>NC_044031.1:469511482-469822659 GCF_901765095.1 Microcaecilia unicolor
ATCGGAGCCTGTTTGATTTTTTTAAATAAAGTAAGGGAGGGACATCCAAGTAAGTAGAGTTGTAGCTGAGTGGTTAGAGCACTGGTCTTGTAATCCAGAGGTGGCGGGTTCAAATCCCACTAATAGTTTTGTTTAAAAAAAAAAAAAAAAAAAGGACAAGCACTTGGATTTTTTTCCACTTTTTTAACTTGTATGAAGTCTTTATTGAACATTTATCAAAACAGCATAACAAAATACAGCACTCCAGAACAAGTAAGTAATAGCATAACTGATCAGCTCCAGGTCTCTCTCAGCCAATCCCAGCGCGTTTAGCTGTTACCAGTATCAGCTAAACGCGCTGGGATTGGCTGAGCGAGACCTGGAGGGAGGGACGTCCAAAAAGTTTTGATTTGTGTCCTCTCACGTCCCGATCCTGGGGGCGCAAGCTGAAAACTGCTTAAGCGTCGCTTGCCTTTGTGCCAGGCTGAAAGAAAATAAAAAGTAGCTTTTCTGGCCTGGAAGGCTCCTCCGTATCGCCAGGTTAGTTTTTATTCTCTTGCCTCTGAACTGTGCATGAGTTTGTAGCCTGTAAAAAGAACGTATTTTTAGAGGGAGTTTTTTTTTTAATAGTGAAGGACGTCCATAAAGGACGTCCAGAGCAGCCAGCATAACGCTTGGCTGCTCTGCGCATGCTCGACCGGCCGACTGTTTAATGATGGAATAGAGAATGCAAGTGAGCTACAACGAGCAGCTCATTTGCATTCCTATTCCTTGATGCATGCCCATTCCTTACCGATTCGCTAAGGGAATCGGTAAGGGAAGGGCTCTAACGATTGATTAGTGCATCTAGCCCTCAGTTAAGCTTTTTTGAGTTCCTGTATTGCACTTTGGAAGATTGGTAGAGAAAATTAAAGGATGTGATTGTTAGAAGGTTTATGCCAGTGAGAGTGTCTAGCTCTGAAGGTTGATTGACCTGGAGCTCTTTGAAGCTTTTTTCCTTCCACGATTCTTCATCCCTTTTCTCCAAGTGAGGGCTCAATGCACAAAACTTACCGGGCCAGCAATGTGGGTTTTTGACCAGTTCTAGCCAGTTTAATGAGCACAATATTCTGCAAAACATGCACAAAGGGATTCTGTAGGCTCCTTTCCATCCATGGTGGTAACCAATGAGAATCGTATGCTAAGCTATGTAAACAAGCTAATTAGTATGTAAATGTGCATTCCAGCAATGCACAATCATTCTCGAGCAATGCACAGAAAGGAACGCCAACCTTTTGTGGGGGGATTTTAACAGGAGATCAGGAGCTGTCGTAGCAACATTATCCAGTGCTGCCTGCATTACTTTGGATGTTCCAGCCTTCTTGTTGGCAGCTGAGAATTCTAATTTCCTGGCGCTGCCACTGACCTATGGGCTGGTTCACTGTTCTTCACTGCTCACCATAGCAGCACCATGCCAAAAACTGAGAAGGTCTTGTAATCAGTACTCCCCCTCAACTGGCTAACATATGTGGCATATATCTGCTCTAAAGTGGCAGGGAATGATCCTGCCTGGATTTTGCAGTTTCCATAGCAGAGTCGAAATCTTTCAGACAGGCTGGGATAGGTGACAAGGATCCAGAAAGTGAAGATATTTACCTGAAGGAGGTATTGTCTGAGGACAGCAGGCTTCTAATTCTCATATGTGCGAGCGCCTTCCTGCCCGTTGCATGAACGCATTATCTTCGTTTAATACAAAAGTAAAAAAACAAATAAAAATATGAAAATAGAGAACTCCAAGGGGAGGTGGGCGTGATTGTGGGAATAAGAAGCCTGCTGTCCTCAGAGAATACCTGCTACAGGTAAGTATCTTTACTTTCTCTAAGGACAAGCAGGCTTGCTTCTTCTCACAAGTGGGGAAGTCCCTAGCATCCAGGCTCACCCAACACAACAAACATTGGTCAATTGGGCCTCGCAATGGTGACTCCACTCTACACAACATGGTGAATGAAAATTTTAGTTTTTAAGCACTTGACAGTGATATATCATCTACTACAGCTAAACTATATGTAGTACATAGTCCTTACAGTATAATAAACATTTGAAGACTTAAGTTATATAGGAATACACTGAAGTGGGTATTACACTAAAATTATAATCTACTTACTTTAGAAGTTCCAATGTTATAATTCCCTTAGGCTCTGCTTCCACACTCTTGCCCCAAAACTTGAGTTTAGGATAAATGGACCCATGAAATATGAAATCATTGCTCAGCCCTTCAGCATAAAATGCGCTGACTGGTGGATGATGGCTAACTTGTTCCGAGATTAACCTAAATCCAAGATCATCACTTTGATGAAAAGAAAAGAATGTGTGTTAAGATTTCTCTCCCTGCACTTACAAATGAAAACTTTTAGATCATTTTTTTAGATAGTTCTAAGCAGTCTTTGCTCTAGTCCACATTATTCCTATGTGCAAACAGCAACTTAATGAGCACTACCAACTTTAATTTTGATAGTCATTAATAAAATAAAAAGGGCAATGAGAGCTCCCTTACTTTAAAAAAATGTTAACGTATTGCATGGCTAGAACCATTTGAGAACAATGCCTCTCTATTTAGATTGACATTTCTGTAACCAAACTTAGCAAAACCAGCCCTCTTCCTATGCATCCCTTACAGTACTGTAGTAACGTCTTAATACACATGATATATATTGTCTAATTCTTCACTTGCACATATGTAAATTTTCTGACTCTGGAAAGTTAAACAACAATTTACTGGCTGTGGAAGCTTGGGCATATAAACTTGGGCACTCAAGAAAAATTACACAGAACAGATGAAAACAGCTGAAGGATATACACAACTCACTTCCCAGACCCTTACCACACATTCCCCCAACACCCACATGCACAACCCTCTAAACATATATACTCTTCCCTACAGATGCATTAAAAACACCAAATGCGGGTAGACATATACATGCTCACATTACCCATAGCGCATCCAAAATACACAAACATGAAATTCCTAAAAAACACATTTTCTGTGTGCATACACACACGTACATACAAAATCCCCACAAGCACCTCCTCATTCATACGTCCTCACCACCTTCAAAGGAAAAAAAAATAAAATGTGGTCTATGACACTGCAAATTGAAGCAAGTTAGATAGGCCCTATGTCCTCATCTGCCATCATAGTTGGTTTCTAAGACCCTATCCACTCCTCCAGCTGCTGACATCCTCCAAATGCTTCCTGAGCAAACTCCTTTCTCAGTCACTGCCTCTATCCCCTTTAGCCTTACTGCCAGTTTCTCCAACTCCATATGCCTGACATTTCTATTCTAGCAACTGCTTCTCCTTTTTCACCCTGAACATATAACCCTACCACCAGGAACCACCTTGCTCCTTTGTCTGGAACATATTACCAGCCATTAACACTCATACTCCACTTCACCCCTTTCTACTGTTTTTGCCTATGCACACTACCTGACACCTGCCTCCAATTCTACTCAAAGACATGCCAAATCACACTCATTAAGGCTGTGACACATACATATGGCAATTTCTCACAATTATAAAAATTTTAGGAATATTATAACATTTCTTTTTCAGAAATTTGTATTGTACAATGAATTGCAATTTTAGTTAGGGAACACCTTTGAAAAATATTTTTTTTTTACTTCCTGGTCATGCCCAGTCCTCTTATAATGGTAATCTGCTTTGAACTATGAGGTAACAGCGTATTATTATTATTTGGATCCCTTCTTCAGTTCTAGCTCAAACATTCACAGTAGCTCATGTGCAATTATATTTTTTGATAAAGAGAAAAGCCCTCAGAAACCTGTGACACTCGGTCTTAGGTTTAAAACACTGTTACTAAGTTTGTAACGTTGTATACAGTGTTTAGTTTCTATCATAGGGCATGGCGCCATTTTGAAAATGGAGATTTCAAGATTAAAACCAGCATAAAGCATAGTTCCTGAGGAAGCTGTTTGAGAGTGAAACGGAGGCCCCCTCGAACTTCAAAAACTACATGCTGGGTCCTGATTGCTTGACCATAAAAGTTAAGTGCTTCTTCAGAATGAAGCTTCATTCAAGCACATTTAGTTTAGCAGCACCTTGCCATTGCCAATTCAGTGCTTCAAAAGCACAAGTAAGAGTTTTTGTCCTATGATAGAAACTAAACACTGTATACAACGTTACAAACTTAGTAACAGTGTTTTAAACCTAAGACCGAGTGTCACAGGTTTCTGTGGGCTTTTCTCTTTATCAAAAAATATAATTGCACATGAGCTACTGTGAATGTTTTAGAGCTAGAGCTTGTATTTTCTTGCATTAGTTTACTAGTGCTCTAGCTATTACTGCAATTGTGAGTAGTATCCTTTCTTCAGTTCACATCCCTAAATGCCTTCTTTACACATATTTGCAAGACCAGGCTTTCTGCTTCCCACTCCCTCAAGGTCTAGGATATGTCTTCCCCCCCTTTCCTTCCCCCATCCTGTGGCCTAGCATCTCCTCTCCCCCTCCAACCTTGTCTTTATGACCAACTGGCCTATGTGCCCTTCCCCTCTGTTGCATCCCACCTCCTCTGACTGTTCCCTTTTCCAGCGGGTAGGACATGGCAGAGGAAAGGGGCCTGCACCAGCTGGAGGAGCATATCTTTAGTGGTGCTGACTACAAAGGCAAGGTTGACAGGGGTTGGAAAGAGGAAGACATGCTGGGAATGGGAGGGAAGGGAGAAGCAATGCCAGATTTGTAGAAAAGGAAAGCAGACAGATGCTGGACCGTCGCTGGGTGGTAGTGTGAGACAGGAGGACAAAGGGAAGTGTGGCGAAATGGTGAATTTTCCAGCATGTGAATTAAGAATAATATTTCATGAAGTGTATTTCTCTAGTTTGGCCAGCAGGTGGTGCATGTTTTATGTTTAAAGCTGAGAAATGACCATGCCTTCTTTAGTTTAATACAAAGAGGAAGTAACCTGCAGGGATGTGGCCAGCTACTTAAATTTTTTTTAGTTTATTGACTCTGCTTGTCTGGCCTGACTAAGAATCCTGGTAGTTTAGTGTGTTGGGAGTTCTTTCTAGGAACTGTGGGACCACTGGGAGTGTGGCCTCAGTAACCTAGCAATCACCTGGGATAACTTGAGATTGGGAGACTCACCCAGAGGCGGTTGGGACCTAGTTGGTGGGAGTAGGGTGCTAGTGTAGAGCACATGCCCAGGTGGACCTGAGCTGTGCTGGGGATAGACCCTTTCAGTGGTCACAGAGTTAGCCTAAGGCAAGTGGATAGGCGTTTCGTGACAGGAGGGAATATGGATAGGGACCTTTGGGGATGGGGGTAGGAGAGGGAGATGCTTGGCTCATGGGGTGGGGTGGGGAGAATGGAAAAAATATGGACAGGGACCTTGGGGAAGGGAAGTGAATCAGAGAAATATGGTGGCCCCAGCGTGGAAGGGAGATAGGGACCCCAAGAATAATGAGTGGTATAGAAGGAAGGAAGGGAAAGAGTAAGGGATGATGATGGACACAGGGAGAACTAGGGACAGCAGAGTACCCCCCTATTGTTCCCGCCCTGCCCATTGCATCATAATCAAAGCTGGGAGGAATGGAAAGGAGAAAATTAGGTCTTACCTGATAATTTTCTTTCCATTAGTCCCTCCCACTATTCCAGAACCTGTGGGGTAGTTGTGTCCATCAACCAGTAGGTGGCGATTGAGAACTGAAAACTAAGCTGAGACATCTCTATCATCCAAGTCCAGCTCCTCAGTATTTTTGTAGACAAGCAATAAGGACTGCAGGGCTGCAGTAAGGCTCTAAGCCCAGTTCTTTCCAATGGCTGAAGAACTTAGGCACTTTGGCATTATTTTTGTCACCATCAAAACCAGAAACGGAGAACCCCATTGGTCCACTATCAGACAAAACCCCTGATTGGATAGATCCCATTCCCGAGTCCAAGGAGTGACTGCTGAGAAAGTCTGCCTCTATATTCAAGGACCCCCTTCATGACTGACCAAGATGGAACTCCTGATACCAAAGCAGAAGGCTCCTCAATGGAAAGCACCACCAGTGCCTCAGAAATAAGACTGAAATCTTCTTTATGAAACTACCTTAACACTTTCAGATCATCCCCCTGCTCAGGAGGGAGCTCTTTCTCCTCTTAACAGCTCCTTCAATGATGGCTCCTCTGCATAGACCCAAGGCCACATCCAATAAGGAGGAAGAAGCAAAGATAGCCTCATCTGCCCGCTCCTCGAGGTCTAAATGAGATCTCTCAGGAGCCGGAGGGGCAGCGGGGTGAGAAACTGAAGCACCGTGCTTCAGTCAACAGGCCTGGTGTAAGAGCAATATCAACTCTGGAGAAAACTAAGATCCAGATGCAGCTGAATGTTCTGTGGGCCTGAGGCTGTAAAATGGTGGCTGTGCTCCGTGTGTGATCAGACAAAGGTTGCGCCTCACTGCTAGTTGGCCCCGACAAAATAGCACTCATTCCTGTGCTCTTCTGCATCAAACTGTGCACTGGCACTGCTAGAGTGCCCGAAGACCCCAACATAGTTGGATACTGTGGGAGATCTGAAGATGTGCTGCTGCTGACCATTTCCTCTGTGTCCCGTGGGATTACTAGCTTGCATGCATTGCAACACCCCTGCCTGTGGGTCCCACAGTGGAAACATCACTTAACTGCCTCCGCAGGAGTCACCATTCACCCCAATTGTCACAAGTGCAGCACAGTGTGTCCCAAGCGGTGAGTCAGGATCCCTCCCCTGCATCAAGTAGACTTGCAGTCAACCAAGCAGGTCTAAGTTCAGTCGGACTAACCACTGCCGGCTGCTCCCCCCAAGCTCAGCCTCCACAGGTCTTACCACAGATGAGACAGGCTCAGTACTGATATGCTGTCACAAACTCTCCAACAAACCTTTTTCCTTCTTTCTTTTCTTTTTTTTTTAAAGCTTGTTGTGCTGGAAAAGTAGAACTCCACAGGAAACAGGGGAGAGGTGAAAGGAGAAGAAGAAGTAAATTTGTGGGGCACCAAAAATAGGGATCTGACTTCCAGATATGACTCTGCACGTTCAATCCACCTGCAAAGTTCAACTGGAGACCAGATGACCAAATGGACCAGGAGTAAGGCACTGAGAACCAGGCCTGAAAGTGCGTTCATCCGCCTGCTGGAGATAGAAAATACTGAGCAGCTGGACTGGATTTCAAGAGAAGTCTCAGCTAAGTTTTCAGTTCTCTATTTCCTCCTGCTGGTTGATGGACATAAATATCTCACAGGTTATGGAATAGTGGGAAGCCACGTAAAAGGAAGGGCAGAATTTTGGTGCCCTACCTCCCTTGCGCCCTCTGTAGCCGCACTGCCTACACCCAGTTCACTATAGACCTGGATAAAGACACAGAGGGGTGATGAGGGACATGGACAGGGATAAGGACAGAGATGATGAAAGATACATGGAGGGATGGGGTAAGAAAGGGGGAGAAATATGGGCACATAGGGAAAATGCTAAATAAAGCAAGAATAAAGACACAGAGAGGGGAGATGATGGACAGGGCGGAAAGACAGAGAGGGAAAATGAATGATAGAAATGGAGAGAGAAGAAATGCCAAATAGATAAGGATACCCTGGGCAAGAGTGTTGAGAAAAGCACCCTGGGCGGAAAAATTTAGATGGGCTTCTTTAATACCATATTTGCTATGGTAGTATTGGGGGCCAGAGGCAGGTCGCCTTCAGAGCTCCAATCAGAGGGGAATTGGGAAATGCTGTGTGTAAAGGACTAAGGAGGGTTTGGAAACAGAAGAGTGTCTGTGTTATGTGTAGGTCTGGGTTTTTTGTATGTAGGACAGGAAAGTACATATGGAATGCCCTCCCGCAGGAGGTGGTGGAGATGAAAATGGCAACGGAATTCAAAAATGCGTGGGATAAACAAAGGAATCCTGTTCAGAAGGAATGGATCCTCAGAAGCTTAGCCGAGATTGGGTGGCAGAGCCGGTGGTGGGAGGCAGGGCTAGTGCTGGGCAGACTTCTACGGTGTGTGCCCTGAAAATGGAAGAAACAAATCAAGGTCAGGTATACACAAAAAGTAGCACATATCAGTTTATCTTGTTGGGCAGACTGGATGGACTGTGCAGATCTTTTTCTGCCGTATCTACTATGTTACTATATATGGGGTGTGTAGGTTGGTACCTAAGACAACATGGGTATGTGGAGGAGTCTGCTGGAGGTAATATGTCAACAGAGTGGAAACAGGGCTTGTTTATGTGGGGCACAGTAGGGTTGTGTATGTGTGTGGAGCTATAGTATAGTGAGAATGGGTATGTGTAAGGGACTAAGGACAGTGAAGGCGTGGACGGGTCTGGTCCAAAAAGGTTTGTGCCTGTGGTGGTGCTGGGGGGGGGGGGGGGGGGGGGGATGGTTGAGGTGGGTTTGCAGAAGTGTGTCGTGAGGTGTCTGAGGTCTGCAGAAAGGGTGCAGGGGAGGTGTAGTTCTGCAAGAAGGGTTTAAGGGGATGCAGTATAGGGAACTATTATCATTTATCGACCCCCTGATAAGGCCCTTTCTTCCTTTCTCACTGACTTTGATGCTTGGCTTTCCTTCTTTCTTGAACCTACATCTCCTTCCCTCATTCTTGGGGATTTTTAAAATTTCATGCTGATGATCCCTCTGACTCTTAACGCTTCTCAGTTCCTTGCTTTAACATCCTCTTTCAATCTTCAACTGTGTTCCACTGCCCCCACTCACCAGAATGGCCACTGTCTTGATCTTATCTTCTTCTTAAACTGCTCACTCTCCAGTTTCTGTGCCTCAACTCTTCCCCTCTCTGACCATCATTTGATAATTTTCACACTTAAACACCCTCCTCCCCAGTCCCGTCCAATCTTAACCAATATATTTAGGAACCTTCAGGCTATTGACCCTTCTACTCTGTCCTCCAATGTTTCAAATCTCCTCTCTACCACTATGTTATCCAAGTCTGTCAATGAGGCTGTCTCTTCCTATAATACTATTCTGTCCTCTGCTCTGGATACTCTCGCTCCTCCCATTCCCCGTTCTGTAAAACGTACCAAACCCCAGCCTTGGCTGACCTCTAGAATCCGCTACCTAAGTTCCTGTGCCCGCTCTGCAAAACGCCTTTGGCTGAAATCCCGTGCACATGCTGACTTCATACATTTCAAATTCTTGCTGACCTCCTTCCAGTCTGCTCTTTTCCTTGCCAAACAAGACTATTACATCCAGTTGACAAATTCTCTTGGCTCAAACCCTCGACGTCTCTTTGCCACACTGAACTCTCTCCTCAAAGTGCCTTCACCTCCAACTCCCCCTTCACTTTCTCCCCAGACTCTGGCTGAGTTCTTTTATGATAAGGTTCACAAGATTAAACTTGAATTCTCAACCAGGTCACCTCCAACTCTCCTTCCCTTAGTCCATTCTCTCAACCCTCCAACCCCTGCCTCCTTTTCTTCCTTTTCTGAAATCACTGAAGAGGAACCTACACATCTTCTTTCCTCCTCAAAACTAACTACCTGTTCCTCTGATCCTATTCCCACCCATCTACTTAACACTATCTCTCCTACTGTCATCCCTTTTATCTGTCATATCCTCAATCTTTCACTGTCCACTGCGACTGTTCCTGATGCCTTCAAACATGCCATAGTCACACCACTCCTTAAAAAACCTTCATTGGACCCTACCTGTCCTTCCAACTATCGCCTCATCTCCCTCCTCCCTTTCCTATCCAAGATACTTGAACATGCTGTTCACCGCCGTTGCCTTGACTTTCTTTCATCTCAAGCTATTCTTGATCCACTTCAATCTGGCTTTTGCCCCCTTCATTCAACTGAAACAGCGCTTGCTGAAGTCTCCAATGATCTCTTCCTGGCCAGATCCAAAGATCTCTATTCTATCCTCATCCTTCTCGGTCTATCTGCTGCTTTTGACACTGTTGATCACAGCCCACTCCTTGATACGCTGTCCTTACTTGGATTTCAGGGCTCTGTTCTTTCCTGGTTTTCTTCTTATCTCTCCCAGTGTACCTTTAGTGTATACTCTAGTGGATCCTCCTCTACTTCTATCCCACTGTCAGTTGGTGTACCTCAGGGATCCGTCCTGGGACCTCTTCTTTTCTCCATCTATATTTCTTCCCTTGGTACTCTGATCTCATCCCATGGTGTTCAGTACCATCTTTACGCTGATGACTCCCATATCTACCTCTCCACACCAGAAATCTCAGCCGAAATCCAGGCCAAAGTATCGGCCTGCCTGTCTGATATTGCTGCCTGGATGTCTCAGCGCCATCTGAAACGAAACATGACCAAGACTGAGCTTCTCATCTTTCCCCCTAAACCAACCTCTCCTCCTCCCCCATTCTCTATTTCTGTGGATAACAATCTCATCCTTCCTGTCTCATCAGCTCATAACCTTAGGGTCATCTTCGACTCCTCCCTCTCCTTCTCTGCACATATTCAGCAGACTGCTAAAACCTGTCGTTTCTTTCTCTATATCAGCAAAATTCACCCTTTCCTTTCTGAGCACACTACCAGAACCCTCATCCACACTCTCATCACCTCTCGCTTAGACTATTGCAACTTGCTTCTCACAGGTCTCCCACTTAGCCATCTCTCTCCTCTTCAATCCATTCAAAATTCTGCTGCACAACTAATATTCCGCCAGTGTCGTTATGCTCATATTAGCCCTCTCCTCAAGTCACTTCACTGGCTTCCTATCCGTTTCCGCATACAGTTCAAACTCCTCTTATTAACCTATAAGTGCATTCACTCTGCAGCTCCTCAGTATCTCTCCACTCTCATCTCTCCCTACATTCCTCCCCAGGAACTCCGTTCACTGGGTAAATCTCTCTTATCTGCACCCTTCTCCTCCACTGCTAACTCCAGACTCAATTCCTTTTATCTTGCTGCACCATATGCCTGGAATAGACTTCCTGAGCCAGTACGTCAAGCTCCATCTCTGGCCGTCTTCAAATCTAAGTTAAAAACCTACCTTTTTGATACAGCTTTTAACTCCTAACCCTTATTCACTTGTTCAGAACCCTTATTTTATCATCCTCACTTTAATATTCCCTTATCTCTTGTTTGTCCTAATTAGATTGTAAGCTCTGTCGAGCAGGTACTGTCTCTTCATGTTCAAGTGTACAGCGCTGTGTACGTCTAGTAGCGCTTTAGAAATGATGATTAGTAGTAGTATCAGGTGGGTCTACAGTTGAGAAGAGATGTGCTAGGTCTGTAGAGAAGAGTTGATGAGTGTCATGGAGAGTTCAGAGAAGACAATTACTTCTTCCCCCCTTCTTCTGGGGTACAAAAATATTTTTAAAGTCTGGAAGGAGGTGAGCACAGCACACACTGCACTTACCTCTAGCTGTGCTGCTTGCCACCTCCAGATTAGTCTTCAAATTCTCTCCCATTCAATCAATAAAGTGCTTCAACTGAGGCTACCACAGGACCAAAGTCCTGCAACATGAGCTGTTAGATCTCAAGTATCTTAGCGAGACTTCAACCCCGTAACACCAGGAACTCAGTACCCTTCTCCACCACTGCCAACTCCAGGCTCCGCTCATTCTGCCTTGCCTCACCCTATGCCTGGAACAATCTTCCTTTACCCATACGCCATGCCCCCTTCCCTACCCATCTTCAAATCTCTGCTTAAAACTCACCTCTTCAATGCTGCCTTCGGCGCCTAACCGCTCGAGAAATATAAAATGCCCCAATCTATCCACCCTATCAGATTAACTGTTCACTCGTCCTCTAGATTGTTTACTTGTCTTTAGATTGTTCTCTTGTCTTTTAGATTGTAAGCTCTTTGAGTAGGGACTGTCCTTCTATGTTTAAATTGTACAGCGCTGCGTAACCCTAGTAGCGCTTTAGAAATGTTAGTTAGTAGTAGTAACTGAGGCTCTTTACATGACGCTTAGCCACATGGGGAAAAATCTGAAAACTGATAAGGTGGCGGCATGGCAAGTGCAGTGTGTGTCACGCCCACCTTCTTCCAGCACCACCACTGCCTCATCTTTTTTTCAGGTAGTAGGAGGTGGCCCCTACCATTGGGAAGTCCCAAGCTTTTATAAATATTTTATTGGAAACCATTGGTCTGCAATATCAAACACCAAGCTATGTCAACAAAAAGGTTCGGTATCCACAAACAAAATGGGAAATCACACTACTACCCTTCATAATGCTACACAAGAAGTTTGCTCCCAATACCCTCTCACAACCTTCTCCACTGATACACCCTGTCTCTAACCTCTTCTGCTGCTCACCTTTACTGCCCACCCCTCTCTCAACAGTACTGGCTATTTGACTACTCCCCAGCTTCATTAGAACACAACAGTAGCAATACTGGGTCAGACCAATGGTCCATTTAGTCCAGTATCCTGTTTTCCAAACAGTGGCCAAGCCAGGTCATAAGTACCTGGTAGAAACTCAAAAAAGGGGCTGGGACTTGATATACTACACCTTTCTGTGATTACAATCAAAGCAGTTTACATACTATATACAGGTACTTATTTTTTACCTGAGCAATGGAGGGTTTAATGACTTGCCCAGAGTTACAGGGAGCTGCAGTGGGAATTGAACCCAGTTCCCCAGGATCAAAGTCCACCACATTAACTACTAGGCTACTCCACCACACCATTCATATCTGGTTCCTCACATTCTCCTCCTCCTCACACTATTTCAACATTATCTACTCTCACAAAGACCTCAGAACTAGCTCAACATTTTTCAGCAATGCCTATAGACCTGCACTTTATTGAACTGAAGAAATGTTTTGTGAGATGAAACAAACATCCAAATCTAAAAAAAACCCAAACAAAACAACAACAAAAAAAAACACATCCAGATCAAAGTTCATTAGATTAAAACTGATTTTATTTAAAACCTGTGCTGTAAAACTACAGATGCTGAAAAAATATGTTGAGCTAGTTCTGAGGTCTTCCCTTTAAATTTCAGAATGTTGAAGTTGTATTGATCAGAATTTCTGCACTGATTGTGTTATTTGTACTATTTTCTGGATACACTCAGCACATTCCATTGCTACAATCAAAACCTTCTGCAGGATATCTTTCATAAATCGGGGTGGGGGGGGGGGGGAGAGGGGGGAAGCCAATCCAAAAATAATTCATTCATTCCTTACCGCACTAATTCATATGTTTCTCCAAGAAGTGGGTTGAAAGGTTTGCCTGTACGCTCCCACTGTGATGCCACAGCAGATACAGCAAATGCAGCCACACACTATGGAAGGACAAATGAAACATGTGGTCAGGAATGCACTTAACTTTGCTCCGGATTTTATTAACTTTAAAGAACATTTAAATTATTGTATACATGGGATACAGCAGCTTTCTGGGAGAATATATACATAACAGTCGTTATGTATGAGTACATACTTTTTGTGCAATGCACTTGTAGGTGCTTCTGGGGTGGAACTGGGATGGGACTGGCACATACATACAGTGTTATACCTGCATCTGAGCAGGTGTGATCTTATGCAGGAGCTTCCTGTTAAGTTATTTCATAAAAGGCTCATAGGTGCATTTGTTCACTTTGTAAAATAGGCACAACATATGCACCTATGCCTTTCCTGCCTAGGCCCCCTATACCCCCAAAAGCAAGGGTGTCCGACCTTGGCTGTTACCAGGTCAGGGTCTCCACTATGAATATGCATGAGATCTATCTGCGTACAATGGAGGAAGTGCATGCAAATAGATCTCATGCATATTAATTTAATTTAGGTATGAATGTTGGTATGATTGGTTATAGCATTTGAATAGATAATACAAGCATTGTTTATGTTATGCAGTACAAGCAGGAGGTATTTCCACATTAGAAGTATTAATTGTTAAAAATGATGGAGTAAGAGATAATAAAACTATGTATAAGAATATTCTTTAAAACTTTAAGACTAGTATTTGAAGTATTGTATGCATATTCATTGGGGAAATCCTGAAAACCTGACTAGATTCTGGCCCTCAAGGACTGAGGTTGGACACCTCTGTCACTGTAGAATTAACATGATCATCAAGGAGGTCGCCAATGAGACCTTAAACAAATATTGCAATTGGCTGTTTATACAAAAAAAAAAAAAGTCAAATAGTGGAAGGAGAATAAGAAAGGTTGCAAAAATCCAGCTATTAATTTGTTTTATAGCTTTACTATTTTTAAGGCTCCAAAAAGCAAAGCCCTTGCAAATGAAGTTTCATGTGTGCACACAGCCACCACTACCAACTACTAGGGAGGCACAGTTTCACTACCCCTCCCAGAGTACAAGACTTGTGCCCACTCCTTCAAATCCCTCCATCTTCTCCTATCACTGTTTTCTTCCCTTCCACTCCTCCTCTCAAACACTCACTAACACTACTGTCTTCTCCTTCTCCCCTCCCCCTCCTATCAACAGATCCACTGTATTCTTCTTTTTCAGCCCTGAACTTAAAGGCCTCTGCTCTGTCTTTCACACTCCATCCCAGATCCAGTATGCTCCTATGTCTGTTCCTTGATCTTCCCAACCACCTCCTATTATTTAGTCTGCCTTCCTGTGGTTCTGTGGTGTAGGAAGGGGAGGGGGGGGGGGCGGTCCGCCCCGGGTGCACGCGCTCGGGGGGGGGGGGGGGGGGGGTGCCGGCCCCGCTGGTTCCCTGCTCCCTCTGCCCCCTTCCTGTTCCGGGGCAGAGAGAGCAGGGAACCAGTAGGACTGACGCAGCTCCGAGTCACATGCACTCGGGGCGGATCGGCCCTCCCGCAGGTAAGAATGCGCTCCGGGGGGGGGGGGGGGGGGGGGGGGGGGGGGGGGGGGGGGGTCGCGCCATGCTGCACCCGGGGGGGTGCGCAGCGGCGACCTGCCCCGGGTGCCATTAGCCCTAGCTACGGCACTGCTGTGGTTCCCAGCACCATGGCACTCATCTGGGTAAGCAAGGCTGGCTCAAGGGTACCCTAGGCAAACCTTCAGCCATGTGCCCGTCACCCTTTTGCTCAGCACCTCCTCTTTCCTACCACTCTAGTGCCCAAACTCTCCCCTTCCTAGTAGCGTAGCCAGAAGGCAATTTTTGGGTGGGTCAACAGGTTGGATGGGTGGGCACTAGAGTTGCCAACTTTTCTTAAAGAGAAAAAAAACAGCAACCTGATGCACACCCATGCTCTGTCCCTACCCCACTCCCAATAGCTTCAATGAAGGTAGCAGTGCTGGCTTCAGTGGCTGCAGGCCAACTGAGAGCTACAGGAAGTACAATAGACTGCACTCTTCAGCCCCATTGAGCCATGGTCCTCCAACACACATATGGTATTGAAGTCAAACACATTCTGCATCTAGAGAATCTCCTGGCCCTCCACCAACAATAGATACAGAGCAGAGCAAGGACAATTCCCAATAAAATTCACCACACAAAGAAATTTCTAGTGTAATCTCAATAACAGACATATAAAGTAATTTAAAAAAATCTATAGAAGTCAGAACCTACAGCAAATCTGCCATGTCAGCACTAACTTCCAAAACAAGGAGCCTACCTATGAAAAGGCAGTGTCTTAAATATTATAGTGGGGCCCTAAAATACCAATACATTTATCAGGAGAGCTGAACAAGCCACATTACTACAGAATGCTACATAGAAACTTCATGCTAACAGAATACCTCAGTCACAGAACACAAATGCCAAATACAGAATAAGCAGTGCTTTTTTTGTAGAAAAAAAGGTGTCGGTTCTCATTATGGACGTGGTCACCACATATGACTCCACCCCTATTATAGCCACACCCACATTAGCCACACCCCTTATACCAGCCATGGCGCATATAAACAGACATCATTGAAAATATTATACTAGTATAGGAGAAAAAAATAACGTGATTTTTTTTCTTTATAAATAATTTCTGTAAGCTGTTACAGCTCCAGCATACCCAGTGCAAAATAAGACAGCACAGGTGCACGAAAGGAAGGGAGCGGGCAGGTGAGCCGGACCTCACAAAAAAGGTGTCGGTACGCCATACCGGTGTGTAGCGGCACAAAAAAAGCACCGAGAATAAGTGACCAGAAACTCTAGAAACATAAACTAAACAGAAACCTCAAGAAACCAGACCTTGTATGCAGCAGAGAAACAAGAAAAGAAGGCATTTCCTCCTGTGCAAAATAAAAAAGATGGCACATGCCAGGGATGGTGTTAGCGGTTGCAACTAGGGCAATTCTGCTTGGTTCCCTGGCCAGAGAAAGCCCCAAACCTGCTAGAAGCTGAAGGTGCAGCCTGGTAATTAGCTTTGGGGTCCTCTCCTAGATTTCTGCCCTGGATCCTAGCCATGTTTAACACCAACTCTGGCAAGATGTACGTTCCAAATCCGACATGTTACATTCACAACATAGAAATAAACAATTTTTTGTACCTTTTTGGTGTTTGGTCATTTTATTTTTTAAATCATATTGGTCCCAGTCTCTGGTTTCTGCTTCCCTCTGTCTTCTCTTAACTCACTTGCCAGGGTCTCTTGTCTATTTGACATTTCTTCTCTTTCTCCATGTCCATCATTCATCTCCCATCTCTGTTTTCCTATATTTCCTTGTCCAGTATCTCCCGTGTTCATATCCCCTCATCCATCTTCAGTCCTCTCTGCACCTATGCACCCCATGCCCAGCATCTCCCTTGTGTTCCTATTCTCCCCCTTGACTGGTATCTCCACGTGTCCATATACCCCCCACAATGTCCAGCATTGTATCTCTGTCCATATTCCTCCTCCACCCCCTTGTCAGGTATTGCCCCTCTCTGCCCATATGCCATCCCCATACAGTATCTCACATTTCTGTCCACATGCTCCCACCTAATGCCATCATCTCTCTTCTGTATCTGTACAACTCCCTATGTCCCCTTTCTCCCTCCTCCACAACATGTCCCTCTCCTCTCTGACCCCACCCCAACCAGCTTCTCTTCCTCTCTCTTCCCTTCTCCTTATGCATCTGGCTCTTTCTCCCATTGTGGGTTCGGCATTTGACCCCCCTCTTCTTTTATCCCTTTGTCCAACATCTCTCTCCCTTCCCTCTAACCCCTCTAACTCTCATAGGTCCAGCACCTTTCTCCCTTCGCTCCAGCCCTCCTTGCAGGTCCACATCTCTCTCATTTCACTTTCAGCCATCCCCTGCATATGCAGCAATCCAGCACCTCGCTCCCTTCCCTCCAGCCCCCGCTACATGTCCAGCACCTCTCTCTCTTTCATCTGGTCCCCTACATGTCCAGCACCACTCTCCCTTTCATCCAGCTCCCTCCTACATGTCTAGCACCTCTCCCCTTCAACCTTCTGCATATCGAGCCCTGAGCTGCCTCTTGGTGTGGTTTCCCCTTAACCCTTTGCTTGCTGTATCTGATGTTTGAATATGAGTGAGCTGCTCTTCCGTTTGACTGTGTGGAACAGTCCTGAGCTGCTTCTTTGTGTGGTTTCCCCTTTACCATTTGCTTGCTGTATCTGATGTTTGAATATGAGTGTGCTCCTCTTCCGTTTGGCTGTGTGGCACAACCTTGAGCCAGCTCTTTGTGGGGTTTTCCGGTAACAGAATTCAAACATGCATGGGATAAACATAAAGGAATCCTGTTCAGAAGGAATGGATCCTCAGGAGCTTAGCTGAGATTGGGTGGCAGAGTCAGTGGTGGGAGGCGGGGCAGACTTATACGGTCTGTGCCAGAGCTGGTGGTGGGAGGCGGGACTGGTGGTTGGGAGGCGGGGATAGTGCTGGGCAGACTTATACGTTCTGTGCCGGGGCTGGTGGTTTGGAGGCGGGGATAATGCTGGGCAGACTTATACAGTCTGTGCCAGAGCTGGTGGTGGGAGGCGGGGCTGGTGGTTGGGAGGCGGGGATAGTGCTGAGCAGATTTATACGGTCTGTGCCCTGAAGAGGACAGGTACAAATCAAGGTAGGGTATACACAAAAAGTAGCACATATGAGTTTATCTTGTTGGGCAGACTGGATGGACCGTGCAGGTCTTTTTTTCTGCCGTCATCTACTATGTATCTGATGTTTGAATCTGAGTAAGAGGCTCTTTCGTTTAGCTGTGGTTTCTAGCACAGGCCTGAGCTATTTCTCTGACTGGTTGCTGTTTGAGTGTGAGAGCTTCTTTTTGTTTGATTGTGTGCTGGGCACAATGTGTATTGTTTCTTGTTGTGGGTTTGCTTTTTATTCTTCTGTTACTGTTAGTGTCTGTCTGGATTCAGCATCTGACTCACCTCAGCTTTGTGCCCTGTGCCATCCCAGAGGACTTGTCTGCTGCAGCCCTGCCTGCAGTCCAAGGGCTTACCATTCCTGAATCCTCGACAGAGTGCTCTTCTCCACAATAATTTACTCATCTGAACCAACTTTAGACCATTTCCTCTCAAGTCTCCTGCACTTCTGCTTCAATTATGAAGAGTACCTTGACTAAACCAAGGTGACAACCTACCCATTTGGTCTAACCTTGACATTTAACGGGGCTACATCATGGACAGATCTGCACAGATCATCCCATTTGGACATGAAATCCTTTTGAATCAGCCAGGGAGAGTGAATGTCTATTGAAGACAGCAGACCAGAACTCCACAGTGTCAATCTCACCCCTGGTATAATAGGACTGAAAGTTGTCATGACTCTACACTGTGTTCTGATGTCGGGAACTGCCAAAGCAGATCAAAATAATAATGGTGACATTAAAGGCACATAAGTCAACACAACACTTTCAGCTTCTTCCAGAAAGAAATAGGATCCAATGTCATATTAAACGCAGAGGGAGAAAATGTATTAGTAGGAAACGTAGGCCCTTGAGCTTCACTGACCTCTGACCATATACCTAAGGGGAGAGCCCCTTCAGCCTAAAGCCTTAGAGACATATATACCCAGAAATATACAGATACACTGTGCTACCCTATCTTGTTTAATAGGTCGAGGAGAAATCCAGGAGTTAATGAGAGACAGAAGCTGCTTAAACATACCTGAGGGAATAGTGAACCCTCTACATTCCTTCTGAGAAAGGGAAATGGGACTTGATATACCTCCTTTCTGAGGTTTTTTTTGCAACTACATTCATCAAAGCGGTTTACATATATTCAGGTACTTATTTTGTACCAGGGGCAATGGAGGGTTAAGTGACTTGCCCAGAGTCACAAGGAGCTGCAGTGGGAATCGAACTCAGTTCTCCAGGATCAAAGTCCACTGCACTTAACCACTAGGCTCCTCCTCCACCAAGGAGAAAGAAAAGACTGGGCTAACATGTGGATTTCCAGAAGGGCAACCAGAACCTTTTCCCTCTACTGATGGTCCAGGAACACCTACTGGGCTAAAAGAAGTTTTATCATCTAAATCTAGAGTTCCTAAAGAACCAAGTATATCTTGGCTGATCCATATTTCAAGGACCTGCATCAAATTCTCAGAGTCCTAGGGTCTGTACACAGAACTGGAAATGGAACTTATTGTGAACTGTATTTGATCTCCTGCTATCCTTAGTGGTAGGCATTGCAGAAAGAGGAGTGTGATTTTCTCTGGGATTTGGAGTTAGGAGCATTATTTCTTTCTTGACCATTATTCAAAAAAAAAAAAAAACCCAAAACTGAACCTCTGTCACAATGCTACTCCTCTTAATATACGTAAATATGCAATAAGACAGAGCAAAAGATCATACTATAAAACTAAAATAGGGACAGATTACAATGACACGAAGAAATTATACCAACTCGTGAACAAACTCCTAGACACCAACCTGGTCACTACATTGAATACAGAAATCCCATCCGCAGATAAACTTGCTAAGTACTTCAATGAAAAATTTGTAAACCTACGCAACACGATACCTTAGATCAACATTGACATCGAAAATTTCCTTAATGAGTTGGACCCAACCAATGGGGAATACCCGGCTGACCGAACCTGGCTAAACTTCGCCCTAGTCACCGTCGATACAATTGCACAGGCAACCAGCAGGTTCTCCAACACCCACTGTAAACTAGATATCTGTCCCAACTACCTAATGAAATCTGCCCCTGACCGCTTCATAGCAGACCTCACATCCCACCTAAATTACATGCTTCAGCAGGGTCTCTTCCCTAAGGAAAATGGCAATCCTACTCACTGCAATACAAAAAGAAATCCTACTCACTCCAACACCAAGAAAAAATCAAATGAAATCACTAACTACCGTCCAGTAGCATCCATCCCGTTGTCAGTCAAACGGATAGAAAGCATGGTAGCCAAACAACTTACAGACTATATAAACAAATTCTCAATATTACACAAATCACAGTCAGGTTTTCGCCCCCTCCACAACACAGAAACAGTACTAATCACTGTCTTAGCCAAATTCAAGCAGGAAATAGCAATAGGCAAAAACATCCTCCTCCTCCAATTCAACATGTCTAGTGCATTCGACATGGTAAACCATAATATATTAATAAGGTTACTAGATAAGTTCGGCAATGGTAGAAACACACTTAACTGGATCAAGGGTTTCCTAACCACAAAAACATATCAAGTAAAATCAAACACAAACATATCATCACTGTGGAAAGCAGAATGCAGAGTACCACAAGGATCACCGTTATCACCGATCCTCTTCAACCTAATGATGACCCCACTAGCCAAGTCCTTATCCAACCAAGGCCTTAACCCTTTCATCTATGCAGACGATGTCACAATATACATTCCTTACAAATCTAAACGGACAGAAATCACCAACGAAATCAAGATCAGCTTGAACATCATGGACTCTTGGGCAAATGCATTTCAACTAAAGCTTAATAAAGAAAAAACATGCTGTCTCATCCTCTCATCCCAACACAACGCAGACAACCCCACAATTAACACCACCCCAGATCACACCCTCCCTATCTCAGACAGCCTGAAAATCATTGGCATTACAATGGACCGCAACCTAACACTAGAGAGCCAAGTGACATCCACAACAAGGAAAATGTTCCACTCAATGTGGAAACTCAAATGCGTGAAACAGTTCTTCCCGAAGGAAACATTTCGCAACCTGGTACAATCAATGGTACTAAGCCATGTAGACTACTGCAATGGAATTTATGCGGGATGCAAAGAACAAACATTAAAGAAACTTCAGACCGCTCAAAACACAACAGCTAGGCTTATCTTCGGAAAAAACGTGATTTGAAAGTGTAAAACCCCTTCGCAAAAAACTACAGTGGCTCCCAATCAAAGAATGCATTGCTTTCAAAATCTGCACTCTGGTTCACAAAATTATCTACGGTGAAGCCCCGAGATATAAGACAGACCTAATTGAACTACCAACTAGAAACACATCCGAATAAACACGAACGTATCTAAATCTGCACTACCCAAGCTGCAAAGGACTCAAATACTAATCAACTTAGGCATCCAGCTTTTCCCACATAAGCACACAACTGTGGAATGCATTACCAAGAGCCTTGAAAACTATGTACGACCACCTAAACTTCCAGAAAACACTAAAAACTAACCTGTTTAAAAAGGCATACCTAACCGATCCAACATAAATGCCTGATCTCTGCAACACAACAAAACTAAAATACGTAATGAACATAACTCTTCCGCTGTACAATTCCCTAATGTGGCTGTGCCATATGAACTCTATCTTACCACAACATCACATTGTATTTGCGTACACCGGAGTCTGCAAAAGCCTCTCCGGTACTTTGTAAGCCACACTGAGCCTGCACGCGAGCGGTGCGGAGTTGAAGCCGACCGCGGCCCCGACCTGCCTTGTGGCCAGTGGTGTCCTGCCCTGATCCGAACCCCACCTGCCCTGCAGACAGAGGGCCTCAACTATGGCCGACGGACCAAAGACCAGGGACTTCTCCGATGCTCTTTCCCAGGCGGGCCGACGCTGGACACAGTTTCCTTCCAGCACCTGTGGCAGCGCGGCACTGCACATCGGCGCCCTTCTCTGCCCCAGCTCCCGGCATCACCAGAGCTGCCAAGGGGTCCCGATTTTTGAGAGGGAGATTTTAGTACATGCCCCAGCCACGCCCATTCTGTCTTGGCTCCACCCACTCTACCTTGTGTCATCTTGAATTTCTTTTGATGTAGGCATAGAAAAAAAAAAAACATTTTAAGTGCTCCCAGGTTTCAACCCAATTCATGTTTAATTATGGGATATAAATTATATAAATAAGTAAATAGACACTCTAAATGCTGAACACCTGGTTCTCATAGAGGTTGTTTACCTTGAGAAAAAAAATTTCTTCACCAATGTGCTACGGTGTCCCTATAACCAGCTCCTCCAAATGATACACTGATTACACTTTCCAACAAATTACTACTCTACCTATGAAAAGTTATTCCCTTATTATACTTCCTCTGAGTACATCTGTATACTGCACAAGCCAGCAATTTTTTTAAAATGTGAGATAAATAACAAAAAATGCTACCAGCATTATAAAAATGACAACCGTGGACGCAGCAGCTCAGAGGTTACAATTTACTAACTTACAGAGACCAATCAATGGCTTCAACTTTTCATCCGATCCCTCCACCACGATGCAGCCTGTGCTGTGCAGTAACCACATCCAAGGCAAAAAAAAAAAGCAAGCAAACGCGGGGCCGCAGTAGCCTTCAGACATGCGCTGTCTGCTCTGCTGATCCTCTGCCCCCGCTGACGTCAACTTTGAGTTCCGGGGGCAGAGGACCGGCAGAACTGACAGTGTATGCCTGAAGGCAGTGTTGCGGCTCCGTGCATTTGCTTTTTTTTTTTTTTTGTTTTGCCGCCGCTTCTGCCTTGGAAGAAGCAGCGGTGGCGGCCGATGAAATCTCAGCAGGAGACTTCACCGCTTTAGCGGGAGACTTGGCAGGTCTGCATCACTGATCTGAAGAAGTGCCTCCGCACACGATCTAGAACGGGGGAGCGCCAGTTGACCACTCGCTGGGACTGCATGGAGCATTGGGGTCATACGACGGTGGGAGAAGCGCAGGGGTGGACACCCAGCTCAGATGGCCGGCCCTAATCGTCATCGGCAGTAGGATTCCGCCATCCAGAGAAACGAGCGCTGAAGTGTGCGGCGTACAGCGACAACAGAAATCCGAGGCTGTGGAGCCTCTATGCCTAAGTTGCAGATCCTGTTCACTCGTCTCCCTAATCCACACCATCCGAATCACTACTGAACCACTCTGCCTCACACCCTCCTGGCGAGATATCGCAATCTCCAGCCTCCCAGCCCAGAGCTGCCTCATCCTAAACGACCATTTCCAATGCCTACCCAAAGCTCTACCTACAACCATTAGTACAGCACCCAGAAATACAGAGTCCTTGCACTCTGGGACATCACTTCTGAACGTCCGACTGCGAGTAACCTATCTACCTCCACTCACCAAAAAAATCCCCCCTAGGAGCACTCCTCCCCCCCTATCGAACACGACCCATCAGAAACCCTAACCGAACTGACACCATAATGAACACAGTCAAATTACTCCTAGCAATCTACTCCCTATCTGATTCATCTAATTGTATCCATCACACCCGCAGAAAACAATATCATACCCATCCTACAGAATCACCAAAGACTGATCAGACACTCCACACCTCACCAAACTGACAATTACCAACATAAAAGAAGAATACCTACAGGCGGACGTCAACAAAACGGAAAGAAAGATCATAACAAACACACACTAAGAACCGTCAACTAACAAAAATTCACACAACTACAATCATAGATGCCCCATACCAAAAAATTCAAGTGGGCTACATTAACGCCAGATCCATAGCAAACAAAACAACTATAATAACAGACTGGATCAAATCAGACAACCTCGATCTAATTTTCCTCAACGAAACCTGGATCCACGATCAAAAGGATCCCATAATCCTTGACCTATGCCCTCCAGGATACAAAATCACTCACTGGACCAGACAGGAAAAAAAGAGGTGGAGGCATTGCACTAATCTACCACTTCCACTTCACCAATGAAACCACTGCCGAATCCATAACAACCCAACTTGAAATTGCCTCTATCAGAATCCACAACAAATCCCTGCTTGACCACCTGAACTGCATCTTATTTTACAGACCACCCAGTAACTGGCATGAAAGCCAATCTAATTTCACGGACTTCATCTCAAATACTTGTGTAACCAACTCCAACATATTAATTCTAGGTGACAAACCTTCACCTAGAAGACCCTAACTCCACCAATGCACGAGAATGTAAGGATTTCCTCCACTCATGGGATCTTAAATGGCCACACATGCAAGCTACCCACGGCAAAGGGCACACACTGGACCTCTTCTCCCACAAACTTTCCACAGACCATAACCTACTAATAACCGATATCAAATGGTCAGAAACACCTTGGACCGATCACTACAAATTAAACCTATCCCTAAACTGGCGGAAGAAAGGATCATACCGTATACAAGAATATACAACCTACAACACTAGAGGCTAAATAGGCCCAAAAGAATTCTGGCAACAGATATATGACAATGAATGGATAGCCCGAACGGATTCCATACACTACCTCTCTAAATGGGACGACAGATGCAGAAGAGTCTTAGATGAAATAGCACCCTTAAAAACTAGAATAGCAAGAAGACAAAACTCGATACCATGGTTCAATGACGAATTGAAAAAACTCAAAACACAATCCAGGAAACTCGAACGAGCATGGAAAGAAACAAAAAAATGAACACACACACAATGCTTGGAAACAAATACAAAGAAAATACAAATATGCAATAAGACAGGCCAAAAGGTCATACTACAAAACTAAAATAGGAACGGCTACAAAGACATTATTCCAACTTGTAAATAAGCTACTAAACACCACCCCAAGTCACCGCAACCAACACGGACATCCCATCCACAGACAAGCTTGCTGAATACTTCAACGAAAAAATAATAAAGCTACGTAATACACTCCCACAGCACAACACCGATATCGAAAATTTCATCGATGGCTTGGACCCAACCCTTGGAGAATAACCAGCAGACCGAACCTGGTCAAACTTTACTCTCCTCACCGTTGAATCAGTTACCCACGCGACTCATAGGTTCTCCAATACCCACTGCAAATTGGACACCTGCCCCAGCCATCTACTTAAATTCGTTCTCGACCCCTTCATAACAGACCTCACATCTCACCTAAACTACATGCTCCAACAAGGTCTACTCCCTGAAGAATAAGGCAACATCCTACTCACCCCAATTCCAAAAGACGCTAAGAAAAAAAAAACAAACTCACAAATTACCGTCCAGTCGCATCTATCCCACTAGTGGTCAAACTGATGGAAAGCATGGTGAATAAACAGCTTACTGACTACATGGATAAGTTCTCAACACTACATGAATCGCAATCAGGATTTCGCCCCTCCATAGTACCGAAACTGTACTAATCACTCTCCTGGCCAAATTCAAGCAGGAAATAGCTACAGGTAAAAGCATACTTCTCCTCCAATTCGACATGTTGAGTGCATTCGACATGGTAAATCACAACATATTACTAAGACTCCTGGACTACTTTGGTATCAGTGGAAACATACTCAGCTGAATCAAGGGTTTTCTAACCACCAGAACATACCAAGTGAAATCAAACTCAAACATATCATCACCATGGAAAGCGGACTGCGGAGTACCTCAAGGATCACCACTATCACCAATACTTTTCAACATAATGATGATCCCGCTGGCCAAGTGCCTATCCAATCAAGGTCTCAACCCATTCATCTACGCAGACTATGTCACTATATACATCCCCTTCAGACATGACCTGACAGAAATCAGCAACGAAATCGAGCTCAGTCTGAGCACCATGAACTCATCGGCAAACTCATTTCACCTGAAATTGAACACTGAAAAAACACATTGCCTCATCCTCTCATCCCAACACAATACGTACAAACCCACAACCATAAACACCCCAGACCACACCCTCCCCATCTCAGATAGCCTGAAAATACTTGGCGTTACAATTGACCGCAACCTCACACTTGAGAGCCAAGTGAACTTCACTACAAAGAAAATGTTCCACTCAATGTGGAAAATTAAACGTGTAAAACCTTTCTTCCCGAGGGAAATAGTCCATAATCTAATACAATCAATGGTACTAAGCTATGCAGACTACTGCAATGGAATCTATGCGGGATGTAAAGAACAACTCACAAAGAAACTCCATACCGCTCAAAACGTAGCAGCCAGGCTGATATATGGTAAAACATGGTTCGAAAGTGCCAAACCCCTCCGAGAAAAACTGCATTGGCTCCCAAAGAACGGATTACCTTCAAAATCTGTACCCTGGTCCACAAAATTATCTACGGCAAAGCCCCAGGATACATGACAGACCTCATTGATCTACCAACCAGAAACGCAACTGGATCATCACGAATATATCTAAACCTCCAGTACCCAAACTGCAAAGGACTAAAATATAAGGCAACTTATGCATCCAGCTTCTCCTATATAAGCACACAACTATAGAACGCATTGCCAAAAGCTGTGAAAACCACCTACGACCATCTAAACTTCAGGAAATCACTAAAAACCAGCCTGTTCAAAAAGTCACACACAACCAATCCAACGTAAATGCCTACACCCTGCAACACATCAAAACCAAAGCTCGTAATGGACATTATATAACCCCCCCCCCCCTCTATTCAACCCCCCATTGTGTCTGAACCTTATCCAACCACATCACCATGTATTTGTTTCTCTACCGGACTGGCAAACGCCTTTACAGTACTATGTAAGCCACATTGAGGTGGGAAAATGTGGGATAAAAATGTAACAAACAAATAGGTGGGAAAATGTGGGATACAAATGAAACAAATAAATAAAATAAATAAATATGATCGCATTAAGTAAAACAAAACAATACCCTTTCTTTACATACTAACGCAGTGTCTTTTTTTCTGAAGACAGAAGAACAAAGGGCAAGGAAAATGAAGATGCAAGATATTGATGTATCTCTCAGGCTCTTTCCTATAAAACAGAGTACACTCTACCTGCATCCTGTCCACAGTGCTGGAAAATGAGCTGGCTTTGTGGATGAGATAAGTATGTTCCATATACTCTGTGAGTCGCTGAAGGAAGCTGAGGGGCTCATTAAAAATTACTGGCATTGTGATCTTTGACAGCTCCTGTTTAGAAGAGATTTGGAGAGAAAGAATAAATTATATAATCTAAGAAAACCATGCTATAATAAAAAACAACAAAATACCAACGGATCTAGTAAGAATGTGTTCTGACAACTGCAACACTTGCTACCAAAACAAATCCAAGTTTCAGAAAATTCAATTCTAGTTGTTCTCTACATTAAAGAGCCCTGGAGGGCACTATGGTCCTATTCTACTACCCCCCTCTCTCTCTTCTTTCCTATCCTTATGGAATTCTGCTTCCCTTTTCTATCTCTCGTTTATGTGTTTTTTTTTAAATGCAATTATACATGTAAACCACTCAGATAAATTTTGATGGGCTGTATATTAAATAATAAACACAAAACTTAACTTGAAACATCCAAACTTCGTATGACAGTATGCAGGACATCAAAACAAGTGATCTACATGTCTCTTGCATCTTCATCATATCTTTTGAGGATGGTTCACAGGAGAGAACAAAAACAATGGATCATCAAGGCTTATTAAATCTACCTGAACTTTTATTTAAATCATCTAGTCTCTCTTCAGTTTGTGAATCAGACTAATTGTGTGTGTATATATCTATATCTATATATACACATACATACACACACACACACGTATATACACACATTCACTTATATACACACTAGCCGTTAAGCCCGTTAAAACGGGCGAGATTTGTGTTGTGCAAAATGTAATAATTCTCACCTCCATCCATCCATGTCCTGCAAACCTCCTCTCTCCCCTGCCCTCCCCTCCCACGATCCATGTCCAGCAACCCTGCTCTCTCCCCTGCCCTTCCCCCCATGTCCAGCAGCCCTCCTGTATCCCCTGGATTCCCCCTGTCCACCAACCATCCTCTCTCCCCTGCCCTCCCCCCATATCCAGCAACCCTTCTCTTTCCCTTGGCTTCCCCCTTCCCCATCCAGCAACCCTGCTCTCTCCCCTGCCCTCCCCCATGTCCAGCAACCCTCCTCTCTGCCCTGCTCTCTCCCCATGTCCAGCAACCCTCCTCTCCCCCCCTGCCCTCCCCCCATGTCCAGCTACCCTCCTCTCTCCCCTGCCCTCCCCTCCATCAATCCATGTCCAGCAACCCTGCTCTCTGCCCTGCCCTCCCCCCATGTCCCGCAGCCCTCCTCTGTCCCCTGGCCTCACCTCGTCCACCGACCCTCCTCTCTCCCCTGCCCTCCCCCATATCCAGCAACCCTCCTCTTTCCCTTTGCCTCCCTCCCTCCCCCCGTCCAGCAACCCTGCTCTCTCCCCTGCCCTCCCCCATGTCCAGCAACCCTCCTCTCTGCCCTGCTCTCTCCCCATGTCCAGCAACCCTCCTCTCTCCCCCCTTGCCATCCCCCCATGTCCAGCAACCCTCCTCTCTCCCCCCCTGCCCTCCCCCCATGTCCAGCTACCCTCCTGGCCGCCGCTCCCTCCCCCCTCCGTGCCGGGCCCCCCGCACTGACATGACAGCGCCTTTCACCTCCGCGTGAAAGCGCTGCAGGCAGCAGCAGATCGCTCTGCTGCTGCCTGCAGCGCTTCCACACAGAGGTGAGAGGTGCTCTCATGTCAGTGCAGCGGGCCCGATACGGAGGGGGGCGGTAGCGGCGACATCGGGGATGGGGGGTGGAGGTTGGTGCGCCAGCGATGTTGCTTCGTCTCCAGGCTCCGCAGCAGCAGTGTCCGTTTCCCTCTGTTCCGCCCTCTGACGTCATCACGTCTTGACACGAGGGCGGGACAGAGAGGGAAGTCTCTACTGCGCATTTGCGGGTAAGTCGGACACTTGTCATTTATGTGTTTGATACATATATATTAGTTCTAAAGGTCTAAAAAATATATTATAAGGCACTGTGCTGCCTACTATATATTTTATCTGCATATACGTGAACTGTTTGGTTGTACCACAGAAAAGCAATATATCAAATCCATGACCCTTTACATATACTGTCCATATCATACAACTGCATGTCAGCAAGTTAGAAACTGGAATACACAATTAGGGCCAACTGCAGCTTTGACTGGCAGCAGCCCATAGGCAATGTGGATATCACGCAACTGCTTTCTAAATATACCAAAATTTCAGCTATATTTTGCATTACTGTACAGCATTTGGTTGCATGATACATTTCTTTAAAAAGCTGTCAACTGTTATTCTGTTTCAGAGAGGCATTTCAACATGCCCCAGCAAATGTTTATAATGTTGCCACTTAAGAACTGAATTTCATAATCATGTCCTTTTTCAATCTATTTGGAAATGTTTTTTCCTTAGTCCTCCTCATCCAGGTCTCATCAGAAAGATCATACTCTGCTCCTCTGGTGTTTTCCCGTGGCTAACTAAATATGATGTGACTTGAATAGTAAAGTCAACTCCAATAGAAGGTAACCTCTCTACTGAAGATCAATGCCAAGCGAATAAGTGGAGAAAAACAACCTCTCTCAGATGGTGTTCTCAACAAGCTCTTTATTCAAAAACAGTAAAAAACGACCCAATACGAGTCGTGTTTCGGCCCTACCGGCCTGCATCTGGGGTCTACAAAGAAATACATAACGAAACAATCAACACAAATAAAAGTATAAAAAAATCATAATTGTAATTAAAAAAGAATATATTAGTAAAATAATTTGAAACATATAGTTGTAAAGACCATACCTAGGAATATTGTAAAGCAGTATATTTTCCTAGAGTAGTTGGATCGCAGTCAAATTCCTATGTGGTATGTAATATCTATGTCGACATAAAAAGTGCATATGTATAAAATCAACAATAGTGAATTAAGTAAATAAGATAACAAGAGCAACCATGAAATGCACATAAAAATAAAATAACAAATAAAAATTATATAAATAACATGTCATATCTACTCACAGATTACAATACATGCATATATAATCACAAATAATGAAATGAAGTGAAAAGAACAGATATCATTGGAAGTATACATATGTTATGATGAACCTATATCAATAAAAAACAGAATAGAACTTAAACACCATAAAGTCATACAAACCAAGATGAAGAGACTTATAAACCAAGGTTAACATGTAACCTAAAAGAGATGGACCATGAGGATGTCATATCTAAAAATGGAGGGGGGGGGTAACAGGTGTTATCCAGCCAGTATTGTCCCTATATTTATTTGTTGCATTTGTATCCCACATTTTCCCACCTATTTGCACAGAAACATGTCGTCCAATAGTACTAACGAAAGAACAGAGCCAAAACAGGTACTGTATCAAAAGAAGGGTGGTACAGAACGGATAAAAACACCAAAGATAATTTTGAAAAGTGGCGATATTAAAGAATATAGATTGCTTCTTTTAGGAATTTGGTTTATTCTTTAATATTGCCACTTTCCTGTTTTTTATTGATATCTGTTTTTCATTGATATAGGTTCATCATAACTTATGTATACTTAAAATGATATCTGTGCTTTTCACTTCATTTCATTATTTGTGATAATATATGCATGTATTGTAATCTGTGAGTAGATATGACATGTTATTTATATAATTTTTATTTGTTATTTTTATGTGCATTTCATGGTTGCTCTTGTTATCTTATTTACTTAATTCACTATTGTTGATTTTATACATATGCACTTATATTCACATAGATGTACATACCACATAGGAGTTTGACTGCAATCCAACCGCTCTAGGAAAATGTAATGCTTTACAATATTACTAGGTATGGTCTTTACAGCTATATGTTTATAATTACCTACATATTTTAAATTATTTTACTAATATATTATTTTTTAATTACAATTATGAGTTTTTATACTTTTGTGATTTGTGTTGATTGTTTTATGTGTTTGTTTGTAGACCCTTGATGCAGGCAGGTTAGGCCGAAGCACGACTCATGTTGGGGTTTTTTTTTTTTTAAAACTGATTTTGAATAAAGTGCTTGTTGAGAACACCATCTGAGAAAGGTTGTTTTTCTCCACTTATTCGACTTCAATAGTAAAGGCAGCACCAAGTACACTGCTGCTCTCTGCTCCCACACTTTCAGCAGCACCCAAGATCCAGCAATCCAAGCATAACAGTGAGCTTAGGTCTATTACTTAGCCATCCAAATCCAGTGATTATTTAAGCTCACTGTTCAAAAGAAAAGAAAACTTCTGAGGTATGTATAGGAGTTGAGTGGCTTCCTAGTAACCATCTTGAATCTGGTTGCCAATGGAGCAAAGTGACTAACGATTGCTCCTGCATGCCACTAAAGCGAATGCTACATACCTGTAGAAGGTATTCTCCGAGGACAGCAGGCTGATTGTTCTCACTGATGGGTGACATCTACGGCACCCCCTCCAATCGGAATCTTCACTAGCAAAGACGTTTGCTAGCCCTCACGCGCCCATGCGCACCGCGCATGCGCGGCCGTCTTCCCGCCCGAACTGGCTCGTGTTCATCAGTCCCGTAAGTAGCAAGACAAAGACAAGGGAAGACACAACTCCAAAGGGGAGGCGGGCGGGTTTGTGAGAACAATCAGCCTGCTGTCCTCGGAGAATACCTTCTACAGGTATGTAGCATTCGCTTTCTCCGAGGACAAGCAGGCTGCTTGTTCTCACTGATGGGGTATCCTTAGCCCCCAGGTTCACTCAAACAACAAACATGGTCAATTGGGCCTCGCAACGGCGAGGACATAACTAAGATTGACCTAACAACTTATCCAACTAACAGAGACTGTAGCCTGGAACAGAATAAAACATGGGCCTAGGGGGGTGGAGTTGGATTCTCAACCCCAAACAGATTCTGAAGCACTGACTGCCCAAACCGACTGTCGCATCGGGTATCCTGCTGCAGGCAGTAATGAGATGTGAATGTGTGGACAGATGACCACGTCGCAGCTTTACAGATCTCTTCAATAGTGGCTGACTTCAAGTGGGCCACTGACGCAGCCATGGCTCTGACATTGTGAGCCTTGACATGACCCTCAAGAGCCAGCCCAGCCTGGGCGTAAGTGAAGGAAATGCAATCTGCTAGCCAATTGGATATGGTGCGTTTCCCCACAGACACTCCCCTCCTGTTGGGATCAAAAGAAACAAACATTTGGGCGGACTGTCTGTTGGGCTGTGCCCGCTCCAGATAGAAGGCCAATGCTCTTTTGCAGTCCAATGTGTGCAGCTGACGTTCAGCAGGGCAGGAATGAGGACGGGGAAAAAATGTTGGCAAGACAATTGACTGGTTCAGATGGAACTCAGACACTACCTTTGGCAAGAACTTAGGGTTAGTGCGGAGGACTACTCTGTTATGATGAAATTTGGTGTAAGGGGCCTGGGCTACCAGGGCCTGAAGCTCACTGACTCTACGAGCTGAAGTAACAGCCACCAAGAAAATGACATTCCAGGTCAAGTACTTCAGATGGCAGGAGTTCAGTGGCTCAAAAGGAGGTTTCATCAGCTGGGTGACAACGACATTGAGATCCCATGACACTGTAGGAGGCTTGACGTGGGGCTTTGACAAAAGCAAACCTCTCATGAAGCGAACAACTAAAGTCTGTCCTGAGATCGGCTTACCTTCCACACGGTAATGATATGCACTGATTGCGCTAAGGTGAACCCTTATAGAGTTGGTCTTGAGACCAGACTCAGATAAGTGCAGAAGGTATTCAAGCAGGGTCTGTGTAGGACAGGAGCGAGGATCTAAGGCCTTGCTGTCACACCAGACGGCAAACCTCCTCCATAAAAAGAAGTAACTCCTCTTAGTGGAATCTTTTCTGGAAGCAAGCAAGATGCGGGAGACACCCTCTGACAGACCCAAAGAGGCAAAGTTTACGCTCCCAACATCCAGGCCATGAGAGCCAGAGACTGGAGGTTGGGATGCAGAAGTGCCCCTTCGTTCTGGGTGATGAGGGTCGGAAAACACTCCAATCTCCACGGTTCTTCGGAGGACAACTCCAGAAGAAGAGGGAACCAGATCTGACGCGGCCAAAAAGGAGCAATCAGAATCATGGTGCCTCGGTCTTGCTTGAGTTTCAACAAAGTCTTCCCCACCAGAGGTATGGGAGGATAAGCATACAGCAGGCCGTCCCCCCAATCCAGGAGGAAGGCATCCGATGCCAGTCTGCCGTGGGCCTGGAGTCTGGAACAGAACTGAGGGACCTTGTGGTTGGCTCGAGATGCAAAGAGATCTACCAATTGGGTGCCCCACACCTGGAAGATCTGGCGCACTACTCTGGAATTGAGCGACCACTCGTGAGGTTGCATAATCCTTCTCACCCTGTCGGCCAGACTGTTGTTTACACCTGCCAGGTATGTGGCTTGGAGCAACATGCCGTGACGGCGAGCCCAGAGCCACATGCTGACGGCTTCCTGACACAGGGGGCGAGATCCGGTGCCCCCCTGCTTGTTGATGTAATACATGGCAACCTGGTTGTCTGTCTGAATTTGGACAATTTGGTGGGACAGTCAATCTCTGAAAGCCTTCAGAGCGTTCCAGACCGCTCGTAACTCCAGGAGATTGATCTGCAGATCGCGTTCCTGGAAAGACCAGCTTCCTTGGGTGTGAAGCCCATCGACATGAGCTCCCCACCCCAGGAGAGACACATCCGTAGTCAGCACTTTTTGTGGCTGAGGAATTTGGAAAGGGCATCCCAGAGTCAAATTGGACCAAATAGTCCACCAATGCAGGAATTTGAGAAAACTCGTGGACAGGTGGATCACGTCCTCTAGATCCCCAGCAGCCTGAAACCAATGGAAAGCTAGGGTCCATTGAGCAGATCGCATGCGAAGACGAGCCATGGGAGTCACATGAACTGTGGAGACCATGTGGCCAAGCAATCTCAACATCTGCCGAGCTGTGATCTGCTGAGACGCTCGCACCTGGGAGACGAGGGACAACAGATTGTTGGCCCTTGTCTCCGGAAGATAGACACGAGCCGTCCGAGAATCCAGCAGAGCTCCTATGAATTTGAGTCTCTGTACTGGGAGAAGATGGGACTTTGGATAATTTATCACAAACCCCAGTAGCTCCAGGAGTCGAATAGTCATCTGCATGGACTGTAGAGCTCCTGCCTCGGATGTGTTCTTCATCAGCCAATCGTCGAGATAAGGGAACACATGCACTCCCAGCCTGCGAAGCGCTGCTGCTACTACAGCCAGGCACTTCGTGAACACCCTGGGCGCAGAGGTGAGCCCAAAGGGTAGCACACAGTACTGGAAGTGACGTGTGCCCAGCTGAAATCGCAGATACTGCCTGTGAGCTGGCAATATCGGAATGTGTGTGTAGGCGTCCTTCAAGTCCAGAGAGCATAGCCAATCGTTTTCCTGAATCATGGGAAGAAGGGTGCCCAGGGAAAGCATCCTGAACTTTTCCTTGACCAGATATTTGTTCAGGGCCCTGAGGTCTACGAAGGGACGCATCCCCCCTGTTTTCTTTTCCACAAGGAAGTACCTGGAATAGAATCCCAGCCCTTCTTGCCCGGATGGCACGGGCTCAACCGCATTGGCGCTGAGAAGGGCGGAGAGTTCCTCTGCAAGTACCTGCTTGTGCTGGAAGCTGTAAGACTGAGCTCCCGGTGGGCAATTTGGAGGCTTTGAGGCCAAATTGAGGGTGTATCCTTGCCGGACTATTTGGAGAACCCACCGGTCGGAGGTTATAAGAGGCCACCTTTGGTGAAAAACTTTTAACCTCCCTCCGACAGGCAGATCGCCCGCCACGGACACGTTGATGTCGGCTATGCTCTGCTGGAGCCAGTCAAAAGCTCGCCCCCTGCTTTTGCTGGGGAGCCGTGGGGCCTTGCTGAGGCGCACGCTGCTGACGAGAGCGAGCGCGCTGGGGCTTAGCCTGGGCCGCAGGCTGTCGAAAAGGAGGATTGTACCTACACTTACCAGAAGAGTAGGGAACAGCCCTCCTTCCCCCATAAAAACTTGCTGAAGGCTGCCGGTGGGAGAACTTGTCGAAAGCAGTATCCCGCTGGTGGAGCTGTTCTACCACCTGTTCTACTTTCTCTCCAAAAATGTTGTCCGCTCAGCAAGGGGAGTCCGCAATCCGCTGCTGGATCCTATTCTCCAGGTCGGAGGCACGCAGCCATGAGAGTCTGTGCATCACCACACCTTGAGCAGCGGCCCTGGACGCAACGTCAAAGGTATCATATACCCCTCTGGCCAGGAATTTTCTGCACGCCTTCAGCTGCCTGACCACCTCCTGAAATGGCTTGGCTTGCTCAGGAGGGAGCTTGTCCACCAAACCCGCCAACTGCCGCACATTGTTCCGCATATGGATGCTCGTGTAGAGCTGGTAGAACTGAATCTTGGCCACGAGCATAGAAGAATGGTAGGCCTTCCTCCCAAAGGAGTCCAAGGTTCTAGAGTCCTTGCCCAGGGGCGCCGAAGCATGCTCCATAGAACTCTTAGCCTTCTTTAGGGCCAGATCCACCACACCAGAGTCGTGAGGTAACTGAGTGCGCATCAGCTCTGGGTCCCCATGGATCCGATACTGGGATTCGATCTTCTTGGGAATGTGAGGATTAGTTAGAGGCTTGGTCCAGTTCGCCAGCAATGTCTTTTTTAGGACATGATGCATGGGTACTGTGGACGCTTCCTTAGGTGGAGAAGGATAGTCCAAGAGCTCAAACATTTCAGCCCTGGGCTCATCCTCCACAACCACCGGGAAGGGGATGGCCGTAGACATCTCCCAGACAAAGGCCACAAAAGACAGACTCTCGGGAGGAGAAAGCTGCCTTTCAGGGGAGGGAGTGGGATCAGAAGGAAGGCCATCAGACTCCTCGTCAGAGAAATATTTGATGTCCTCCTCCTCCTCCCACGAGGCCTCACCATCGGTATCAGACACAAGTTCACGAACCTGCGTCTGAAGCCGTGCCGACTTGACTCCGTGGAAACACGGCCACGGTGGGAGCGTCGAGAGGTAGACTCCCTCCTCCGACGTTGTCGGGGAGTCTTCCTGGGAGGCGGCCGCAGCCGGTACCGCAAGCGGTACCGATGTCGGAGACCTCACCCCGGGCAAAGGGCCAGCCGGCGCCTCACTCGACGGTACCGGTGGCGCAAGCACCCCCGGTACCGGAGGGGAAGGGCACAACAGCTCTCCCAGGATCTCTGGGAGAATGGCCCGGAGACTCTCGTGCAGAGCGGCTGTGGAGAAAGACATGGAAGCCGATGCAGGCGTCAAGGTCAGAGTCTGTTCCGGGCGTGGAGGCGGTTCTGGGCTGTCCAAGGTGGAGCGCATCGACACCTCCTGAACAGAGGGTGAGCGATCCTCCCGGTGCCGATGCCTCCTGGGTGCCGACTCCCTCGGCGACCCAGAGCTCTCGGTACCAATGCGGGAAGGAGACCGGTGTCGATGCTTCTTTGATTTCTTCAAACGAAGCATGTCACCGGAGCTTTCCGGTACCGACGAGGAGGACGTAGAATCCAACCGTCTCTTCCTCGGGGCCGAGGCCGAAGAAGGTTGGTCTCGGGGGGGGGGGGGGGGGGCTGTACCGCAGGAGCCCTCAGGGTAGGGGGAGACCCACCCGAAGGCTCACCGCCACCAGCAGGGGAATGGACAGCCCTCACCTGCACTCCAGTCGAAGCACCACCGTCCGACGACATCAGCAACAGCGGAGGTCCCGGTACCACCGACGCCGCCTTCCAATGTCTCGGTACCGACGATGCAGAGGGTCGAAACCTCAATGCCGTCGATGCCGAGGTCGAAGACTTCGATGCTGTCGACGTCAATGCACTCGATGCCTCCGGTGCTGTTGTCGACGAAGAGCCCGAGAACAACACGTTCCACTGGGCCAATCTCGCTACCTGAGTCCTCTTCTGTAAAAAAGCACAAAGACTGCAGGCCTGCGGGCGGTGCCCAGCCCCCAGACACTGAAGACACGAAGCGTGCCTATCAGTGAGCGAGATTACCCGGGCGCACTGGGTGCATTTCTTGAAGCCGCTGGGAGACTTCGATGACATGGTTGGAAAAATCACTCCGGCGAAATCAAAATTCGCGATGGTGATGAAGGGCACCAAAAATAATGGAGAGAGAAAAAACCCGTACCGAGGCCACAAAAAAGGCCTACCCCGAAAGCGAAAGGAAACTTACGCCGGGGAAACAAACTGGACACACGGGAAGGGACAAAGACCAAAGGTCTCTTTTTTTTTTTTTTGTGAAATCGCGAAGACGCGCGAGGGTCAACTTGAGGGGCACGAAACGGCGGCAAAACACGACCGTCCCGAGCGCGGACAAAAGAAGACTGACGAACACGAGCCGGTTCGGGCGGGAAGACGGCCGCGCATGCGCGGTGGCGCGCGAGGACTAGCAAAGGCCTTTGCTAGTGAAGTTTCCAATTGGAGGGGCTGCCGTGGACGTCACCCATCAGTGAGAACAAGCAGCCTGCTTGTCCTCGGAGAAACCACCAGAACAGCCCTCAATAAGAGCCACAGAAGTCCAGGGGAAGGGAGGGGGTGGTCGATAGAGTTATGCCGGAGAAGTGAGGGGGGAGATTGAAAGGTGTGTCAGTGGAAAGGGATTCCATTGACCTTTGAGTCTGCTCCTTCAAGCTAGCACTTGCACATACTTAGGGCAAGTTTCAAGGCTGACACTGAAAGTGCAAGGTTGCTCACCTTAACAGGTGTTTTCCTGTAGGATGCAGGAATGATCAAACATACAAGTAGGTGATATCATTTGATGGTGCAGGGATAGAACTATTCTCCCATAGCTCAAACCTTCAGTTTAGAGTTCTGAACATGTGTGGTCCTTCCCATGCATAGTGGTCTCCTAAATTAGTTCCCAAAACTTAAGTTACTAGGCAGTTCTTGGGAAGGATTGTGTGCCCCCAATCAACCCTATCTACAGAAAACATCTATTACAAGTAAGAACACTGTTTTTCCAGTCAACCAGTTCTGAGAGAACAGGACATTTCTCTGGTAAGAAAACATTATTTTGCTCTGTGCTTTGGGAACTTAGATTGGAGTTTATAGGAGGAATTCTAGTTATTGATAGGCAGAATAAAAACAAAAGAAAAAGAAAACTTTATTAACTAATCTCTATACTCTTTCCTGCCTAGTTTTAAAACTTGAACTACTTTAAAAACCACAGCATTAATATATAGCCTCCAACAGGCACAACAGGACTTTTCAGTCTTAGGGGAGGGGAAAAAAAACGAGAGAAGCAAGCATTAACTAGTTTCTATAATGTACAACCCTTTTCCCCCAGTTTCAAACTGAAACTTTTCCCATAGTTTTAAACAAACTTTTTCTAGAGGTAGAAACTTAGACAAAGAACAAAAAAAAAAAAAAGTATAGTAGTAAGGCTCAGATTCTGTCCTGAAGAGAGTTATTTTCTGTTCTTTGGCTGTTGGACAGACAGCACTGCTACTGACCTGAATTAGGTGCTAATTAAGGTGTGAGGAAGTAGAATATTTGCAAAGGTTACAGAGGGAAATCTGATTACCGAGTTAGATTCAAAGGGTTTGTTTGAAGCAGTTCCCTTAGAATCAAAACTATAAAGAGAGAGGAAAGGTCCCACTTAACTTTCTTTCTGAGAAGTTCTAAAAGAAGAGGCCATTTCTCTGAACATTATTTTGCTCTGTTCTTTGGGAACAAAGATTGTGGGTTAAAGGAGAAATTGTAGGTTATTCATAGGCAGAAAAAAAAGCAAATTTTATCAACTAGTCTTTATACTCTTTTCCCTCTAGTTTTAAAACTTGAACTTTATAGTCATTATTCTAATTAGGATAACAAGAGGGGTGTTTTCATTAGAGATTTCATTACATTTTTATTAGTTTTAATTACATTTGTTTCTGGGAAGCAAAAATTACACATTATACCATATAATCTTAAGACGCTTTATATTTATCTGATATCCCTAGTACCTGAAGAAATTTTAATTAAACTACTCTATAATACTAAGATGCTGATAGCAGTCCAGCAGCGAGAGGGGTGCTATCCAGTCTTTTGCATTGAGTGTCACATGTATGATTATGTCCCAGTTGGTGAGAGGTTACATGTGTGTGCTCGATGCAAAGAGCTCCTAGCTCTCAGAGAATGGATCCATTCTCTTGAGGCTAGAGTAGCAGACTTGGAGGAGCTAAGAGAGAGACAGAGAGGTACACAGAGGATGTAGAAAAGTCCCACTTCCAGTCTGGCAGACTCTGTGCTGATTTGGAGGGAGGCCTCCTAAATGGATGCCATCTCCCAGTCAAGATCCTCTTCCAATTTTTCACAATCCTCTTGAGATTTAACAACCTTGAATAACTTTGTGTCATGAGCAAATTTAAACAGCGAATCTGGCCAGTTCTGAGAGTCCTTAATTTGGACATTTGATAGAGAAATCCCATCTTATGGATAACCTTCACTATCGGAGGTGGCAATGGGCTCTTCCAGGCCGCTGCCAATACAATTTTTCCCACTTCCAAAAATGTTGTGGCCAACTTATGTATATCTGGCTTAACCCCCAGCGGTCAAAAATGCAACAAGCAGTTTTCTGCTGTAACTGGGTAGGCCATCTCATTAACTTGGCGAATAATGTGGAGCAGCTCTACCCAGTAGCCCTTAATCTTGGGGCAGGACCACCAAATATGCAAACATATCCTCCACAACTGTACAGCCCCCTCCAACAATAGCCAGGACCCTGACCATATATCTTTGCCAACCTGTGGAGGGTATAATACCAGCAGTATAATAATTTATAGCCCCTCTCTACCATGGAGCTAGAAACTGACACCTTCAATAAGTAGAAAAAGGTTCTCTCCCAACTCCATGTCATAGCTGACTCCCACATTCTGTTCCCCCCTCTATGTATACTGTACAACAGGAGATGTGAACAATAATATAGTGAATAAATGGGAGGCACAGCCCTGGTACCCTCCCCCCCCCCCCCAAGTGTACATTCCAAAGCAGTCTCTTCTAGAGCCAATTCACCTTGGGCTCTATGACTGACAATCTCGCACCCTCCAGTAATGGAACTGGTGATGTTGCGGCAAGCCATACTCCTCTTAAAGGTCCATGAACGGCATCAGTTCCCCCTCCTCCCAGATTTGTTCCAGTTACTTAAGGCCCTGATACGCCCATTGCTTATATATGGAATCCTCTACACCAAAGGAAAAGCCCTGTGCAGTATGGTTAGCCATCTGGAGAAAGTAGTGCCTATCAAGAAAAACTTTCTTCCGGATTGTAGACCAAGTCTGGAGCGGAAATCGCACTGCCAAAGGGGTCCACTTAATTAAATTTATTTAGATTTTGCTCACACCTTTTTCAGTAGTAGCTCAAGGTGAGGATATTTCTCTGTCCCAGGAGGGCTCACAATCTAAGTTTGTACCTGAGGCAATGGAGGGTTAAGTGGCTTGCCCAAGATCACAAGGAGCAGCAGCGGGATTTGAACCGGCCACCTCTGGATTGCAAGACCGGTGCTCTAACAACTAGGCCACTCCTCCACTCCATGAATGGCAGAAGCTGCGAGCATGGCAACCAAAGTAAAAAGCCCAGCTGTGTGAACCCCAACCAATGATGTTTGATCTGTAGCCAAGGTTCTCTGCTACCAGTGATCTATAACTCAGTTGTTTTAAATGTGGAAAAAGAGATAAACCTAATTGGCTTCCATGCTTACAGAGGATTAGATAGGCTCCCATTCCTGTCTATTGAACATCCTTAATTCTGAGAGAGCTTGCATTCTGGTGCTGTTGGATGACATCACCCACTCGTACACCCTTAACTCTACTGGTTTGAGCCTATGTACTGTGTTGATGTCCTCCCTTCTCTCCTGTCGATTTGACAAAGTTCTTTTCTGCTATTCCTTCAGAGGTTTTTACACCCCTTTGATCTGCCTTGCATTAAAGGCAATCTCTCCATATAAAACACTCCTCCAACGTTCTAAAAGTGAGGCGCCAGAGATCAATTTTCCTTCATGAGTGTCTGCCCCGCCCACGCGTCAAACATGATGACGTCGAGGGCGGAGCACCGACACTGAACGAATGGCACCACCAACCCCTTGCTACACGACCGCCGATCCGTTGCCACGCAACCAAACGCATCATAAATGAACCAATGAAAACCAACTGCAGCCGAATAAAGGAGGAGAAAGAGAGATTCTGTTCTGAGCAGCAGGGAGACAAGGAATATCACTGACACCCGTGATCCTTCTCCAAGTATGTAATGCCTACATCACAAACGCCTCTTGCAGCGCTCCTACAACAACCGGCCCCAAAGAACACCTCAACCAGCTTCCACTGCCACTCCACAGGTGGAACGGGACCCAAGGAACAGACGCTCCACACAACATGTTGCCATCCCTCCATCCACAACCCGGAAACACTGCACCCGCTCGGTGCAGCAATTCACTCCCAGGGACGTGCCCAATCGTCCCCGGGAGTACAAAAACTATGCGCTGCCTATTGCAGCGCTCCTCCAAGATCCGGACCCCGACACCGCCTCACCCGTCCAAAAACCGCAAGTGCAACATCCAGCCCCGCCCAGGGAACCTACACAATCGTCCCAGAGTCCAAAAAAAATAATCGACCGAGCAAAAAAGACCCACCCTACAAAATATCGGCACAGCAGCAGCAAAATAAAAGGGAAATGCACAGAGCGTTTCTACAACTCTGTCTAATCACCTAGCAACAACTTTAAATGAACCCCCCCTTCAAAATATCGGCCCAGCAGCAGCAAAAACCCCTGCCCACACACTCTCTCTCATCAGACGGAAGGAGAGGAAGGGAAGGAAAGGAGGGGGTCATGGAACTTAGAACTACACACATACCCTCTGTCACACTGTAGCTCTCTGACAAACACACTTTCATACACTCAGTCACTCTTACACACACAATATCTCTCCCATACACTCTGTGACACACTCTGATACAGTCACACTCTCTCACTCTCCACACATAACAGCAACAGGAAAAAAACAAAAAAATCTGCAAACTCCTGTAACACAATAAAGGCTGACTCCCCTACAAACGAACAAGGTACAGCTTAAACAAACAAAAAAAAATAACCCTTAATCTACCCCCCCCCACACACACAAAAACCCCTTCAATCAAAAACTGCCCCCCACACACAGACACTCATGCACAGTTCCCCATCCCCGCAACCCCCTACTGTGACTAATACACACGTACACAATTACTGATGTCTCACACACACTCACACATGCATGCACTCTGACTCACCGCCCACCACTGTGGTCCTGCCCACACACTCTCTCTCATCAGATGGAAGGAGAGGAAGGGAAGGAAAGGAGGGGGTCATGGAACTTAGAACTACACACACACTCTCTGTCACCCTGTATCTCTCTGACAAACACACACTCACTCAGACAAACACAGTCTGTCTCTCTGTCACACACACTCTCACACAAGAACACACATAGGAACACATTGCACAACGTACACATGCAAAAAAACAAAAACGCTTAAGGGAAACAGGACACCACACCCTAGCAATTAAACATTTAGCCACACACAAACAATCTCTGACACACTCACCACCACCCTCTGTTACACCCACTTCTCTCACTTTCACAGAAAGACACACACAATCTCTCTCTGTGACACACACACACACGTTTCCTTTGCTTTCAGTGTATGCGAATGACGGCTGCACAGCACAGGGGAAACAGAGATTACCGTAATTGCCTTCCTTCAGGGGAAACAGAGATTACCCTAATTGCCTTCCTCCCTTACACTGGACTACATAGGCTTACTTCCACTCCTGTCTACTAAGACAGGGGAGTGAGGACGGTGAACGACAATGTGGATGCAGCACCTCACAGGTTTGCTTTCCATTGAGTGTATGGCAATGATGGCTGCACGGCGCAAGGGAAACAGAGATTACCCACCCCCCCAACCCCCCAACCCCCCCCCCCCCACTTACTTACACACACACACACACACAGACACACTCTCTCACACACACAATCTATCTCTATTCACAATGGAGAAGGGTAGCTAAGGGAAGTACAATGGAACAATGGCAATTGTCCCCCATACACTCGCTCTCACAGACTCACTTGCACACACACTCTCTCACACATACACACTCCGAGGAAAACCTTGCTAGCGCCCATTTCATTGTATTCAGAAAAGGGCCTTTTTTACTAGTATATTAATAATAAACAAACTTATGCCTGACAATCCTACCATTCAAAGGAACAGCCTTTTCAAGAGAAAGGCATTATAAAATTACCTACCACTAGAACTAAAAATAAAGGGGTAAATCAACACAAATACCAGAACCATAAAGTTATAACTCAAAAATTTTTGTTACTGGTAATACATTTATAAAATGTATAAAATTTGTATTTATATTATGTATATGTTTATAGTAGTATGAATAAATGTTTTGCACCTTTTGTAAATATATTACCAGTAAGAAAAAATTTTGAATTATACAATTATCCTCAAAGGAGATGAAAGATGCTGTGGTTTAGTGGCAATACTGAAATAAATTAATTTGAATTTTGTTTTACAAAGTTGACTTATCAATTACACAACATTTTATACCGGATGAAGAGCTACCAAATGCAGACTTTATATAAAACACCATATGAACACAAGGAGGATGAGATCAACTGATCACTAGACAGAACACACTAGCTCACAAGAAAAACAAAAGGGACCTTATTAACCAGGCCACAATGAGGAACAGGGAGTAACACCCTGGTGATGATTCTGCTATAAACATCTTAAGCCTGAATTATGTCACACTAATAGGAATTCATGCTGACAAGGAGCACATTTATATTCAGAAACTTGCACTGCTGAATTAAAACCTTGTTCAACAGCACACACAGCTGCTTGAAGAACAAATAAACGTTACTCTGCAGAACATGAAATAAGTACTTTTTTTGAGAAGACACCTGCAATGTTAAACAAGACATATCCACAGAGAAAGATCGATATGCCTTGAGATCAGACAGATAATATGTCTTTAGTGTACATCATCTCAAACCCAGCATATATTTCTCCTTTGAAATTTTATGCTCTAAATACAAAATCTTAGTTGTTAGCGTTCAATAACTCGTCAAGCTTTTTTAAATTGAATTTTGAGATGACAGCTCGCTCATCACTGAAGAAATGGTTTTATTACGGCCAAAAGGGCTTGTATTAGGTTTCACCTGCGAAGGACCTTGTCCCATACTGTGGAGCATTCCGCTTTCACCAAGAGACTTACATATTGGGCTTCTGTAGGACTTTTGCTGCTGCTGGTCGATTCTGCTTAATAAGATTAGGCTGATTTCTGTAACTATTAATCTTGTTGAACATGAATGTTTTTCCAGTTGAGTACTGAAGCAGGATGCGTTTTTTCCAGTCTCTATAAAGCGAATGCTACATACCTGTAGAAGGTATTCTCCGAGGACAGCAGGCTGATTGTTCTCACTGATGGGTGACGTCCACGGCAGCCCCTCCAATCGGAACACTTTCTAGCAAAGTCCTTTGCTAGCCCTCGCGCGCCGATGCGCACCGCGCATGCGCGGCCGTCTTCCCGCCCGAACCGGCTCGTGCCGGCCAGTCTCATATGTAGCAAGACAAAGAGAAGGGAAGACACAACTCCAAAGGGGAGGCGGGCGGGTTTGTGAGAACAATCAGCCTGCTGTCCTCGGAGAATACCTTCTACAGGTATGTAGCATTCGCTTTCTCCGAGGACAAGCAGGCTGCTTGTTCTCACTGATGGGGTATCCCTAGCCCCCAGGCTCACTCAAAACAACAACCATGGACAATTGGGCCTCGCAACGGCAAGGACATAACTGAGATTGACCTAAAAAATTTACCAACTAACAGAGTGCAGCCTGGAACAGAACAAACATGGGCCTAGGGGGGTGGAGTTGGATTCTAAACCCCGAACAGATTCTGAAGCACTGACTGCCCGAACAGACTGTCGCGTCGGGTATCCTGCTGCAGGCAGTAATGAGATGTGAATGTGTGGACAGAAGACCACGTCGCAGCTTTGCAAATCTCTTCAATAGTGGCTGACTTCAAGTGGGCTACCGACGCTGCCATGGCTCTAACATTATGAGCCGTGACATGACCCTCAAGAGCCAGCCCAGCCTGGGCATAAGTGAAGGAAATGCAATCTGCTAGCCAATTGGATATGGTGCGTTTTCCCACAGCCACTCCCCTCCTGTTGGGATCAAAAGAAACAAACAATTGGGCGGACTGTCTGTTGGGCTGTGCCCGCTCCAGATAGAAGGCCAATGCTCTCTGCAGTCCAATGTGTGCAGCTGACGTTCAGCAGGGCAGGAATGAGGACAGGGAAAGAATGTTGGCAAGACAATTGACTGGTTCAGATGGAACTCCGACACAACCTTTGGCAAAAACTTAGGGTGAGTGCGGAGGACTACTCTGTTATGATGAAATTTGGTGTAAGAGCCTGGGCTACCAGGGCCTGAAGCTCACTGACTCTACGAGCTGAAGTAACTGCCACCAAGAAAATGACCTTCCAGGTCAAGTACTTCAGATGGCAGGAATTCAGTGGCTCAAAAGGAGGTTTCATCAGCTGGGTGAGAACGACATTGAGATCCCATGACACTGCAGGAGGCTTGACAGGGAGCTTTGACAAAAGCAAACCTCTCATGAAGCGAACAACTAAAGGCTGTCCTGAGATCGGCTTACCTTCCACATGGTAATGGTATGCACTGATTGCACTAAGGTGAACCCTTACAGAGTTGGTCTTGAGACCAGACTCAGACAAGTGCAGAAGGTATTCAAGCAGGGTCTGTGTAGGACAAGAGCGAGGATCTAGGGCCTTGCTGTCACACCAGACGGCAAACCTCCTCCACAGAAAGAAGTAACTCCTCTTAGTGGAATCTTTCCTGGAAGCAAGCAAGATGCGGGAGACACCCTCTGACAGACCCAAAGAGGCAAAGTCTACGCTCTCAACATCCAGGCCGTGAGAGCCAGGGACCGGAGGTTGGGATGCAGAAGCGCCCCTTCGTCCTGCGTGATGAGGGTCGGAAAACACTCCAATCTCCACGGTTCTTCGGAGGACAACTCCAGAAGAAGAGGGAACCAGATCTGACACGGCCAAAAAGGAGCAATCAGAATCATGGTGCCTCGGTCTTGCTTGAGTTTCAACAAAGTCTTCCCCATCAGAGGTATGGGAGGATAAGCATACAGCAGACCCTCCCCCCAGTCCAGGAGGAAGGCATCCGATGCCAGCCTGCCGTGGGCCTGAAGCCTGGAACAGAACTGAGAGACTTTGTGGTTGGCTAGAGATGCGAAAAGATCTACCAAGGGGGTGCCCCACACCTGGAAGATCTGTCGCACTACCCTGGAATTGAGCGACCACTCGTGAGGTTGCATAATCCTGCTCAACCTGTCAGCTAGACTGTTGTTTACGCCTGCCAGATATGTGGCTTGGAGCACCATGCCGTGACGGCGAGCCCAGAGCCACATGCTGACGGCTTCCTGACACAGGGGGCGAGATCCGGTGCCCCCCTGCTTGTTGATGTAATACATGGCAACCTGGTTGTCTGTCTGAATTTGGACAATTTGGTGGGACAGCCAATCTCTGAAAGCCTTCAGAGTGTTCCAGACCGCTCGTAACACCAGGAGATTGATCTGCAGATCGCGTTCCTGGAGGGACCAGCTTCCTTGGGTGTGGAGCCCATCGACATGAGCCCCCCACCCCAGGAGAGACGCATCCGTGGTCAGCACTTTTTGTGGCTGAGGAATTTGGAAAGGACGTCCCAGAGTCAAATTGGACCAAATCGTCCACCAATACAGGGATTTGAGAAAACTCGTGGACAGGTGGATCACGTCTTCTAGATCCCCAGCAGCCTGAAACCACTGGGAAGCTAGGGTCCATTGAGCAGATCTCATGTGAAGGCGGGCCATGGGAGTCACATGAACTGTGGAGGCCATGTGGCCCAGCAATCTCAACATCTGCCGAGCTGTGATCTGCTGGGACGCTCGCACCCGCGAGACGAGGGACAACAAGTTGTTGGCTCTCGTCTCTGGGAGATAGGCGCGAGCTGTCCGAGAATCCAGCAGAGCTCCTATGAATTCGAGTTTCTGCACTGGGAGAAGATGGGACTTTGGATAATTTATCACAAACCCCAGTAGCTCCAGGAGGCGAATAGTCATCTGCATGGACTGCAAGGCTCCTGCCTCGGATGTGTTCTTCACCAGCCAATCGTCGAGATATGGGAACACGTGTACCCCCAGTCTGCGAAGTGCCGCTGCTACTACAGCCAAGCACTTCGTGAATACTCTGGGCGCAGAGGCGAGCCCAAAGGGTAGCACACAGTACTGGAAGTGACGTGTGCCCAGTTGAAATCGCAGATACTGCCTGTGAGCTGGCAGTATCGGGATGTGTGTGTAGGCGTACTTCAAGTCAAGAGAGCATAGCCAATCGTTTTCCTGAATCATGGGGAGAAGGGTGCCCAGGGAAAGCATCCTGAACTTTTCCTTGACCAGATATTTGTTCAGGGCCCTTAGGTCTAGGATGGGACGCATCCCCCCTGTTTTCTTTTCCACAAGGAAGTACCTGGAATAGAATCCCAGCCCTTCTTGCCCGGATGGCACGGGCTCGACCGCATTGGCGCTGAGAAGGGCGGAGAGTTCCTCTGCAAGTACCTGCTTGTGCTGGAAGCTGTAAGACTGAGCTCCCGGTGCACAATTTGGAGGTTTTGAGGCCAAATTGAGGGTGTATCCTTGCCGGACTATTTGGAGAACCCACTGATCGGAGGTTATGAGAGGCCACCTTTGGTGAAATGCTTTCAACCTCCCTCCGACTGGCAGGTCGCCCGGCACTGACACTTGGATGTCGGCTATGCTCTGCTGGAGCCAGTCAAAAGCTCGTCCCTTGCTTTTGCTGGGGAGCCGAGGGGCCTTGCTGAGGCGCATGCTGCTGACGAGAGCGAGCGCGCTGGGGCTTAGCCTGGGCCGCAGGCTGTCGAGAAGGAGGATTGTACCTACGCTTGCCAGAAGAGTAGGGAACAGTCTTCCTTCCCCCAAAAAACTTCTACCTGTAGAGGTAGAGGCTGCAGGCTGCCGGCGGGAGAACTTGTCGAAAGCGGTGTCCCGCTGGTGGAGCTCCTCTACCACCTGCTCGACTTTCTCTCCAAAAATATTATCCGCACAGCAAGGCGAGTCCGCAATCCGCTGCTGGATTCTATTCTCCAGGTCGGAGGCATGCAGCCATGAGAGTCTGCACATCACCACACCTTGAGCAGCGGCCCTGAACGCAACATCAAAGGTGTCATACACCCCTCTGGCCAGGAATTTTATGCACGCCTTCAGCTGCCTGACCACCTCCTGAAATGGCTTGGCTTGCTCAGGGGGGAGCTTGTCCACCAAGCCCGCCAACTGCCGCACATTGTTCCGCATGTGTATGCTCGTGTAGAGCTGGTAGGACTGAAATTTGGCCACGAGCATAGAAGAATGGTAGGCCTTCCTCCCAAAGGAGTCCAAGGTTCTAGAGTCCTTGCCCGGGGGCGCCGAAGCATGCTCCCTAGAACTCTTGGCCTTCTTTAGAGCCAAATCCACAACTCCAGAGTCATGAGGCAACTGAGTGCGCATCAGCTCTGGGTCCCCATGGATCCGGTACTGGGACTCGATCTTCTTGGGAATGTGGGGATTACTTAGAGGCTTGGTCCAGTTCGCCAGCAATGTCTTTTTGAGGACATGGTGCATGGGTACTGTGGACGCTTCCTTAGGTGGAGAAGGATAGTCCAGGAGCTCAAACATTTCAGCCCTGGGCTCGTCCTCCACAACCACCGGGAAGGGGATGGCCGTAGACATCTCCCGGACAAAGGAAGCCAAAGACAGGCTCTCGGGAGGAGACAGCTGCCTTTCAGGAGAGGGAGTGGGATCAGAAGGAAGACCCTCAGACTCCTCCTCAGAGAAATATCTGATGTCTTCTTCTTCTTCCCACGAGGCCTCACCATCGGTGTCAGACAAGTTCACGGACCTGTGTCTGCAGCCGTGCCCGGCTCGACTCCGTGGAACCACGGCCACGGTGGGAGCGTCGAGAGGTAGACTCCCTCGCCAGCACCGGCGAAGCTCCCTCCGCCGACGTAGTCGGGGAGCCTTCCTGGGAGGCTACCGCAGTCGGTACTGCAAGCGGCACCGATGTCGGAGACCTCACCCCGGGCAATGGGCCAGCCGGCACCTCGCTCGACGGTACCGGAGGCGCAAGCACCCCCGGTACCGGAGGGGTAGGGCACAACAGCTCTCCCAGGATCTCTGGGAGAACGGCCCGGAGGCTCTCGTGCAGAGCGGCTGTGGAAAAAGACATGGAAGCCGATGCAGGAGTCGATGTCAGAACCTCTTCCGGGCATGGAGGCTGTTCCCGGCTGTCCAAAGGGGAGCGCACCGACACCTCTTGAACAGAGGGCGAGCGGTCCTCTCGGTGCCGATGCCTACTGGGTGCCGACTCCCTCGGCGACCCAGAGCTCTCGGTGCCGACACGGGAAGGGGACCGGTGACAATGCTTCTTCGACTTTTTGGGACGAAGCATGTCACCGGAGCTTCCCGGCACCGACGAGGAGGACGCAGAATCCAGCTGTCTCTTCCTCGGGGCCGAGGCCGAAGGAGGTCGGTCTCGGGGGGGGGGGGGGGGCTGTACCGCAGGAGCCCTCAGGGTAGGGGGAGACCCACCCGAAGGCTCACCGCCACCAGCAGGGGAATGGACAGCCCTCACCTGCACTCCAGACGAAGCACCACCGTCCGACGACATCAGCAGACGAGGAGGTCTCGATACCACCGACGCCGACGCAGCCCTCCGATGTCGCCCCGATGCAGAGGTTCGATGCCTCGATGCACTCGATGCAATCGGGGGCGAAAGATGAAGGTCCGGGCGACGACGTCGAAGCAGTCGATACTCCCGGTGCCGACGAAGAGCCCGAGAACAAAACGTTCCACTGGGCTAATCTCGCTACCTGAGTCCGCTTTTGCAAAAGGGAACACAGACTACAGGCCTGCGGGGGGTGCCCAGCCCCCAGACACTGAAGACACGACGCGTGCCTGTCAGTGAGCGAGATTACCCGGGCGCACTGGGTGCACTTCTTGAAGCCGCTGGAAGACTTCGATGTCATGGGCGGAAAAATCGCGCTGGCGAGATCAAAACTCGAAATGGCGAAAATGGCACCACAAAAAGAGGGGGAAGAAAACTTCGAACCGAGGCCTAAATAGGGCCTACCCCGACGATGAAAGAAAACTTACCGGGGCAAAACTAGAAGTACAGGAAGGGAGCAGACCGAAAAGGTCTCCTTCCGACACTCTCTCTCTTTTTTTTTTAAAGCGAAGTCGAAAAACCACGCGCGAGGTCAACTTTCGGGGCGCGAACGGCGAAACACGACCGTACCGAGTGCGGACAAAAGACGACTGGCCGGCACAAGCCGGTTCGGGTGGGAAGACGGCCGCGCATGCGCGGTGCGCATCGGCGCGCGAGGGCTAGCAAAGGACTTTGCTAGAAAGTGTTCTGATTGGAGGGGCTGCCGTGGACGTCACCCATCAGTGAGGACAAGCAGCCTGCTTATCCTCGGAGAATGCAGGTTTCGGATTGTATCTTTCAGTTAAGTCCAGCCACTTGGGTATTAAATCCTTATCTTGTTCGGCTTATTAAATCACTGAAGGATGTTTTACAATAAGTGACATCTATTACTCTGACTGCTGTCTTGGGCCCAGATGCATCAACCATACGTAAAAAAATTACAAACGTTAAAGTCCGAACCGAATTTAAAAAAACGAACAATGCTCAAAAAAAACAAGTTGCACAAGTTCGGTGCGGATTTAAAAAGTACAATGTATCAATGATTCGTAATTCTGTTCGGTACTCGGCCCTTCAAATCATGCGCAGAGCAGCCAAGCGTTATGGAGGGTAGGAAACTTACATCAGAGGAGGGCGTGCACATGAGGAAGAAGGAGAGAGACGTCGGTGGAGGCAGAAGGGAGTGACGATCCGTTGTTTCATCTCGTGCAGCGCCTTCACACAAAGGAGAGAAGCGCTGCACGGCCGGTAAGGCGGAGGGGGGTCCTTTGGGGGGGGGGGGGAACGGTGGCGACGAACTCGGGGGGGGGGGGGGCGGAGCAAGAGGAGGAGGATGGCGGGAGGCGGAGCAATGTTGGGAAAAGAAGATCAACACAGGAAGGGAAGGGGGCCCGGCGCTGCTAAAGTTTAACATTTTATTTTCAGTTTTTAATTTAGTGAAGGGCGGAAGCGGGGAACAGCGGCGATCTGGGGGGGGCAAGGCTGTCCATACAGGACACTTCTGACGAGCGCCTTTACCCCCCCTCCCAATCCTTTTTTAAGGTATGTTTATTTTGTTAGTGATGCAGGGAAAGCGGGGAGCCAGTGTTTGTGGTGGTTTTATTTTTTTTTCTCACTTTTCATGTTTAAACATGCCAGCTTTGATTTTTCTGGTACAGGGGGCAGCGGGGAGATGACAGCTCAGGCCTTTACGACTGCTCTGAACACACGTTAAATATGCTGCGGAAAATGATTCGGTGTAATCGTCGGTATTGTTAGTGCATCCCGAATCGCCCACATTACAATGGTAGTTACTCCGTTTTCGTTAGCTGCTTGCTTCGTTGGAAAAAGGCCTTTAATGCATGCAACGGTTGGGAATTTCGTTTGTTAAAGGGTTGTTAGAGGGTTGTTAAGGTTTAGTGCATCTAGCCCTTGGTAAGGATTCATCTGATAAGTCCAAATGTGATGTTATACACCCCTATTCAGAAAAAAAAATTAGATGCTGCTGAATTGTGGCCTAGTGGTTAGGGTGGTGGACTTTGGTCCTGGGGAACTGAGGAACTGAGTTCGATTCCTGGCACAGGCAGCTCCTTGTGAGTCTGGGCAAGTCACTTAACCCTCCATTGCCCGCCGCATTGAGCCTGCCATGAGTGGGAAAGCGCGGGGTACAAATGTAACAAAAAAAAAAAATTAGAAAGTGAGAAAACTATCATCCTTTTGCAAACTCTTCTTTTTTGAGCAAGTTGTTAGCTAAAATAGTCTTGGAACAGCTGATAGATTTCCCAGAGGACCATGATATGCTGGATGGTCACCAGACACAGCACTGAACTCTTATGGGCTTTGGTGCTTGATTCCGTCTCTTGCATCATGGATGCTGGATCTGATCATGGTCTTTTTTTGGATATTTCTGTGGCATTTAACACCATCTGACATATCTTGTTCTTTGTAGTTTGCAAGTACTGGGTATAGAGGGTGATGTTCTTCAATGATTTCAGTCATTTCTTTCAGGGTAGCAGCAGAGGATTTATAATGAGAAGGATATGTCAGTTTGGAAGACTGCTGGGACAGACACTTCCTACCTGGTTTTTCAATATTTACATGCAACCTTTGGGGCAGAATTTCTAGCTCCCCCCCCCCCCCCCCCCCCCCCATTCAGGGAGATATGCTCATTATAAAAATGATATACTACCATCTATTCTATGTTTAAAGTGCAACAGTGGACGGCTAGAATAATATGGCTTTAAATTTGAATGTGAATCAACTTAATTTGGGTGGACATAGCTTGGTCTTTAAGGTCACTCTCTGGTTAGGGGGTGGCTATGACTCAAACTTTTTTTTTCTGAGCCTAAGAATTGAGGTTTGTTGGATCCACATTTTTTCATGCATGCACAAGTGAGGATCATCCTTTTATAAGTATTCTGCTTAAAGTATGTTTTCCCTTATCGTGATTTTCATACTGCATTACAATCTTTAGTACTTGTTAAACTGGACTATTTTAATTCTCTGAAACTAGGAACACATTTGTGTAACTCACGCTCTTTAGCTGGTGCACAGTTTTTGACTAATTGCATGAGTCATGATAAACCTGCACCCCAACCGAAGTCATTACATTAATTGCCTATCTTTGGCGAGATCATTTTAAGGTTATTGTTTAGCTGCTAATCAAGTGCCCATTTGGATTGTTAAGTTGTGCCTCCTGTACATGCTGTTTGCCTTGCTATTACATGGGACTGCACATTTTCAATTGCTGATCCTTGCCTGTAGAATACACTTCCTCCTGATATTCCACTGGAGATATATTGGACACTTATTCCAACTGGCCTGTCTTGATACATGCTGCATTTTGTGTTGGTCTTAGCTATGTGCATTTTGTATGCCATTTATTGTCTATTTTGCACAAATATTTTTGGAATGGCAGAATAAAAAAACTAAATTGCTCATTTTGTCTGCTTCCTCAAAGGTGTCCACTCTGTTGCAGATCTTAGTATCTATAGTAAGTCAAACTTTCTCTACTAATAGCACTATAAAACCACTCATCAAAACGATAAACAGAGCTGGGCCCAATTCCCTAAGAACCCCGATAACCTTTCTTTTCCTCATAATGAACTCAATTGACACTACTCTCTATCATAAGTACAAAAGTATTGCCATACTGGAACAGAGCAAAGGTCCATCAATCCCAGCATCCTGTTTCCAACAGTGGCCAATCCAGGTCACAAGTTATCTGGCAAGATCCCAAAACAGTACAATATATTTTATGCTGCTTATTCTAGAAATAAGCAGTGGATTTTCCCCAATTCCATTTTAATAATGGTCTATGGACTTTCCCTTTAGGAAGCCATCTAACCCTTTTTTAAACCCCGCTAAGCTAACCGCTTTTACTACATTCTGTGGCAATGAATTCCAGAGATTACTTAAATGTTGAGTGAAGAATTTTTTTTTCATTGCGTGCCCCCTAGTCCTAGTATTTTTGGAAAGAGTAAACAAGCGATTCACGTCTACCCATTCCACTCCACTCATTATTTTATAGACCTCTATCATATCTCTCCTCCAAGCTGAAGAGCCCTAGCCGCTTTAGCCTTTCCTCATAGGGAAGTCATCCCATCCCCTTTATCATTTTTGTCGCCCTTCTCTGTACCTTTTCTAATTCCACTATATCTTTTGTGAGAAGCAGTGACCAGAATTGAACACAATATTCAAGATGCGGTCGGACAATGGAGCAATACAAAGGCATAATGCCCTCATTTTTGTTTTCCTTTCTCTAATATTCTATTTGCTTTCTTAGCAGCCGCTTCATACTGAGCAGAAGTTATCAACATACCATCAATGATGACACCAAGATCCCATTCCCGGTCAGTGACTCCTAATGTGGAACATTGTATTACATAACTATAATTCAGGTTCCTCATTCCCATGTGCATCACTTTGCACTTGCTCCCATTAAATGTCATCTGCCATTTAGATGGCCGGTCTCCCAGTCTCGTAAGGTCCTCTTGTAAGTTTTCACAATCCTTTTGTGATTAACAACTTTGAATAACTTTGTGTCAGCAAATTTAATTACCTCACTAGTTACTCCCATCTCTAGATCATTTATAAATATGCTAAAAAGCAGAGGTCCCAGCACAGACCCCTGGGGGACCCCACTACCTACCCTTCTCCATTGATAATACTGACCATTTAACCCTACTTCTCTACTTTCTTTTAACCAGTTTTTAATCCACAATAGGACACTACCTCCTATCCCATGACTCTCCAATTTCCTCTGGAGTCTTTCATGAGGTACTTTGTCAAACGCCTTTTGAAAATCCAGATACACAATCCAGCTTATTTTCGAAAGAGAAAAAAGCCTATAGTGCGACCTAAATCGGGAGATAGACGTTTGTCTCGCAAAGGCGCCCAAATCGGTATAATCGAAAGCAGATTTTGGGTGTTTCCAACTGCACTCCGTCGCGGAAAAAAATAAAGTTGACGGGGGTGTGTTGGAGGCGGAACTGGGGCGTGGTTATCAGCCGAGGAGAGATGGGCGTCTTTAGCTGATAATCGGAAAAAAAAGGCGTTCTGAACGCGATTTTGGGTCACTTTTTTTGGACCCTTTTTTTTCATGAACAAGTCCCAAAAAAGTGCTCCAACTGCCCAGATGACCACTGGAGGGAATTGGGGATGACCTCCCCGGACTCCCCCAGTGGTCACTAACCCCCTCCCACCAAAAAACCCCACTTTAAAAACTTTTTTTCCAGCCTGTATGCCAGCCTCAAATGCCGTACCCACCTCCATGACAGCAGAATGTGTTCGATCCTGTCACAGCCTTTCCCTGGGTCAGATGTGGCTCTCGGGTGCAGTACAGGGTCACATCAGCATTGCATTGTGGTGGGTGTAGGGTATTGGGCTCCGTGATTTCATTAGCTTGTGTTACAGTCTCACGATGTTGGTAGTTGGTAGGCTCTTCTCCTATGGTGCTTTTCCCCCTGCCTACTGGGTCAGAGTGTGCCCTGTTGTGTTTCCTGTTGTAGTCCATGCGGTAGTGGCCATTTTTGTAAGCCAGTTTTAGTTCCCTTTCCTGTGTTAGCCACGTTACAGAACTTAGTTCTTACCTTGAATGTGGCTGAAAGAGGGCATTGTACAGCATTCTGCCAGCTCTGACCTACTGCTCATCTCAGTACCAGGGAGACTCGGTGCCAGTGGGGCACAACCTCTGATCTGCAGTTAACTGTGAGTAAAGGCAGTTATTCCAATAAAGGACGTTTTTGGAGAGATTAGTCTTCAGGTGTCAACTGGTGTGCCAATGTTATATAGCAGCAACCAGTCCTAGAGGCCTGCGTGTATGCAGGTCCCTGGAGCACTTTTAGTGGGTCCCGCAGTGCACTTCAGCCAGGTGGCCCCAGGCCCCCCCCCCCCCCCCCACCTGTAACACTTGTGCTGGTAAATGGGAAGCCTCCAAAACCCACTGTACCCACATGTAGGTGCCCCCTTCACCCCTAAGAGCTATGGTAGTGTTGTACATTTGTGGGTAGTGGGTTTTGGGGGAGGGGGGTTGGGAGCTCAGCACCCGTGGTAAGGGAGCTATGCATGTGGGAGCTTTTTCTGAAGTCCACCGCACTGACCTAGGGTGCCCAGTTGGTGTCCTGGCATATCAGGGGGGCCAGTGTACTACGAATCGTGGCCCCTCCCACGATCAAATGGCTCGGATTAGGACATTTTTGAGCTGGGCGTTTTTAGTTTCCATTATCGCTAAAAAAAAAAAAAAACGCCCAGCTCAAAAACGTCAATTTTTTCGAAAATACGGTTCAGCCCGCCCCTTCACGGACCCGTTCTCGGACATAAACGCCCATGGAGATAGGCGCTTCCGTTCGATTATGCCCCTCAATATCAACCAGCTCACAAAGGGTATGGAGACTAGCTAATAAAGTTTGCTTTTTTTTTTTTAAATTTTAACTATGTTTATCAATATCCTACAATTCCTCTTTTAAACCCAATCTTTAAGTTACCAAGCACATAATAAAATAATCTCACTTATCTACAGAAATGTCCTCTCCTCTCAGAAGGAAAGTTAAGTGGGACCTTTCCTCTCTATATAGTTTGGATTCAATCTAAGGAGACTGTTTCAAACAAACCCTTTGAAGCTAGCCCAGTAATCAGGCTGCCCTTAGTAACCCTTGCAAATATTCTACTTCATCACACCTTAATTAACACCTATGGTTTCCAGTCCAACTAACTACAAAATGTCGGGAACAGTGGAAAAAACCTGGACAAAAACAAAGTATTCCAAATTCAGTGCTCACTCTAATCTAAGTCTCTGGTCAGCCAGCCAAAGAACTTCATCAGATTTGTTTTGTCATGAATACCTATGAAACATCCAGTAGCAATGAATGCTCCTGCTATAAAGGAAACACATTTGTATTCAAAACCCAAGGCAATTTACTGTCCAAGATGGTAAAAATGAACCTACCTTTGCTAGTAACCATAAAGGTTTTGGTCCAACCTAAGAAGTTCCCATCTAGTTTGCAATGAAAAAGTTCTCTTCTGCCAAATGGTGTGAAAAGAGATGTCTGAGCTCCTAACAACTGCTCTGCTTCTTGCACAGAACTGACGTACTACAGAACAAGAGGGAGTCTTTTCAAATCGTTATAACGCATAGGGTTCACTCAGTCATTCAAACTGCTGGAATAGCTCCCCAGATCATACTTCATACAGTTCATGCAGTGAGGCAGGAGATATGAGCTGCATGGTCCACTGCTATTGTTTTAGAATTTTTCCTAGAGCAGATTTTAATTTGTATACTAGGGGGGAAAATATAAGCACCTAACATAAATTTGTAGGTGCTGTGCAACATCACATGTGCTTCCTATAGGTCTGGTTAGTACCAGATATGGTTTAGCCTATCTGAATCACTGTTTTTTGTCAGCCTCGTCAACAAATCTGCACAGATACACATTTAAACGGAAAGGGAAATGGGACTTGATATACTGCCTTTCTGAGGTTTTTGCAACTACATTCAAAGCGGTTTACATATATTCAGGTACTTATTTTGTACCAGGGGCAATGGAGGGTTAAGTGACTTGCCCAGAGTCACAAGGAGCTGCAGTGGGAATCGAACGGAGGTTTTTGCAACTACATTCAAAGTGGTTTACATATATTCAGGTACTTATTTTGTACTAGGGGCAATGGTGGGTTAAGTGATTTGCCCAGAGTCACAAGGAGCTGCAGTGGGAAACGAACTAAGTTCCCCACGATCAAAGTCCACTACACTAACCACTAGGCTACTAGCACTACCAATATGCACACTCAGGAACACTGTGCACTAGTATATAACTGAACAGTCAGGTAGGTATTCTCATTTAGGAACAAAAGAGTAGCAGTAACTTAGAAAAATTTTAAATTGGGAACCTGGATAAAATATCATAATTTTGAACACATACAAAGACTGAAGAAATAAAGCCAAGAAAATCAACCACAATTGAAATATCCTACATGACCATGTTTCACCATACAGCCAGCAGTGGTATAACTTTAAAAATTTATAAGATCAAACAATGCTACATTAATTTTTATAAAAAGGTACACTGAGGGGATGATTACTACAGAATGCCTTACACATACAGTGAACAACAGGATCATGGAGATGAGAAAAAGGGGAGAGAGAAAGGGTGTAGAATACAGAAAAAAAGAAGCACGTCATAAATGTAATTAAAAACAGAAAAGTTCTGTCACTCACATCTTTCATGCATACTATGGGGGCAACTGCATAAGAGGACAACTCCACTTAGTCATCCGAATGCTGCACAGGGCGTGCCTATTCTACAGCAGGTGCCCCAATCCTGTTACAGAATGCTAGTATAAACCTGGACTGACACCTAAATGTAGGTGTGACCATTTACACTAGCTTGGTGGCAGGTGTAAACAGGAACACCTAAGTGCAGCCACTTTGCTGTGTGCTTACATGTGAAAAGCATGCATAACTACCTATGTCCAGTTATGAAATTCCTTTAGACCTGCAGCATTAGGCAAGTCTGTCTACCCTGTGCATATGAACAATAAAATTTTATCCACGTCCCCATTTTAAGTTTCTACATTACCCCTCTTTTATTCCCTTAATATTTTTCCTGTCTGTCCATTTATAAATGTCTTAAGGCGTGTCATTGTTATTGTGCTGACCTCATACTAATATTATTAGAGTGTTCCTCTACGCTGCTAATTATGGTACATCATTTGTACCCTGCAGCCATTTATCATATCTTTTATATAACTGTTCTACTATGAAATCTTAATGTCATATTTCTGACACTGTATCATGTTATTCTTATCAGGATTCAATTTGCCTGTCTACAAGTTTATCTCTGATTGAATTTGTGGTTATATTTGGTCATTTTACTATTGCTACGCTGTTAAAGTTATGCATTATGCTAAGCTATACCTGGGCACACTGCCTTGGGATAATTTCTTCATAGAGGCAGTTAATAAATCCCAATAAATAAAATCCACCTTCCCCTTTCAGACTTTTCCCAACAGCATTACTGTACTTAATCGTTTATAGCACAAACTTCTCCCAGGCAGTCTTACCTCAACATTTTAAATATTGAAACTTTCATCCAATTAGTTTTAAATCAGAGTAATAGCAAAGTAACTCATATGTTAACAGACATTTTCTGTAGACAGCAAGACCAATTAAGATACACAAAACAGTATCATTATCCAATGGAATTGGGATCAGCAACTCTGAGAATGTCCTGCACACAGCAGTCTTATCAGTCTCTCAAGTTAGTTCCATAACTCAAGGAGGAATGCAACTCTCAGGGAGTTGGACTGAGTACCCAGTCAATCCTGTTGCCTACATCTGCTGGAGCTTTGTTTATTCCACTCTGCTAAACACAAATGAAAACAAAGATCTCCAGAATTCTCATTTGTCTTGGAGCAGACCACAACGAAGCTGAGAATAAGCACTGTGGAAGAATATCTATATGAGCTCTACATTAATAGATTCTGCAGTTTTTACACAGGCGAGAAGAACGTCACCTCACAGAAACTGGCTGATTCACACAGCTTTGGAAGACCCCTGGCACTTCAGTTTTGCTGCTGGGCCCAAAGCCATTGAATACTGAAGTAGAGGCAACATCTACCGAAGAGGATCTACTGAAGTGGGCAGAATCAGTGAAAGATTTTGTTTGTTGTCAAAAAGATAGATGCAGAAACACAGCTTTCTTATAAGTGAGGATTCTTCTGAATGTTGTTTCATGGAGCAGAAAACAAAAGGCTGAAATGCTGAAGACCAGTGTGTGTGGGAAGTATGGCACATATTTCTGAACTTTATACTTCGCTTTGAGTTCTTGGAGAGCTGATTCCAATGATGTACAATGACATCACCCACTCGCACACCAATCGTACATGTTGATGGCAAATATTGTGTATTTTATGCTCACACTACAAAGGAGGCCATGCTTTATAAACAGTGATGACACCTATGGTAAAGCACAAATATCACTTTTGTTTTCAGAAATTTCTCTCTGCCACTTTATATTTTGTTCATTTTACATTTTCCTTGGGAACAGATATTCTTATATGGAGGGGACAGCATAATTGTACAATGCCTTGTAAAAGTCTTCATGTCACTGAATACTTTTCACATTCTGCAACCTAAATAACTAACTCAAAATACATTAAAGTAGAAGTTTGTTTCTTGATCTGGACAGCAAATTCCACACTTTCTAGATGAAAAGATCAATTCAAGAATTATTTGAAAAGTGCGACCGCACCTTGAATGTTGTGTTCAATTCTGGTTACCACATCTCAAAAAAGATATAGTGGAATTAGAAAAGGTGCAGAGAAGGGCGACAAAAATGATAAAGGGGATGGGACGACTTCCCTATGAAGAAAAGGCTAAAGCGGCTAGGGTTCTTCAGCTTGGAGAAAAGACAGCTGAGGGGAGATATGACAGAGGTCTATAAAATAATGAGTGGAGTGGAAAGGGTAGACGTGAAGCGTTTGTTCACTGTTTCCAAAAATACTAGGACTTGGGGGCATTGCTCTGGGAGCGCTTTTTTTTCCTCTTAAATATCCATCTAAATCTATCATCACTTATTAGGGAAGAGAGTATATTTTGGAGTATATTTTGGGGGAATCTTTACAGTTGGATGATTTTCTTAAAGATCATAAATTACTCTATTAGATAGGAGTTAAGCCTAGGGTTGAAGTTTGTTCAAAAATTTTAATCGTGATTAATCGCACAATTAAAGGAATTGTATTTACTTATTTATTTCCCACTGAAGTTCCTTATGACTCTGGACAAGTCACTGTCACTTAACCCTCCATTGTCCCAGGTACAAAATAAGAACCTCTGTATAATATGTAAACTGCTTTGCTGTAACCACAGAAGGAAGTAAATCAAATCCCATCCCCCTTCCCTTCAGGGCTGATAATCTCCCTCTCTCCCAGATCCAACATCTCTCCCTTTTTCTTCCTTCCCTTCCTCTCCCAGATCCATTATGTTTCTTTCCAGGGTCCATTCTCTCTTTCCTCTTCTTTCGTCCCTCTCATTGTCCAGCACCTCTTTCTCCCCCCCTGGAGCTCACTGCCTCCATCATAGCCATAGCCTCTATCAGTGGCCCCTCCAGTTCTGCTCGCAGGTCTGCAGATCACTCCCCCACCCGGGGTTCAGCATCTTTCCCTTTCTCCACTCCCTCTGCCAGTCTACCTTAAAGGTGGTCTTCTGTTGGCCCCTGGAAGTGACAGCATTGCACATATGCTGCCTGTGGCCTGCCCTGAAGATTTTCCTCTGGCCTGGGCTGCCTCCTTCAACATCACTTCTTTTTTTCTGCATGGGTGGGATGGGTCAGCTAGGGAAAGTTTTGGACCAGGCTGCAGGCAACATACAGTGGGGGAAATAAGTATTTGATCCCTTGCTGATTTTGTAAGTTTGCCCACTGACAAAGACATGAGCAGCCCATAATTGAAGGGTAGGTTATTGGTAACAGTGAGAGATAGCACATCACAAATTAAATCCGGAAAATCACATTGTGGAAAGTATATGAATTTATTTGCATTCTGCAGAGGGAAATAAGTATTTGATCCCCCACCAACCAGTAAGAGATCTGGCCCCTACAGACCAGGTAGATGCTCCAAATCAACTCGTTACCTGCATGACAGACAGCTGTCGGCAATGGTCACCTGTATGAAAGACACCTGTCCACAGACTCAGTGAATCAGTCAGACTCTAACCTCTACAAAATGGCCAAGAGCAAGGAGCTGTCTAAGGATGTCAGGGACAAGATCATACACCTGCACAAGGCTGGAATGGGCTACAAAACCATCAGTAAGACGCTGGGCGAGAAGGAGACAACTGTTGGTGCCATAGTAAGAAAATGGAAGAAGTACAAAATGACTGTCAATCGACAAAGATCTGGGGCTCCACGCAAAATCTCACCTCGTGGGGTATCCTTGATCATGAGGAAGGTTAGAAATCAGCCTACAACTACAAGGGGGGAACTTGTCAATGATCTCAAGGCAGCTGGGACCACTGTCACCACGAAAACCATTGGTAACACATTACGACATAACGGATTGCAATCCTGCAGTGCCCGCAAGGTCCCCCTGCTCCGGAAGGCACATGTGACGGCCCGTCTGTAGTTTGCCAGTGAACACCTGGATGATGCCGAGAGTGATTGGGAGAAGGTGCTGTGGTCAGATGAGACAAAAATTGAGCTCTTTGGCATGAACTCAACTCGCCGTGTTTGGAGGAAGAGAAAAGCTGCCTATGACCCAAAGAACACCGTCTCCACTGTCAAGCATGGAGGCGGAAATGTTATGTTTTGGGGGTGTTTCTCTGCTAAGGGCACAGGACTACTTCACCGCATCAATGGGAGAATGGATGGGGCCATGTACCGTACAATTCTGAGTGACAACCTCCTTCCCTCCGCCAGGGCCTTAAAAATGGGTCGTGGCTGGGTCTTCCAGCACGACAATGACCCAAAACATACAGCCAAGGCAACAAAGGAGTGGCTCAGGAAGAAGCACATTAGGGTCATGGAGTGGCCTAGCCAGTCACCAGACCTTAATCCCATTGAAAACTTATGGAGGGAGCTGAAGCTGCGAGTTGCCAAGCGACAGCCCAGAACTCTTAATGATTTAGAGATGATCTGCAAAGAGGAGTGGACCAAAATTCCTCCTGACATGTGTGCAAACCTCATCATCAACTACAGAAGACGTCTGACCGCTGTGCTTGCCAACAAGGGTTTTGCCACCAAGTATTAGGTCTTGTTTGCCAGAGGGATCAAATACTTATTTCCCTCTGCAGAATGCAAATAAATTCATATACTTTCCACAATGTGATTTTCCGGATTTAATTTGTGATGTGCTATCTCTCACTGTTACCAATAACCTACCCTTCAATTATGGGCTGCTCATGTCTTTGTCAGTGGGCAAACTTACAAAATCAGCAAGGGATCAAATACTTATTTCCCCCACTGTATGTGCAATGCTGCTGCCAGTGGCAGCCCTACCATTAGGCCAATTGAGGTGGGGGCCTCAGGCGGCACCTTCCCCCTTCCTTCCTCAACTCCTCTCCACAGCCTACTTTCTTTTTCTGTGTTTCAAAAGTCAGTGGCGGCAGCGATCTCCGTAGGCTTCCCTGTTGCCAGCACTGGCATCTCCTCTGTACTGTGGTCTGCCTCTCTTATGTAACTTCCTGTTTCCTTGGAGGCGGGCCGCAGTACAGAGGAGACACCGGTGCTGGTGGCAGGGCAGCGTATGGGGATGGTTGCTGCCTCCGACTTTTGAAAACAACAAAAAGAAGGTAGGCTTGGGGGAGGGAGAGATATTAGACCGTGGCTGTGGAGGGGGGGGGGGGGGAGGATTTGGCAGAGGAGAGGCACAATGCTGGGGGCTGGGGTGCCATTTCATCTCTGTCTCAGGCGGCTCTGGATATCCTGAAAACCCCCTGGGGCTGGGTGTGCCCCAAGAATTGAGTTGAGAAGCACTAATGGACTCACTGCTGTTATTGCTGCAAAAGAGGCTTCCGCCAAGCATGCAAAGGTTATGAAGACTTAGGCAATCAAGTGTGTTTTGTTTCTTATTCACAATAAACTGTTTGTATATTTCTATAGTGGCTCTTTCAGGTTGAAAATGTAGATTATGTTAACATTTATTGGCCAATCAAAAAGCGCACAGTATAATTATGAATATCAAAACCACCCCTCTGATATTCATTAGCTGAGAAGGACTGATATATGGATTAATAATAAATCCTTATATCAGTCCTTCTCAGCTAATCTCAATTGTCAGAATCAAGTTTTCAGCCAACTTCTCAAAAAATAATACATCTCTGCTTTCTGAACATTTCTAAAAATAATATAGCCCATGAGGGGATAGAAAAAACATCTCTCACACACTAGGCAATTCTAGGAGCTCTGTATAGATTAGTGAACAAAAACTTATTTTAATGAATTTTGAATTATTCTCATTCTCTCTCTATATATATATATATACACACACACATACAGTGCACTCCATTAAAAAAAAAATTATTTATTGAATTTACAATTTATACAAGCATGAAACTTGAAATAGAAAAAGATGATTATAAGTCAAAAAGAAAAACAGGAAAATAAAATATTACATACTTAGTTTAAGGTATTGATCTATTTGCTCATCTTTAGTCCACAATTAGGAGGCATCATTCAATTTACAAGGAAACTTAAATCATAGATTAAATTAAATATTTAAACTATACAGGAAAAAGGTGTCTGAGAGGAAGTCCCAGTAATATAATATTATTATGGAGTTGATGTTATTATAGACCTTCGTTGTATCATTGAAGACTCAGCCAGCTTAGCCTTCTTCTACTCCCGCCGTTTGCACCGCGGGGAAAGTCGGCGTCTCTAGTCCGAACCCGCGCTCGGAGACCCTGTCGATTCCAATATGCCCGGGGTCTCCTGAGCCGCTCTCAAAGCTAGCGCCGGCATAGGAGGTGGAGTTCTCGCGTCGGGGCTGGATGTCTCGTCTTCTGGTCAGAAGGGTGTCAAACCTCTCACCAAACTCTCAGACAACGAAGCTGCTCCCAGCAAAGAACCTCAAGAAGCGGTCCAACATCCCCGCCCCAGGCAGAACTGGTGTCGCGAGACTGGCACGTCTGCCTCTCCTTTTTGGCATTTTAGTCAGGTAATAGCGTTTTTCCAAATATAAAGGGGAGGTGAACCCGGAACAGTTTCTTTTACTTCTCAGTCGGTCGCCATCTTGCCAGTGCACTCCATTTAAGTGCACGTCGGAAAAACGCATGCTCTGTTTAACTGCATGCCATACTTCAGTCCCGTTTTTGTCGCCATCAATTTCTATGGGGACAAACTTCAGTATAGCGCACCACTGATAAGTGCAAGATTTGCTTATATGCATGGTTTAAGACCACTCCTCTGCAGGAAAGACTCCGCATAAGCGTGCGCACGGAATATGGAAGCTGATTGGCGCGTGACAACCAAAGAGATTTCAAATTTACCACCCCTTTAACAACTGCCACAGGCAGAATAAGCGAAAGAATGTTGTTAAGAGTGTATACTGGAGTCGTCATCGTAGCGCAACTGTAAGACTAACACTGGCTGAACGAATAGTTCTTAAAAAATTAGAAAACAAAGTCAAGCATCTATTGCTAAAGAATATGGTGTCAATCCCAGTCAAATTTCACGTATCTTGAAGCAGAAAGACCAGCTTCTGGATGACTGGCAAAACAATACAAATCCACAATGGAAATGAAAACAGGCGGGAAAAGCTGAGGAGGTAGAAGATGCTCTTCTTCGGTGGTTTTCTCAAGTCAGGAACAGACAGTTTCCTGTCAGTGGTCCGCTGCTTATGAAGAAAGCTAATCAGCTAGCTGAAAGTCTTGGACTAACTGAATTCAAAGCCACTGTTGGATGGTTGGAAAGATGGAAGGAGAGGAACAACATAAAATTCAAGAAACAGCATGGTGAAAAACAAGACGCTGATGACTTTGGTGCTGAAAATTGGGTTGTTTCAGTTCTTCCTACCATCTTGAATGAGTTTGCACCTTGTGACATTTTCAATGCTGATGAAAATGGTCTCTACTGGCGAGCGATTCCTGATGGAACACTTGTATTCAAACAAGCCAAAACTACAGGGGGTAAAACGTTGAAGGACCGACTGACGATCCTCCTTTGCTGCAATATGGATGGGAGTGAGAAGTTGGAACCACTCATCATTGGAAAGAGCAAACAGCACCGTTGCTTCAAGAATGTTAAGCGACTTCCTGTGTCATACGAGGCTAACACAAATTCATGGATGACTGGGGAAATTTGGCAGCAGTGGCTAAAGAAGTTAGACACTAGAATGTGGGCACAAAAGCATCAGATTTTGTTGCTTTGTGATAATTGTGCTGCACACAGTGATGATGTCAGGCTGTCTAACGTCAAGGTGGTCTTCCTGCCACCAAACACTACCTCTCTGATCCAACCTATGGATCAGGGCATAATAGCCAATTTCAAATAACATTATTGAGCTCTTGTGCTACGTCGTCTGATGAGCGTTATGGATGACCAGACTGGCAAGGATAAACGTGCTGTTGAACTGGCTTGTAATATATCACTGTTGGATTCCCTACATATGCAGAAAGAAGCCTGGAATCATGTTGCACAGGCAACCATTGTGAACTGCTACAAGTGGGCAAGCTTTGATAGGGATGAGGAGAGAGATGAAACAGATGCAGCTGCTGCAAACGCGTCAGATGAACAGGCTATTGACATCCTAGCCTGTGTTACTGAAGAAGAGTTTCATCACTACGTAGCTGTTGATTATGATCTACAAACAGCTGACGACAGCACTGATGTCGAGATATGCGTCTACACGCAGGCAACTGCTGATGACGAAACAGATGATGAAATGAGCAGCAAGGCACATGCTTATGAAATTCAACAACCTCCTGTCACTTTTGCAAGAACACTGGAGAGTCTCAACACCATGTGGGCCTATCTGGAGGCCAGTACTAAGACAGTTTTTACTGTCTGGAAGACGTAGTCTATGGAACTCACAGACACAAGAGAGTCTACAGAGGACTATGACCGATTACTTCAAGTAAGCCTAACATCAGTTAACGGAGATTGTATACTGTACGTATAATAAACAGTGCATATAATAAACAGTACTGTACATATGTTTATCAGATGTCAAGCTTCTTTGGGTCACAACGGTTAAGTGCACGCTCCGGTTAACTGCATGTATTTCTTTGGTCCCAGACCCTTGCACTTATATATATCTATATCTATCTATATAGATAATTTATTTCTTTATTTTTTTTAAAGATAATAGAATGTGAAAATGTACAAGGGTATGAAGACAAGTCACTATGGGAGTACTTTTAGAAACTTTTTCTGCACATAAAGGGCCCTGTTTACTAAAGTGTGCTAGAGTTTTTAGCGCTCAGTGTAGGCACCCATAGGAATACTGATGGAGCCTACACAGTGATTGCTAAAAACACTAACGCGTCTCTAGCACAGCTTGGTAAACAGGGCCCAAAGCCTTGTTTATGTGTATAAAAGTATTTTTAAATATTACCCCCAGTTTATGAATGTAAAAGTATGCACATTGACCAGAATGCATGTACTTTTACACAAAGTGTGTGTAGTTGTGTTTTCGGGCAAAGCTTCATATGAGAAGCGAGTGATTTACACAGCTAGTTTATAAAATACAAACATACTTTAAATGCTACCATTTACATCTGCTTCCAAGCAGCAGTAAATTTCTTTTTATTTATTTATTTATTATTTTCAAAATAAACATTTACATAATATAAATGTAGGTAATTCAGGAAATTATATAGAAAAACATTCGTCCTTTAAACCAAGGAGAAAGAAATCATATTGTTACTTAGTCCACAATGATATGGTCAAGACACAAGGAATTATCACTTTATAATACAGAAAAGAAAAAGGGAAAAAAAACCCGAAAAACTCTATGAGGGAAGAGACCGTTCACAGCTTGCGGTTTCAGCTCCCTTCTGGGGCAACCAGGCCTCTTTCGCCTCCACTCTCTTTGGAAACTATAAACTGACGCAGTTTATCAGATTCAAAAAATACATAATATACAGCATTCAAGGAAATTAAACACCTACAGGCAAATTTCAATTTAAAGGTACCGCCTAAGGAGAACTCGAGGCCTAAGACCCAGAAATTCTCTCCTCCTCCTCTGGGTATTTTTACTCAAATCAGGAAAAATTTGTATTTTTGCTCCGAGAAACTGGGTCGAAATTTTTCTGAAGTAAAGTCTAAAAACATGGTTTCTATCAGTCTCAAACGCAAAGGTAGCTAAGAGAGTTGTACGCTCCGTTATAGTTTCTAACGATGTTTCTAACAATTGTGTCACGTTCAATTCTAAAACCTCTGTTTGAGCTATATTAGCTCCTGTGATGTAGAAAGCCTTTACAATTGGTGGTATGGCTTCTTTAGGAATGTCGAGTACTTCAGTAAAATACTTTTTTAACATCTCAGTCGGTGATATCAAAGGGGTCTTCGGAAAATTTAAGAACCTCAGGTTATTACGCCTGAGTTGGTTATCAAAAAATTCCATTTTCCTTAAAATTGAGTCTTCTATTGCCATATTAGTTACAACAGTTTGTAATGTCTTTATTTCTTGAGAATTTGACTCACATTTTCTCTCTTGCTCCAGAGCCTTTGATTCCAACGTTTGCTGAGAAATTTTTAATTCCTTCACCTCAGAGTTGAAGGAGTTAGTTAGTTGTAGTAGGGACGAATTTATGGTCTGGATTACCTCCCAAAGGGCTTCTAGGGTAACAGCTGCAGGTCTACTCCTCATGCCGAGCGAAACAAGCGGGGTTTCCTGGCAGGGAGAGGGCGGGGAATCAATACCTCCCGCACTCTCTCCAGATGGCGTTCCACCAGGGGTTGAGGATCCAACAGGGCCGCCGCTAACCTCCAAAGGACCTGCCTGAGGTTCTCCTGTTGGTCCTATCTCGCCGTTCGGCCTCGGTGGTGCAGCTTGAAGAAGCGGACTTAAAGACACTGCCTCTAAGCTAAGATCCCCCTGTTGTCCTGGGGATCCAACCAAAGCTGATAGCGGAGCTCCCGATGCACGAAGGCCAAAAACTTCCAGGGTCGGCTGCCGGAGCGTCGAATTTCCGCCAGGGCTCGCGGCGGCTTTTGCCCCAACTTTCCATTTTCTCTTAACCATAATATCAGGTAAGAGAAAATATACGCTACTGGAGCAGAGCCTGGTGTTTAAGAGCCGACTTGCAGCGCTCCCTCATACGGACGCCATCTTCCAAGCAGCAGTAAATTTCTGCTAATTTTTTTACCTCTATCAAAAGGTACCTATGTATCTTTATAAAATAACTTAAAAATAAGCATCTTCTTGCCCTCTTATCCTAGGTGACCTGATATAAAATTCTATTAAAATGTCCACTTAATTTATGCCTCTTTTGCCCTGACATCAGTCACTTTCATATTGCCACATCTGTATCATCTGAAGTTTGCAAAATAATATAAACAAAAAATTAAAAACAGAATATTTTCTTCTATAACCCTGTATTGAAGAAAGGTTTTTGCTTCAAAGTCTGCCATGAACCGTTATCTCCTTCAAACTCTTTCCCAAAGCAGTACATTAATGTACGACACATCATAAGATAACCTAGAATCAGTGATAAGTACTTTTAAAAAGTAACAGACCTAAGTAAAAAGTAATATTGGCTTCAAAAGTAGTGAAGTAAAAGCAGAAAGACTTATCAAAAAAAAATACTCAAGTAAAAATAATAAAGTACAGCTCTTAAAACGACTTTTACTACAAAGTAAAAAGTATTCTTAACAAGTTGGACCACATGATTTAGTATGTTTACAAGCAGCAGTACTGTACTGAGAAAGTGTACATATCAACTTGTGATCTGTCTAGATCTGAGGGTACAATGGAACAGAAACATAATAAATGAAATTACAAGTTTAATAGCCTTTTAACAAGCTGGGCAACAATCTGTCATTCTCTCCCTCCTGTGCCCCCATGCGAAGTGTGATGCCTGTTAAGGTTATTGAACAAGTCGGACACATCATTATTTTAGTCTTTCTTATTTGATGTCTAAACCCAACTGTACCTCTTTTTTTGGACTAAACAGCTGTCCAGCAACTCTAAACAAACTGTAGAATGGATTGAAAGTCCTTTCTTTAAAGCAGCCTGCTTTCAGAAAGCCTCAGACACTTTGTAAAATAACACAAGACCCTGAAAAGATACTCAAAACCTACACAGGAAATTTACCACACTATTACAGCCCTAACACCTATGAAAACATAGTGCTATAAAATAAATATTACACTGGGTTCTAGAGCAACAATATACTTACTGCTAGACTTTTATAGATTCCTACACAGTGAAGGAATATGCACAGTCTTTATAAAGCACAACAGTTTATAACAGGAGCAAGAACGTTATTTGTGCAGCGTTATACTCAGATACGTTAATATAAATTGAGTGTTCTCAAGAAGTGACTAGATATATACATCATCATAGAGCATTTGGACATACTTTAATTCTCTCCAAAAGCACTAGTTCAAATTATGTATTCAAATGCAAATACAGGATAAGTGACTACAAACTAAGAGGCCCTCTCACTAAAGCTTAGTGAATGCTAATGGAATTAGCATACGCTAAATGCTGCACATCCTATTTTATATCTATGGGCCATCGGGCACTTAGCACATGCTAATTCCTGTTAGTGGATACTAAGCTTTGGTAAAAGGGCCCCTAAGAGTAGAAATATGTAAACAATTAGCTTGAAAGCTCGCACAACACCAGAAAAATAGAAAAGATTGCTGCATTTCTTATGTACAGTGCAAAATATACAGACAGCAGACAATTCCCCAAACTGACACACTGCAATCAATAAATGGAAAAGAAAATAATTTTTCTACTTTTATGCTCGGTAATTTTATTTTTCTAAGCATAATGGTCCCAGTCTCTGCACCATCTTATCCCTTAGGATTGCTGTCCAGGGCCTCCCGGGCTAGTCGCCATGTTTTTCTCTCCTCCTATCTTCATTTCTTCCACTCAGACATTGATTGTTTTCACGCTCAGCTTCCCTCAATACATTTTTTTTGCCTCTCAAATTTTATCCTTTTCTCATCCTCCAGTCTTGCAGCTCCCTCTTTTTACTGCTTCTATCTAGCTCTCCATCTCCTTTCCCCACCAATTTCTAACATCTCCCCTCTCTTCTCTTTCCATCAATGTCAGGCATCTCTCCTATCATCCCTTCCATCTTGCCCAGCATCTCCTCCTGGGTTTCCCTTCCACCTTCCTTCCTAACCAGCATCTCCCCGATTTCTCCACCTTCCCTCGTCTCCAACATCACCCCCCTGATCTTTCCTTCCACCTTCACTCCTCTGTGCTCCGCATGTCACCCTAATCTTCCTTTCCACCCTCCTCCACACCCAGCATGACCTCCCCCATTTCCCCTCCCACATTCCTCCATGCCCATCACATCCCACGATCTCCACCCTTCCACCATGTCCCCCCGGATCTCCCTTTCCAATCTCCATACCCATAATGTTCCGCAATCGCCTCTCATTCCTAGGTGACAAACTATAGTTACTTTCCCTTCTCAAATCTACCATTCCGACCCCCCCCAATGGATGGACCTACCAAACTCTGCCGAGCCTATGTGGTATGGAGTTTCAAGGGCCTTCAAACTTCCCTTCCACCATATCCAGCATGTTCCCTCAATCTCCATTCCCACCTTCCTTCTCCCCCGTCTCTCCTCCCACCTTCCTTCTCCCCAGTCTCTCCTTCCATCTTCCTCTGTATCCAGAATGTCTCAACCTTGATCTCCCATCCCCACCTTCCTCCTTGCCTAGTGTGTTTCTCTGACCTCTTTTCCCACCTGACTCCCCGATCTACCCCTCTACCCTCCTCCCAGCTCTGAGCTGGGTTGCCACCTTTTTTTTTCCACAGCCCTCTCTCCTCCCAGCTCCACATTTTTTTTTTAACAGTTTTTTCACAGCTCTCCCTGCTTCTCAGCATGTTAGGCTTTGGAGTCAGAGGGAGATTTTTTGGAAGAGGAGAGCTCTCAGCTGATTGTCTGAGACTGAAGGGAGGGGGCCCTTGAAACTCAATACCACACAGGCTCGGCAGAGTTTGGTAGGTCCATCAATCGGGGGGGGGGGGGGGGGAGCGGAATGGTAGATTTCAGAAGGGAAAGTAACTATAGTTTGTCACCTAGGAACCAGCTACTTCTCCTCAGTACTGGGAGGTTCCCATGCCTGCTTGCCATCAGTGAGGCAGCTAAGAAAAACACTCCTCTAGTCCTCCTCCATCTTCGATGACTTACTACATCCTTGTGCTTGATAGCTGGCGCGCCTCAGCCACAGAGTATCATGCGCAGGAGATACAGTGCGCCTGTACAGTTGTCCTGGAAGGTAATGGTGACATCAGACGCTGGCTTGCATCTGATTGGGCCCAAACTTCCGGTCCCAGCTCAGCTGTTTTGGGGACTGGAAGTTCAGGCCCAATCAGCTGCAAGCCCTGAGGGGGGGGGGGGGGGGGGAGAAACAGAGGTAAGGAAGAATACTTAAAAAAAAACATTAACTTTAAGCTGTACTTCGTTGCTAATAAAAAAAAAAGTACAGCTTATTTGTAATGAGTTACAAGTAAAAGTATTGGGGGAAAAATGTAACTCGTTACAAGTAAAAAATATTGCCCATTGTACTTAAGTACTATAACGAAGTACTTCTTTACTACCCATCTCTGCCTAGAATGACCATCCTCATCACAAATAAAAATTATTCAAATTCATATTAGTTAAGGAAGCTTTTTCCATCAAGTTGTTCTTCAAAGATACACTATTTGCTAACACAGAGAACCATGTCAAACATCAGTCTGCATTAATATAAGCAGTATTTGCAGGTGTCAAAATATGATGCACTATAATAAAGTACAGAGATTGCTCACCTAAATTCCAAGCTTCAAGCCATTAAAGCAATCTATGTAATTAATATGTAGGAAATAAAGTGGAGTGGAGGAGTGGCCTAGTGGTTAGGGGGTGGACTCTGATCCTGGGGAACTGAGTTCAATTCCCACTTCAGGCACAGACAGCTCCTTGTGACTCTGGGCAAGTCACTTAACCCTCCATTGCCCCAGGTACAAATAAGTACTTGTATATGTAAGCCGCATTGAGCCTGCCATGAGTGGAAAGCGCGGGGTACAAATGCAACAACAACAAAAAAAGTCAGGTTTTAAGTGATACCTAGTTAGACCAATATGATCTAATACTCTACGAATCTTGGCTCACAGTTCCACCAAATGGTCAATGAAAACGTTGTTACTGGAAGTTGTATATAAAGGAAAAGAACTCAAAATAATAGTTTATATAGCCCTTTTCATTCAAAGCAAAATGCTAACACATTGTACTGTTTTAATACTTCAGACATATAAGCATACAAAAGTAGAGAGAATGGCCTTGCAACACATTTGTGCACTAAGTATAACTGGAAAGAAGTTCTTGGAGCAGACATGGTGGTAGAAGAATATGTTGTTTTAAGTGTGTCCGACATGGTCGTGTTTCGCCCAGCAAGGGTGGCTTCAGAGGCAAAACATTACTATAAAAGCAAATAGATCCACAAATCACAAAATCAGATAAAATATCAAAACCATAACACAAATGACAATATCAGTATCAGATCATAGTAAATAAATTGAGTGTTCATTTAAGAAAAAAAAATAATACAAAGGGTTTTTTTTTCTGTTTTTATGGATTTTAGTTGCGGCAGCCATGTAATCCCCTATGTCATTATTGGAAGGTATTGGTGGAAAGCATTTCTTTTTAAACGTTTTAATACTTAATCCATGTTTTTATTAATGCCAAAGTCGTTTTGGTAATTATTCTTTGGTTCTTTTAAAGCATGGTGTATAGCAGTGTGTATGTCATGTGACCCAGCACTACTTAAAAAATGGAACCACTGGTCACGTGATGTATGCATGTGAGCAGACATAAGTGAGATGAGCACCCAGGCCCTGATCCCAAACCTCACCCCCTAGATGGCTATATTTAGTTTTGGTTTCTCTAAATTACATTGGCTGGTACTCTGCGTGAACTCCTTCAGTGAGATGTTACAGCTTTTAGAACCCCAGAGATGAGCACAGAAGGGATGGCAGAACGATGTCAAGATGGCGGAGGGGATGGAGCTGGGCCCTCAACGGTAAGCTCCGCATGGGTGGTGGAGATGGTTTCTGAAGTGACTCAGGCAATGGAGTCTTCTCTAGATAAAAAGCTGCAAATTGTCACTAATAGATATTATGGATAGCCAGCTGGAAGTGCAACAGGGGGAGTTTGCAGCGCAGAGCCAACAAGTTTCAAACCTGGTGGACGCATACAGGGACTTGAGTTACAGTCAAAGCTATCTGTCTTGGAGGATAAAATTGAGACTAGGTCCCGCCGTGGGAATCTTAGACTTGCTGGCCTATCGGAGTCCATTATGGATGCAGAGCTCTTGGCCTTTTTAAAGTCTTACTCTGCAACTTCAGTCTGGGGAGAGCCCAATCCGAATTGAGTGGGCACATCATTTAGGACCCCAAGGACAGCAGGATTCCTGTCCTACAGTGGTAATATTTAAACTAGTGAACTATGTGCACAAAACAGAAATCTTGCGGGCCATTAGATCTCATGGTGCCCTTACTTATCACAATAAGACGGTATTGTGTTTTCAAGGTTTTTTTCCTCCACAGTCTCCTCCATGCAGAAAGCCTATGCACCCATTTGTGCTGACCTACATCAGTGACACATTCAGTTTGCCTTGCTGTATCTGGCCCGTTTTAAAGTTTTCACCGAGGACAAGCCACATTTCTTGATAACACGGAGGCAGGCAGAGACTTTCTACACCAGCTGCCATCTTCATGATCTGTTTTGGTGGAGATCTGAACACCTTTGTTTCCGTATGCCCTTAGCTCTCTGGAAATACTGATCTGCTCTGGGATACAGTTGTCTTGATCTCTTTCTAGGATTTTTTTCATATAAAAGGTACTGCTTCTTCACGGAATGTACTGGGCAGTTCAGTTTTGTACTCAACGCTTGGACACCAACATCAATGACCTGACTGATCCTTTTCTTCTATTCGAGTTTGACCTTGTTTCCTCAGATACTCTGGTCTGGAGACTCCTCAAATGACTGCCTAGCGAGGTATTTGACGTCAGAGATTTTTGAAATTGTTATATTTTCTGCATATACATGCATTTCTTGATGCTTTTTTCTCTTTCCTTTTTTATTTTTCTCTCTTTTGCTTCTCCGACTTCATTTGTTAGAAATGCTGTGCAGAGGAGTTGGTGCTATATATGTGGGGGGTTTTTTTTTCTTTTCCCGTTTGGGCAGTTTACCAGTCTACAAATACTTTTTTAGGCCATCTTTCCAGGTTTGGGTTGATTTCCCTATAATGAACTATATTTCTATGTGTTTATTACTTGATTTGATGGTTCTGGTTTCCAAATTTTGTTGGTGTGGGACGAAACCAAAAAACACCTTTTAAATACTTGCAGGGTTCATGGCGTTATGGGGGTCTTGGACTCCCAGATTTAAGAAATATAATTTGGCTTGTTTGTGTCGGCATTTAGGAGATTGGTTGTTGGAGGAACAGACTTACACATCTAGACATTATGAGCAGGCTTATCATCCATGTCACTTTTATTCTCCGTTGAGTAGCCCCTTTGCAAGTTTTATCTCCATATTTGCGCCACAGTGTTTTACTACTATCTTTGAGGAATGAATGATGGGCCTTTGTTTTACTCTTGGGAGGTAATCCCTGGGTTTCCAGTCAGTTACCTTTGTTAGATAATATCCAATTTTCACCAGGGAATGAAAATGCATGTTTCTGTCATTGGGCAGCAAACAGGATCTTGTATCTACACATCTTATGGAGGATGTGGGTAAGATGGCTAACTGGGAGGACTTGTTTGCTAGAGGAGTGGTATAACCATGACTTTTGTTTGCTTACACACAAGTTTATCATTATGTTTCTACTTTGGACCAGACAGGGTTAGATTTTTCTTTAAGGGCTCATTTGATGGAATTTTTTGACCCTTTTCAGGATGGTGGCTTGTCAGTGTCCTCTCTTCATCGGGTACTGAAGGCACTTTCTTAAATTCCACGTCGGGTGGAGCTCCAGACTAGATAAGGTCAAGATTTAGGATTGCCTGTAGATTCCTTGGATATTGGTCAGGTGATACATCATATAGCAGCAGCCTCTATTAGTACTGAGCTTTGTGAATATCAATTCCGTGTTTTACATCGGGCCTATTTTACACAAGAGCGAGTATTTAAGGCAGAAAGCGTGGATACCCCTATCTATCGGAAATGTCATCAGGATGTTAATTCATTTTTTTCTTGCTTTTTAGAGCTGTGTGAAAGTAAAGTCTTTCTGGAAGGCTGTGTTATAATATTTGGAGACACTGTTTGGTCACCCTATCCCAGTATCACCAGCTGGCTTACTCCTGGATAAATATGAAACTTTTTTTTTTTATTATCAATAATCATTTTTATTATCTCTAAGGCTGGAACATTCAGTAAACAAATTATTCTGGGAGTGTGGATCAATGAAGAAGCCCCATCGTCTTGGCAATGGAGAAATCACATTCATGCTTTGATGCTGCTCTAGCAGACATGCTTAGTATATTCCAATCTGTCACATAGAGCCCGCAGTTTAATTCTTAATTCATTTTAGCATTTCTCCTTGCTTCCCTATTTTGTTTCATTTACAGGTTTGTTTTTTTTGGTGGGGGGATCCCAGTATGACATGCATCATGGGTTTGTTGGCCTTACTCAGCCGGCAAAGGAGGGGGGGCGGTTATGGTAGGTAGACATTTTGTGGTTCTTGCGTCACTATAAGCTGCTAGGGACAGCATTCCTTTTTGTTGATTACCTGTTTTGATTTTTCAGTTGTCTCCTTAGCTTGTTTTCTTGCTGTATTGGGTTTGGGAATGGGGATCTGGGTTATTATCTTGCTCACTGACTTTCTGGAGTGCTATAAGAGTCCAGGATCTCCAGATCTATTCCTTTTTTTTGTTTGTTTGTTGGAGATGGGAGGAATGTTTGGGTCTGATCTGTATTTTAACTGCACTTGTGTTATAATCTGTTGGAGTGTCTTTTACTATTGGCTTAGTACACATTGTCTTATATCTAGTTAACATAAAATTGGAAATGTTTTGTCAGTGGGTGCACTGTTCAAGTTTTCAATTTGTATTGACATTCATAGTTTGTGGTTACAGCAGTTAGCACATCTGGGGTTTAAAAAAAAAAGGTTTGGACACGTTCCTGGAGGAAAAGTTCACAGTCTGCTATTGAGATACACATGGAGAAATGCCACTTACTATTATTTGGAACTCTGCCAGGTACTTGTGACCTGGATTGGCCACTGTTGAAACCAGGGTACTAGGCTAGATGGATCATTGGACTGACCCAGTATGGCTATTCTTATGTTCACCCGCATTAAGAAAACATACCGATCTCCACCATGGAGGGCACAGTTTGACTTTAGAAAGGACCCAAATGTTTGAGGGATGCAAACATAGTGATAAAAATATAAAAAATGAGAAAATAGCATCACTTATCTATGTAGGTCAACAGGACGCTGGAACTTGATCTTTATGGGTTCAACAAGAGGTAAGGCTTGCAGGGGGATTGTTAGCCGACACTGAAGCCGGCATGGAGCAAGGCACAGATAGAAAGAGGTAATGCTAGAATCAAATTAACTTTTTCCACATTAAATTGGGAGTTTCGATCGCTGGCTGTTAATTCCCGCACTCCAGGCCTCATGCTGTTCCTAGAAAGGAGCGAGTCATGTGAGATGATATGTGTTCCTGCATGTTTAGGATACACCAGTGGTATCTCTTGTGGTAACAAGAGACAAAGTTGGGCCCGCGTGCTCGATGGAAACTAAGCATTAGGTTCTAGTGACTTTTCTGCAACAAAACCAATTGTGAAACACCACTAAAACGCATTATCACTCCCCCCACTACAAGTGGAAGCTGTGGATAAATGTCTCCCAAAGAGTTAAACAAAAAAAAAAACCAAATAAAAAAATGTAATAACAAAACAGGAAAGTGGTGTAGACATGGCAAAAGAGGATGCAAAATGCTTCCAAAAAAGAGCTTCCTTTCCTCTAGTATGTTACATTGCTTAGAGAGTTTACTTACCATGCCAATGCATTTTCTTAAGATGCTCCAAATACTGAAATCATTTCTGGAAAACATTGGAGAAGGCAAGCTTGTTCTAGAAAGAAAACAAAATGTTTTATTTTGTTCAGCATTCCTAAAATGTTATTCTTCTTTTAACCTAAGTTAGCACATAGCACTACTGTCACCCACTACCTGTGTAGTTACATAAGAACAGCCATACTGGGTCAGACCAATGGTCCATCTAGACCAATATCCTGTTTTTTCAAACAGTGGCCAAGCCAGGTCACAAGTACCTGGCAGAAAACCAAATAGTAGCAACATTCTATGCTACCATCCTGGGGCAAGCAGTTGCTTCCCCATGTCTGTCTCAATAGCAGACTATGGACTTTTCCTCTAGGAATTTGTTTCAAACCTTTTTAAAACCCAGATATGCTAACCGCTCTTACCACATCCTCCGGCAAAGAGTTTCAGAGCTTACTATTTGTTGAGTAAAAAAATATTTCCTCCCATTTGTTTTAAAAGTATTTCCATGTAACTTCCTCGAGTGTCCCGTAGTCTTTGCACTTTTGGAACAAGTAAAAAAATCAATTATTTCTACTCTTTCTATACCACTCAGGATTTTGTAGACCTGAATCATATCTCCCCTCATTCATGTCTTTTCCAAGCCGAAGAGCCCTAACCTCTTTAGCCTTTCCTCATAAGAGAGGAGTTCCATCCCTTTTATCATTTTGGTCACTCTTCTTTGAACCTTTCTAATTCCGCTATATCTTTTGAGATATGTCTACCAGAACTAAATGCAATACTCAAGGTGCAGTCGCACCATGGAGTGATACAAAGGCATTATAGTATTTTTGGTCTTATTCACCATCCCTTTCCTAATAATTTAGCATCCTGTTTGCTTTTTTGGCCGCCGCCGCACACTGAGCAGAAGATTTCAGTGTATTATCTAGGACGACACCTAGATCTTTTTCTTGAGTGCTGACCCCCAAGGTGGACCCTAGCATCAGGTAACTATGATTCAGATTATTCTTTCCACTATGCATTTGTCCACATTAAATTTCATGTGCAATTTGGATGCCCAGCCTTCCAATTTCCTAAGGTTTTCCTGTAATTCTTCGCAGTACACACGTTTAAAACAATCTTGAATAGTTTGTATCTGCAAACTTAATCACCTCACTCATCGTTCTAATTTCCATATCATTTATAAATATGTTAAAAAGCACCGGTCCCAATACAGATCCCTGTAGCACTCCACTGTTCACCCTCCTCCATTGAGAGAAATGATCATTTAACCCTACCCTCTGTTTTCTGTCCAATAACCAATTCCTAATTCATACTAGAACTTTGCCTCCGTGACTCTGATTTTTTAGGAGTCTCTGTAAAATGAGTTTATCTTGTTGGGCACACTGGCTGGACCGTTCAGGTCTTTATCTTCCATCATTTACTATCCTGCTTATTTCGAACGAGAAGGCCGGCCATCTTCCGACCAAATCGGGAGATGGCCGGCCTTCTCCTAAAGCTGACCAAATCGGTATAATCGAAAGCCGATTTTGGCCACCTTCAACTGCTTTTCCGTCGCAGAGCCGGCAAAAAGTTCAAGGGGGCATGTCGGCAGTGTACCGAAGGCGGAGCAGGACGGGGGCGTGGTTAAGAGATGGCCAGCTTCGGCCAATAATGGAAAAAAGAAAGCCAGACCTGACGAGCATTTGGCCGACTTTACTTGGTCCCTTTTTGTTCACGACCAAGCCTCAAAAAGGTGCTCCAACTGACCAGATGACCACCAGAGGGAATGGGGGATCACCTCCCCTTAACTCCCCCCCAGTGGTCACCAACCCCCTTCCACCCAAAAAAGAAATTATAAAAAACATTTTTTTTGCCAGCCTCTATGCCAGCCTCAAATGTCATACCCAGCTCCATCACACCAGTATGCAGGTCCCTGGAGCAGTTTTAGTGGGTGCAGTGCACTTCAGGCAGGCGGACCCAGGCCCATCCCCCCTTACCTGTTACACTTGTGGTGGTAAAAGGGAACCCCCCAAACCCACTGAACCCACATGCAGGTGCCCCCCTTCATCCCTAAGGGCTATGGTAGTGGTGTACAGTTGTGGGGAGTGGGTTTTGGGGGGCTCAGCACACAAGGCAAGGGAGCTATTTACCTGGGATCAATTTGTGAAGTCCATTGCAGTGCCCCCTAGGGTACCCGGTTGGTGTCCTGGCATGTGAGGGGGACCAGTGCACTACAAATGCTGGCTCCTCCCACGACCAAATGCCTTGGATTTGGCGGGGTTTGAGATGGCCGCCATTAGTTTCAATTATCGACGAAAACCAATGGTGGCCATCTCTAAGGGCAGGCCAAATGTTAAGATTTGGCCAACCCCGACGGTATTATCGAAACGAAAGATGGCCGGTCATCTTGTTTCGATAATGCGGTCAGGCACGCCGCTTGACGGGGCCGGCATTACAGATGGCTGCCCCCGTTCAATTATGGCCCGCCACGTTTATCAAAAGCTTTCTGAAAATCTAGATATACTAGATCAACCGGCTCACCTTTATCTAAATGTTTATTCACGCCTTCAAAGAAATGAAAAGAGATGTGTTAGTCCAAGAAAAAAAGGTATCTTCTTTTCTTTTCTATGTTTTAAAGAAATGATGCAAATTGGTAAGGCAAGACTTCCTTTGTCTGAACCCATGCTGACTCTGTCCCATTAAACCACGCTTCTCTACGTGTTCTGTAATTTTATTCTTTATAATAGTTTCCACTATTTTGCCCAGCACAGACATCAGGCTTACTGGTCTGTAATTTCCCAGATCACCCCAGAACCCTCTTTAAAAATCGGCATCACACTGGCCACTCTCCAATCTTCAGGTACTATGGACGACTTTAACGACAGGTTACATATTACTAACAGCAGATCAGCAACTTCATGCTTTGAGTTGAGTACTCTTGGATATATGCCATCTGGTCCAGGAGATTTAGTACTCTTTAATTTGTCAATTTGGCTCAGTACATCTCTTATAACTACTTTTACTGCAGTTGCACTCTCACTGTCCTGCATGGAGCAATGTCACTGTTCCTGAGGTAGTCGATTGTACACATCACTAAGGCTACCATTTGAACTGTATTAATACACAAATTATCAGTCAAAATAAATAGATGCCTTCAACTGGGACATTCAAATCCACAATTCCAGGAAAGCAAATGATACATACCTGTAGCAGGTGTTCTCCGAGGACAGCAGGCAGATTGTTCTCACGACTGGGTTGACGTCCACGGCAGCCCCCACCAACCAGAAGAAAACTTTGCGGGCGGTCCTGCATGCGCGGCCGTCTTCCCGCCCGTGCGCGACCGTTCCCGCTCAGTTGAATGACAAGCAAAGGAATGAGTAAAACGCAACTACAAAGGGGAGGAGAGAGGGTAGGTGAGAACAATCAGCCTGCTGTCCTCGGAGAACACCTAGATGCAAACAAAACAAAACACCAATCTATTATTTAGGGTTTGTTTTTTGGTTTTTTTTTTTAGTAATATATTATAAAACTCATATTACTAATTAGATGACAGTAATTGAAATCTTCTGAATGTTGAGGTCTCCAGAGACTAGGCCTTTTGGTTGATGATAGTCTTCCATTACCCTTCAGATGAGGAATAAAAATCAAAGTCTCCAAGACAGGGCAAGTCCCCCCTCCCCCCCCCCCCCCCCTGAAGTCACGTAACTTTCTCTACTTAGTTGGATTCTAATACCACACACACAGAAACAAGTCCAGATTCACTGCAAATGGCTTTTCTAACTGCAGGTAACTCACAATAATTCTATAACAGCCTCTGCCAACTTTTTTCTATGGGGTCATTGGTCTCAATGACAACATTTAAGATGAGCGTTCCTGGCTTCTTGCCTTAAAACCATTAGGGAGCATTCCTTGGATCCTTTACAGTTTTCTTGTTCCCATAACTAGCTTTTTCAATAGACCTCTACAAAGGAACACAGGGTACGTCAGTATGCAAATAAAACATCCACTTATTTTTGATAGCTCTCTGGGCCTGTGATGTTCATTAGCTTTACCTTGAAAGGGACAGTGCTGGGTACTGCCAAGACTGGTCTTTCATTTTCTATGGCAAGGGCTGATTTAGAACTTCATTTACCAGGTAGTGAAGAAACATCCCAACAGTCACTTCATGCAGTAATGACTACTGGAGAAAAAGTACTTGCTGAGGTGGTCTTGATCCTGGACCAACATATACTCCCAGATGATATTCCTGAACTACTTCCTTCCATGTGCATTTCCATTGCTCAAAATACTCTCTCTGTAGGTGGTCAGTGGTTTCCACAGCAAGTTAGTCAAAGTTTCCCTGATCCTATATTTTCTTGGACACTGTGAAAACTGGTAATATACCGCTGTAACCCAATCTACTCCTTGGCTCTGTTCTAAGACTAAGGCACTCTCAGTACTGGATGACAATACTGCAATGGTTCCCTCCCTCAGCTGTGGTCCTCTCCAGATTCTATCAGTAAGTGGATTGAGTTTCCAGTTAGGGCTCACATTTCCAAGACAGACTTCCTCTAACAGTTTCTGGCTTCATCTATGGGTCCTTCCTTTGAAATGCATTACACTTGGGGGTCAGATGAACTTCTCTGACTGTCCCTTCCTAGGATTCCATTAACACATCTGATGCAGCACCATCATGCTCCGTGATTTCCCCCCCTCCTCTTCTCCAGCACTTGTCACTTTCAATTCCCTTTCCAGGTCCCACACAACTTCCTACTTTCTAGGGATCTTGGGGGTACTGTGGAGAACAGTGACCCACTGTATTGTGTGGCCTCCAGGGCACCTGTCACTGAGGGACTCATGCTAGGGAATGCAGTGACAGACATTAATTTAGGGGTCTGCACCTCATTATACAAATTATAAACATACAGAAAGCACTGCCTCAGCATTGGCTAAAGCCTTTGTAGTGACCAGAATACTGTGTTGCTTATAAGTGCAGCCTCACTGTCAGTGCACAGGTGCTCAATTTGTATATGGAAATCTGAAAGCAATACACAAAAAAGCATAAAAGGGCCCCAGAACTGGAACAATGATATAGACTTTAATGGACTGGACCTGGCACGGGCTGTGTTTTGGCGCCCAACAGCGCCTGCCTCAGGGGTCAATGTCAATCTCCTGAAGGGTGTAAAAGGAGAAGCCAAACCGCGGTTCGTTTGGACTACGACTTTAGCGGTTGGAAGTAACCAATGTAATCTGTTTGATATTTGGCAATTCTCACTCTAGGACATTGCTTTTCCTTTTACAACCTTAAGGAGATTGATATTGACCCATGAGGCAGGCACTGTTGGGCGCTGAAACACAGCCCATGTCAGGTCCAGTGCATTAAAGTCTATATCATTGTTCCAGGTCTGGGGCCCTTTTGTGCTTTTTTATGTATTGCTTTGCTCTGTGTACGTTTGGACCATCTCTGTTTTTGCTGTCAGTATACTGAAAGAAGTCAGTAGTAGTGGTGGTGCAGCAGCAGCAACCCTTGCCTCTGCTCATGGTGGCAAGCTGTCTCCTCCTCTAACTGAAGGAGGTGCCATCAATGGACTTGTTCTGACCTCCTTCAATATTCACATGAACATCTATTTAGCACTCCCTGGTAATGGCACTATAGAGAGTCACACCGTGTAATCACGGAACAGGAGTGGGCATCCCACCTGCCCTCAGCTTTCTTCCCTCTGACAACCTATTTGTGGCATTAGCACTATATCACACTAAGTGCAATAAGAGGAGGTATGAAAAAGCAGAAATGTGGAAAAATGTGGAGAAGAGAGTGGAAAGCAGTGAAACATTTGAAGTGTTGTGGAGAGGAAAAGCTGGGGATCAGCACAAGGGAAGGAGGAACATAATACTGACTTAACACAGCTAAGATATCCTAAGGAGAGGAAAGATGGGATGGTAGGGAGAAAAGGAGATGGGAAGGAAAACCCTACAAGTGTGAAGAAGAAATGCTACTTACTAGTTTTAATACACAGTTCCAGAAATAACTTTTGTAGAATGTACTTTGTATACAGGTAGGTGACACCCTTTTTCACCTTACATTTTCTGTAAGAACATTGTATGAAAGGCACATCAGTGACTACATGGTGATTTGTGACAGTATCATTTCCACCTGGAAATACTGAATTATTCCCTGTTTTTGCAAAATCCAAAATGCCAGAGGTAGTGACTTCTCAACCATTTCAGTTTTAGAAAGGAATTTTCCTGATTTACACAGAACAAGATGACATCTCTATGTTAAGTTGTTTCCTGTACACTCTCATAAAACTTCCTGCTTCTTTTACCATTACTAATGTGGTAAAATAGATATGAAGGGGCCATATCTTCACCGTGCAACATCAATCAGTGAAGTCCCCATTGATTAGCATGTCAATTGTGGAGCAAATGCATCGGGACTCTCCGGTGCAGTGCCATTGAAGAAGCAATGGGGGAAAAGTGTGTCATCTTTGTCCCCCGTTAGTGAGATCTGAGCCTTGACACATGCAGAATTCCTTGGGACTCTGTGGCCAAAATCTTAAAGACTGGTGTTTTGCTTAGTTTCCACTTAATGATGTTAACAGTGAAACACTTATGAAACAGAATTGCTGCACATATTCAGCAGACTGCTAAAACCTGTCGTTTCTTTCTCTATATCACCAAAATTCGCCCTTTACTTTCTGAACATACTACCAAAACACTTACCCACACTCTTATCACCTCTCGCTTAGACTATTGCAACTTGCTTCTCACAGATCTCCCACTTAGCCATCTCTCTCCTCTTCAATCTGTTCAAAATTCTGCTGCACGACTTATATTCTGCCAGTGTCGCTATGCTCATATTAGACCTCTCCTCAAATCACTTCACTGGCTCCCTATCTGGTTCCGAATACAGTTCAAACTCCTCTTGACTTATAAGTGCATTCACTTTGCAGCTCCTCAGTACCTCTCTACTCATCTCTCCCTACACTCCTCCCCAGGAACTCCGTTCACTAGGTAAATCTCTCTTTTCTGCACCCTTCTCCTCCACCGCTAACTCCAGACTCTGTTTCTTTTATCTTGCTACACCATATGCCTTGATAGACTTCCTGAGCCAGTACGTCAAGCTCCATCCCTGGTCGTCTTCAAATCTAGGCTAAAAGCCCACCCTTTTTGATGCTGCTTTTAACTCCTAACCCTTACTTGCTTGTTCAGTACCCTTATTTTATCATCCCCTCCTTAGTAATTCCCTTATCTCTTATTTGTCCTGTTTGTCTGTCCTAATTAGATTGTAAGCTCTGTCGAGCAGGGACTGTCTCTTCATATTCAAGTGTACAGCGCTATGTACATCTAATAGCGCTATAGAAATAAGTAGTAGTAGTAATTGCTGGTGTGGTGGTATCCAGTGCACTGCTGCACTTTTATTCTTCATAATCTCTTCTGGAGCAGACCCACAGAACAAGTGGTAGAGGCTTTGCCATTTTTGTCAATTGAGACGCTACTTAGAGAGACCATGGTTATTTTCTTTAAAAATTATGTAGACCACAGTAGAGATCTGAGTAAGTCCCGCACTGGGCAGCTTGTCCAGATCTCTTCATATTCATGACTTGGCATGAAGGTACCACTCAAGAAAGATAACTAATTTAATTAAATTCCAGGTCAACTAATGTAGAAAGATGGTAGAAATAGTCTGCATAATTGGTTAAGGACAGTATTGCAAAGTAAAATAAATTGTAAAACACAAAGAACATGAGTAAGAGGAGGAAATAAAGAGGAGGAATTTTAACCTTATTTTTCAGACAGACTTTCACTTATGGAGGATCCTCAAAGAAATCATGCAGAAATATTTGAGGAACACAATAAATCACTATGACGGATCTCCGTGGTTTCTTTTTTCTGCATTCAGTGAAGCATGGTGATGAAACCACCAGTGACTTTAGGGACATTTCTGATAGTTTACAACTCTCAACGTTCTTGGAAAGCCCTGGGATGGATCCAATCATGCCTTTGGCCAGTTATGGGAGAATCATCTTTACAAACCAAACAGAGAGGGTAAACAGCATACATAAAAAATACACAGAAAAAAAGCAACACTGAGCCTTCAAGACTGAGACAACAGGAGTATTTATTGATAGGTGACCCGACACGGGCTGTGTTTCGGCGCTCAACAACGCCTGCCTCAGGGGTCACAATTTGGAAATGGACTCTGAAATATATACGTGTCCAATGTCTCCGTGAACAGATGTGTGAAATCTGCTTGCCTGTCGAAACGGACAGCCGCGGCTAAGGAACAAACTCCTGTAGTAAACTTGTCTTTCGCCAATGCAAGAAATCAGATGCACATTTCCAAAAGACAACATATTCCAACTATTAAATTCAAATTAAAATACTTTTTTTGTACTTTTGTTTGAGCATTTTTCATTCACTTTGGTCCTTCAGAATTCCATCTCCATGGACCATTTTGGACTCTTTTTTTCCCTTCTCTTTTTCTTTTTTTACCCTGTCCCTTCTCTCTCATCTAATTTATTTGTATTACCACTGGTCTGGCAATAGCCTTATCAGTACATTGTAAGCCACTTTGAGCCTGCACACATGTGGGAAAAGGTAGGGTATATATGTGCTAAATAAATAAAATAAATCTGACCTGTACATCATCAGCTTTGATTTGTGTAGCCCAGTGGTTAGCACAGTGAACTTTGATCCTGGGGAACTGGGTTTGATTCCTACTGCAGCTCCTTGTGACTCTGGGAAAGTCACTTAACTCTCCATTGCCTCGGGTACAAATAAGTACCTGTATATACTATGTAAACCACTCTGAATGTAGTTGCAAAAACCACAGAAAGGCGGTATATCAAGTTCAATTCCCTTTTTTATTGTAAACCACTTAGGTCGACAGTATTGGATCTATTTGCGGTATATTAAGTGCAATAAATAAATCTAATATAATAAAACGCACCCTCAACGTTCTGAGGACAACGTTCTGTGACGCCTTGAAGCCTGAAGCCTTGAAGCCTGAAGCCTTGAAGCCGTCTTTGCCCCGCCCTCGCCTCAAACCAAACAAATCCGGAAGCGAAGCGTCAGGGAAGGAGGCGGCGCTCCCGACGTCTAGCCTTCCCTTCGCTGTGTTCCGCCTTCAAAAGAAGGCGGGAGACAGCGAAGGGAAAGCAAGACGTCGGGAGCGCCGCCTCCTTCCCTGACGTTTCGCTGCACGAACCGCCACGGAGGTAAAGTTAAAACGAAGAAGAAAAAAAAAAAAGGGATGCATGGATGCGAAGGGGGGGGGCATGGATGCGAAGGGGGGGGGGCATGGATGCGAGGGGGGGGGGATGCATGGATGCGAAGGGGGGGGACATGGATGCGAAGGGGGGGGGGGGAGAAAAGGGCGGGCCAGGCTGGGACATGGGAGAGAGAGGAGCATGGATGCGAGGGGGGGGGTCATGGAAGGGAGAGAGGGGACTTGCTGGAAAAGGATGAATGGAGGCGGCAGGGGACAGAGGAGCATGGATGGGCATGGATTGGGAGGGCAGGGCTCAGGGAGAGAGGGGAATTACTGGAAATGGATGAATGGAGGGGGCAGGGGACAGAGGAGCATGGATGGGCATGGATTGGGAGGGCAGGACTAAGGGAGAGAGGGAATTTGCTGGATAGGGATGAATAGAGGGGACAGATGGGCATGGATGGATATGGATGGATATGGATTGCAGGGCAGGCCTCAGGTAGAGAGGGCAATTGCTGGATAGGGAAAAATGGAGGGGCCAGGTGACAGATGAGCATGGATTGGAAGGGCAGGACTCAGGGAGAGGGAAATTGCTGGATAGGGATGAATGGAGGGGACAGATGGGCATGGATGGATATGGATTGCAGGGCAGGCCTCAGGCAGAGAGGGGAAATGCTGGATAGGGAAAAATGGAGGGGCCAGGTGACAGGAGCATGGATGGGCATGGATTGGAAGGGCAGGACTCAGGGAGAGGGGAATTGCTAGATAGGGATGAATGGAAGGGACAGATGGGCATGGATGGATATGGATTGCAGGGCAGGCCTCAGGCAGAGAGGGGAAATGCTGGATAGGGAAAAATGGAGGGGCCAGGTGACAGAGGAGCATGGATGGGCATGGATTGGAAGGGCAGGACTCAGGGAGAGGGGAATTGCTGGATAGGGATGAATAGAGGGGACAGATGGGCATGGATGGATATGGATTGCAGGGCAGGCCTCAGGTAGAGAGGGCAATTGCTGGATAGGGAAAAATGGAGGGGCCAGGTGACAGATGAGCATGGATGGGCATGGATTGGAAGGGCAGGACTCAGGGAGAGGGGAATTGCTGGATAGGGATGAATGGAGGGAACAGATGGGCATGGATGGATATGGATTGCAGGGCAGGCCTCAGGCAGAGAGGGGAAATGCTGGATAGGGAAAAATGGAGGGGCCAGGTGACAGAGGAGCATGGATGGGCATGGATTGGAAGAGCAGGACTCAGGGAGAGGGGAATTGCTGGATAGGGATGAATGGAGGGGACAGATGGGCATGGATGGATATGGATTGCAGGGCAGGCCTCAGGCAGAGACGGGAAATGCTGGATAGGAATGAATGGAGGGGGCAGGTGACAGAGAAACATGGATGGCCATGGATTGGGAGGGCAGGGCTCAGGGAGAGAGGGGAATTGCTGGAAAAGGATGAATGGAGGGGGCAGGGGACAGATGGCCATGGATTGGGAGGGCACGGCTCACACTCTCTCTCTCATATACAATGTCTTTCTGACTCTCACTCTCACACACTCTGTCTCACACTGTATCACATTCACTCTCTATGTGCCACACAGTCACTCACACACTCGCTTGGTCTCATACACACACTCTCTCTCACACTGTCTCACATACACACTTGCACACACTCTCATTCTCACACACACACTCTCTCACAAACACACTCACACCCAGACTCACTCTCTCTCTCACACACTCACACTTTCACTCTGACTCTCAAACAGTCACTCTCACATACACTCTCCCAAACATACACACTCCAAGGAAAACCTTGCTAGCGCCCGTTTCATTTGTGTCAGAAACGGGCCTTTTTTACTAGTAAATAAATAAAACCCATTTTAAACCTGACTATATCCTCCAGCAACATATTCCACAATTGTACATCCTGTGGAAAAAATACTTTAAGTTACTGTCTGTCATTATCAATCCTAGCTATTGCTGTGTTTACTAGTTTAGTTTGCTTACTGTTGGCATAAAAGATGTACTGAAATCTTTCAGTATCCACAACCCAATTGAAATGCCCTTAACACAGGACTCTTGGGCTTCCAGATTTTAATGCTGGCAAAAGTGATATCACAGAACAAATTAGCGTTTTCAAAATGATATTCACTTGGACGAGGCCTGGAAATTTTGGTGTGCTAAAGCAGATGTGGGCAATTCTGATCCTTGTTTGTCAAAAGACCAACCAGATTTCTTAATAAATACGCATAAGAAAGATTGGCATGCACTGCCTTCCAAGGTAGATCACTCATGTATTTCTGTTTGTTTGCTAGTGGGGTTTTTTTGTTTGTTTTTATTAAGGATATCCTGAAAACTAACTGGTTTGTGGCCCTCAAGGGCAGGAGTTCCCCATCTCTGTCCTAAAGATCTAAATAAATAAAGATCTAAATTCTTGAGAAGCTAACCACACAGCTTTCTAGAGGTGTTTTTCTGCTTCTTGAACAGTAACTTGGCACCTCCTGGGAGATGGATGAAAAGTTTAGAATTCTTCTTGGAGTTGTGGATGTTCATAATGTGCAGAAGCAGGTGCTATACACGTGTGGGACCCTCAAAATCCAACAGAAAGTGAAGAATCAATAGGCTGCTACTGGATTCTACTTCATATAATGCAGGAAACAGCTAAGAAATGGCAAGTAGAATCAATGTAGGGTTGTGGACCTCACTAATTTTTAAGCAAGGGACATTGTGAATCCAACAGGGCTGGAGGAGAGCTTACAAATCTTTCCACACAGGGCTATGAACCAACTACACTACTGACTGGCATATTCAAATGATGCCCTATTTCTAGCAGTCTCTCTATCTCATTATCCCCACCCTATCCTTAACAGTCTGCCCCTCTCTCAAAATATTTTTGAGCAGGAGCCTTTCAAGGTTCTTTCCTTTCCCCCTAGCAGCACCAATTAGTTTGAGCTGGATCCTGGTGAGGTAGCAGGTCTGAGGCCCACATGGCTTTCTGCTAATGTGTCCTCAGCAACACTGGAGGTGTTTGCTTCCATCTCTACCTTCTCCCTCATTCCCTTTGATCTGTTATTGCTCCACTTCACCTGGTGCATGCCCATTGACTATTTTTTTGTTCCTTTATTGGCCTGTACTGGCTAAGGTATCTTCCCTCCTGCCTAATCTCAGTCACTAGCTCACTGATACCACCTTTTCTGTTACACAGCCCAACGACAAGTCCATGAGCCATGCAGATTCCCCCAACCAAAAACAAAAACAAAAAAGTGAAAAACAGACACCAGGAGTCACCACAGGTTCACCGACCCTACAGTGAAAATCACTGAAGTATGGGAAATGGCCCTTCAGTTTGATTTTAAGATGCAAACTGAAGATGTTAAACCCATGAATGAAGAGTAATAGAACATAAAAAAAAAAAGAACAACTCTCCCCCCCAAAAGCAATTTTTTTTTTTTTAAGCGGAACTAATATTCTCCTCTCACAGCAGGGTTAGCATTTTATTTATGAAGTGTTTGTAGACAATATCTAAGAGGATACAGCAAAGAGCAAGCTTTCTAAGAATTATAGAAACATAATCCATTGCCCCAGGTACAAAATAAGTACCTATATCAGCGGCTTACCAAGGATGGGGCGGTTGTCCGCCCCAGGTGCACGCTGCTGGAGGGGTGCAGAGGGAGCAGGGAGCCAGCGGAGCCGAGAGCCACGTGGCTACTCCCAGCAGCTAAGAATGCACTGGGGGGGGGGGGGGGAGGGAGGGTGTGCATTGGTGATCCACCCCGGGTGGCAGCCGACCTAGGATCGTCACTGCTGTATATATGTAAACCGCTTTGAATGTAGCTGCAAAATACCACAGAAAGGCAGTATATCAAGCCTCATATCCCTTTCCCTAATTTGACTAGAATATTTTGTAATAATTGAACCTTATACTGTAATTAAAAAAAAATCTAGGTATAGTGACTTGCAATAATGAATAAACAAGATATAGAAGATTCAAAGCCTGAACTAATAATCTGAATTGGTCTTTATAGGATTTACAGATCTCAACTAAGGTTAAAGAAATTTCTCTTAGTGACATTACTTTTAATTCCATTGATAATCTGAGTCCAACATCACTCCTAATACCCTTATAATCTTTCAATTGTGAAGGGTTCATCTGAGTTAAGGGTAATTCTTGGTGGTATGGAATCAATTGAATTATTCACTCATAAAATCTTTAACTGTTTGGCTTTAGAAGGTGTTCCCAGGTCCATCGTTCTACCTGATTAATACATTCCTTAATTCTTTCTAAGGGAAAGGGAAGGGAAGAGAAGGGAAAGGAATTTGATATACCGCCTTTTTGTGGTTACAATCAAGGCAGTTTACATATTATATACAGGTACTTATTTTGTACCTGGGGCAATGGAAGCTTAAGGGGGTCTTTTACTAAGGTACACTAGCGTTTTTATCTTACGCTAAATGCAGACACACCTATAGGAATATAATGGGCATCTCAGCGTTTAGGGCCAGCTGATTTTTAGCACGAGCTAAAATGCTAGCGCACCTTAGTAAAAGACCCATTAAGTGACTTGCCCAGAATCACAAAGAGGTGCAGTGGGAATCAAACTCAGTTCCCATTATTCTCAGATTACTGTATGAACCATTACGCTACTCCTCCACTCCACTTTCTAAGGTCTAATTATCTATTTTCCTAAATCTGATAGAACAGAACCTACTGACCTCATAAGTATTAAGCAACGAAGAGGATAGTGGAGACTCCTGTGATACCACATGAGTAGCGTGCCAAGGATAAGGTGTCATTTTTTTGGGACAAAATTTTCTAAGAAAGCCCTCAAACTATTTCAAGACTGCCCCTAAGATTCCAACTTTACTTTGGTAAACAGTAAATAGTGATTTATTGTGTCAAAGCCTGCCGAGATGACAAACTGTAGTTGATGTGCCTAACTCGAGAGCTTTTTAGCTTCAGGCATTAAGAGAAGGGGGGATTCTATTTTATGGGCATATCTAAACCCAAATTGGGATGAGTGTAAACAATTAAGAGCATCAAGATAAGCAGAAAATTGGGACACCAATGTCTCTGAATTTGGTAAACTAGGCAGTGTTGTTCGTACTACATCAAAGTGCTTAAGTAAAAGTACAAATAAATGTATATTTTAATACTTAAGTAAAAGTACAATGAAAAACAGACTGAAAAATGTACTTAGTAAAAAGTTATTGCCTAATATGCTTTTTGAGTAAAAGTAAAAGTACCACAACTACAATGAATGAAACTATTAACGTTTTTATCCCAAAAACTTTACTGCTCTACAATTTAATCCATTTTGCTTTTAGTAAAACTAAAATTTTGAAAATGACCATCACTCATGTGAGTGTGAGTCATTAATCCAGCACAAGTAAAACGGTTCAACAACTTCACTAGCAGAAAGTGGATTGTTCAGTCTGAAAAAAAAGTTCCTTCAAATCAGGTCACGTTGCAATATTACTGATGTCTTCTGACTGGGTGTGAAAGGTTATAATCCAGTGAACGTCTGAACACTTGACTTCCACACAGTAGAGTACTTTAGCATCATTATTGTCATTATCATCTGCATTAGAAGTAGTGACATCTAATTTATCTTCATCTTCGTTATCATCATCATGCTATCCAATTACAAAGAAGGCTTTCACAAAGTTGGAATCACCTGTTCATCTGATGGCAAACTCTATTTGAATATCTTCCAAAACTGTTGCAAGAACATCAAATGTGTGGGAACTCTTCAGTCTTAAGGCCAGACAAGCAGAGTTCCTCTCTAAAGACTTATCAATCCAGTGAACAGTCATCTCAATGTAAAATTTCCCATGGGATGAGTAGACTGCTACCAAGTTCAGCTTCATCTCCGGTTCAAAGTGACTCAGCTCATCACTGTTCTGTTGGATGGAGACCAGTAACCAGTTTAACACAGATAACTTCACTGTTCTTATAGGCTATATTCACTGAACAGCAAAAGTTAAGATGACATGATCCACTGTTTGCGAGACGAGGCTTGCAGTAGCAAAATCCTGTTCCCAGTTTTGCTGTTTCATTTGGTTTACTGAGGAATTGTCATTTACATCTCCCTTCCGCTTTAACTTTAAGCATCAGATGTTAACCGAGTAAAAGCAGTAAAAATCGGTGAAATTACTACCTCAGTAAAAGTAACAAATGTCATCCTGTACTTCCTTACAAGTAAAACAAAACTTTTCCTTAAGTACAGTAACTAATTACATTTGCATAGGGGTTCTTTTACTAAGCTGCAGTAAAAGGGGGTCTGCGCTAGCCGAAGTGGGTAAAAGGCTGTCCTTTTCACAAAAAGAAAAGGCTGTGCGGTAAGTGAACCACTTGCCATGTGGCTATTTGTGTGTGTGTGGGGGGGGGGGGAGCACTTACCACCACCCACAGAGAAAAAGTACTCTTCTAATTGTTCACACAAAAAGTAATCTAATGACCTTGCGGCAATTCTTTCAGTAGGAAAGATGCACAGGTGTCCAGAGAGCAAGTAAAGTTTGCAAGTCTGCCCAAAACACATGAAACTGCAGATACTGAGACTCGGGAAAAAGTGCTCCAATTCTGATATTTATTTATTTATTTTTATTGCATTTGTATCCCACATTCCCCCACCTATTTGCAGGCTCAATGTGGCTTACATAGATTTGTTAACATTGTCATTTCAGGATATCAGATACAGTTCGTAATGTGAGGCAATTAAAGAAGGGAAGAGAGAAGAAGAAAGAGAGTGATTAGGGTAGTTATATTCCAAATATTACTGTAATTTACTTTTTATTTCATTTATAAATTTTCCAGCAAAATAAATACAAGATCAAACACCCTTGTATAAAGAAATACTGCATCCAGGAGTACCACATAATTAAATGTACAAGGATATATTTGATGTTTCCTCTTACTGACCTTGTTTCTAACCTCAGATTTAGAGATCCTTGCATGTCATCTCCAAGACTCTTTGTCACACGACTATTTAACATGCTACTGTCCTCCCAACAAGTGGCCCAAAGCCTACCCTCAATTTTGTGAGTTTCAAGAATTTCTATCGATAACCCTTAAAACCTATTACTAAAGGACATCAATGTCCATTTAGAAAACTTATCAGACACTAGAAGGAATGATCTCTGCGCTACTCTGTCCTTCCTGAACTATGCAATACCTTCCTACTCCCCAACCCATGATCAAGGTCACCAATTAGAACTGGTCACCTTCAGCAATATTGGAAACATAAATCCCACGATTAGACTATCAGATATCTGTTGGGAAGAATCAATATGGTCTGATCACTACTGATGCTCATTCATAATCAACTGGAACCACTTTATGAAAATTTCCAAATTACAACAGCAGCAAGTTACATCCAGAGGAAGAATCAAACCCAATACTTTCTGGGATGCAGTACTACCAAGACTGCTGGAAGATGGAATACTCAACCTGAAAACTGATTGGCCCAAAATAGGCCTAGAGATTCTGGACAAAATAGCACCTCTCCACTCCAAAACTAAGCTGGTATGCAAGAGTGATAGTTGGTTCACCCCTATTTATTGAAACTAAAACAAGAATGAAGAAAACTAGAATGCAAATAGAATAAAGACAAATCCAACCTATCCAGGACCAATTGCCATGTGGCTGTCCACACCTACAAATAAGCAACAGTTCTAACCAGGAAAAAATATTATTCAGAGTCTATTGAAAAAAAAAAAACCAGAATGTAACACGAAGCAATTGTTCTCCATTGTCAAATTGCTTTCAGCACCTCCCAAAACTGTAGCTGCTGAGAAAGAGGAACTTCCCACAGTGAACCAACTAGTCACATATTTCCAAGACAAAGTCAATCAACTCAGTCAGTTTGCCCCGTCACTGACAAAGACTCTGACTCGCCTTCAATCCTGCCCCCTAAAGAAGGCAGCCCTGCCAACAGAACTTGGAAAGACTTTCACACAATGGTCTAACTTCTCAAAATATGCTACCTGTTATTGCATACTAGATATCTGCCCTGCATATTTAATGAATATGGCCCCATCATCATTCTGCACAAATGTCCACTCATGGATCGTACAGCAACTGTCACGGGGAATCTTCCCTCAAAGCCTGGCTGAAATCATCAACACATCAACACCAAAAGATCCCAAACAACCCAGAAAACTGGTTTCTAACTACAGACTGGTGGCCTCCATCTCATTCTTTACTAAACGGAAGGTATGGTGACTTCACAGTTCAACCAATATCTGGACCCGCACAGTATCCTTCCAGCATTCCAATCCGGATTCCGTGCACTTTTCAACACAGAAACAGTTTTATGTTCCTTGCTGGACCACGTCTGACTACTGCTAAGCAAAAGTGCACTTCTACTCCAATTCGACTTATCCTCAGCGTTCGACCTAGTAGACCACACCCTCCTAACTAAGGAACCTTGAGGACATGGGGATCACAGGAAGGGTTCTAAAATGGTTCAAAGGTTTCCTGAAAAGTAGGTCATACAGAGTCAAACTGCACACAAACTTGTACCTGAACTGGCACAATAGATGCGGGGTCCCACAGGGCTCTCCCCCTGTCCCCAGTACTCTTTAATGTTTTCCTCCAATCCCTAAGCTCACAATTAGACAGCAATGGCTTTTTCTATTATATGTACGCAGATGACACTTCAGTGTTAACCCCCATCCAATCAAACTTCAAAATTGACGTACCCAGGGTCCAACAATGTATCACCCCACTAGAAACATGGATGTACGACAACAAGCTAAAGCTCAACACAGATAAAACCAAATTCTTATGTTTCAACTCATAACCAGAACAAATCCCCAAGATGACTGCCATCAACCAAGTCGACTTTACCCTTTCTACAACAATCAAACTCCAAGACGTTCAAACTGATAGTGCACTTTCCCTGGAAGCACAATGTCTTAACCAAAAATTGTTTCTTCCTAATGAGAAAATGCTGCACTATTTGGAAATACTTCGAAACCAACCACTTTGAATGATTGGTGCATGCACTGTTACTATCATCCCCTGACTACTGTAACTCAATATACTTGGGCTGCACAAAGACATTACAGAAAAGACTACAAACTATTCAAAACACGGCAATCAGATGAATCTTCGATCTATCAAAATCTGACATCATCCTCCCTTTCTATATCAAACTAGATTTAAAAAAGGATCCAGAGGAGATCCGGGAAATTATAGACCAATGAGCCTGATGTCAGTGCCAGGCAAAATGGTAGAGGCTATTATAAAGAACAAAATTACAGAGCATATTCAAAAGCATGGATTAATGAGACAAAGTCAACATGGATTTAGTGAAGGAAAATCTTACCTCACTTTTTGAAGGGGTGAACAAACGTGGATAAAGGTGAGCCGATCAATATTGTGTATGTGGATTTTCAAAAAGCTCTTGACAAAGTACCTCATGAAAGACTCCAGAGGAAATTGGAGAGTCATGGGATAAGAGGTAGTGTCCTATTGTGGATTAAAAACTGGTTAAAAGATAGAAAACAGAGAGTAGGGTTAAATGGTCGATATTCTCAATGGAGAAGGGTAGATAGTGGGGATCCCCAGGGATTTATGCTGGGACCGCTGATTTTTAACATACTTATAAATCATCTAGAGATGGGAATAATTAGTGAGGTAATCAAATTTGCTGATGACACAAAGTTATTCAAAGTTGTTAAGTCACAAGGGGACCTTACGAGATAGGGAGACTGGGCATCTAAATGGCAGATGACATTTAATGTGAGCAAGTGCAAAGTGATGCATGTAGGAAAGGGGAACCCAAACTATAGCTATGTAATGCAAGGTTCCATATTAGGAGTCACCGACCAGGAAAGGGATCTAGGCGTCATCGTTGACATGTTGAAACCCTCTGCTCAGTGTGCAGCAGTGGCTAAGAAAGTAAATAGAATGTTAGGTATTATTAGGAAAGGAATAGACATTCTAGCCAGGTGATAGGTTGATCGTGGATGACGTCAGTATGCATAGGCGTGGCTAATAGCTGGCGTTTTATAAAGACAGCAGCCATTTTGTGCAGAAAACACTTTGCGATCAAGACTGGTGAAGTCATAAAACTCTCCTTCCCCTTGAAGCAGGGTATTAAAGATGAATGGCCACTCACGAGGATTACAACTGAGAAAGCTAGACTGACCTGGACTCAATTTAAGCTGTGCTGTTCCAGTGTTTAAGTGGTTTTTGATTTTTTTTCCTCATATGTGATGCACCCATATTGTTGAATATTGGTGTTTATTAATCCTTCCAGTTTGTTTTATTTTGTATAGGTAGGGATCTTTACCACTATAAAGTATCCTCTGTTTTTTGCCCCAGTGTTTTTTCTCCAGATTGGAGTTTTTTACACTGAGGCTGTTTTCGGGGATAGGTTAGGAACCTATGATGATGAGTCCAATAAGAATAGACCATCTCTGTAGGTCACCTAGATTCGTGAGGTTTCATTTTGGTAAATTTATTACTATGTTGGAAAGCTCCCTACCCTAATAGAATTGAATGAGAGAGCTTTTCTCTAGTTTCTTGTATGTGTGCTCTCTAGCTCTTTTTGCATATATATAATTAATAGTGCAACAGAACAGACAAGTAGTAACTACAGTGGCATAGCAGCTACTTTTCTACAGCACTTGTAACTGCCTAGAATAGGGACTTTTCATTGCATCGATACTTAAGTTTAAATGAACAGGACATGGTACTTTGGGAAATTATATGCATCATGTAAACGGAAAGGGACTGGTGTTTGATATACTGTCTTTCTGTGGTTATAAACAAAGCAGACATCCCTCTTTCACAAACTACTTTTCTAACAAGTTCAGAGATAAAAGATATATATTAGGAAAAAAAAATTGGCACCAACACCTCATCTCATCTCTACACAAGTTAACTTACGTTTTCTATTTATAAACCTCAATACCAGAGAGACATATACAGTATACAGATCAGGCTAGTGTATGATGAAACAATTGTTTAATTGTGGTAGACCTAGCAACCGGCACCATGAAACTGCTCAGAAAAAGTACCAGACACTGCTAGCCTCGGCACTGAATAACCTCTTATCCCACGGGATGCCGAGATCACTGGTACAGCAGAGAGAATGAATCTGTATAATTTGCCAATATACATATATTGTCTCTTTTTGCCCTAAGCATAGCCTAGTTTGTTTTTTTTTAATCAAAAGCTAGGCTTTTTTTATGTATATAGTCCCAGACAACCAGAGGAGAAAATGCCAGGTCTGGAAATGTAACCCAGTCTTACTACTACTACTTATTTCTATAGTGCTACTAGATGTATGCAGCACTGTACATTGTGCACGGTAGTGCAGTGAGCCACCATGCTGGCCCACATGGAGGGTAATTTTACAAGATGTTGCCCAGGTGATCAAGATACATATGTTGACCTTATTTCATAAAGGCACATACAACAGTCTTCCTGAAAGCTTCCATAAAGTTGCATCTGCTCTGAGGGAAGAGTAACTTTGTTCATGTTTGTGCTGGTAAAAAGTAGTTCTTAAGGGATGGTGAATAAGGCAAAAAATACTATACTGCCTTTGTATCGCTCCATGGTGCGACTGCACCTTGAGTATTGCATTTAGTTCTGGTCGACATATCTCAAAAGATATACAGCGGAATTAGAAAAGGTTCAAAGAAGAGTGACCAAAATGATAAAGGGGATGGAACTCCTCTCATATGAGGAAAGGCTAAAGAGGTTAGGGCTCTTCAGCTTGGAAAAGAGATGGATGAGGGGAGATATGATTGAGGTCTACAAAATCCTGAGTGGTGTAGAATGAGTAGAAATAAATCAATTTTTTACTCGTTCCAAAAGTACAAAGACTAGGGGACACTCGAGGAAGTCACATGGAAATACTTTTAGAACAAAGGAAATATTTTTTCACTCAGCGAATAGTTAAAGCTCTGGAACTCTTTGCCAGAAGATGTGGTAACAGCGGTTAGCGTATCTGGGTTTTAACAAAGGTTTGGATAAATTCTTGGAGCTTAAGCCCACAGTCTGCTACTGAGATAGACATGGGGAAGCAACTGCTTGCCCCAGGACTGGTAGCATGTAATGCTGCTGCTGCTAATTGGGTTTCTGCTAGGTACTTGTGAACTGGGGCTTGGCCACTGTTTGGAAAACAGAATACTAGGCTATTGGTCTGACCCAGTATGGCTACTCTTATGTTCTTATATAAATCCCAATAAAAAAAAATAAAATGTGCCAATGATTGAGATTTATGAGCTTAGTAAGATATGTAGTAAGATATGTTTCTACATTTACCCAGTATTCTCTGAGGCTTTTTTATTCCTCTTTGAGTAAATGAATATGAAGGCAAGTTCATCAAGTTTTGTTGACTGTGCTATTGTTATAATTGGGCTTCAGATCTTTAATTTAGATACTTTGAGAATTTTGTAAAATGTGAAAGTATCAATTTCACCCCCACGCTGAATTCTCCACCAGGGGGGTAGCCATATGGCTGATTTTGGGTAGGCCTGAGCATATGGTGGGTATGCACGGAATTCATTCCACCCCCCCCCCCCCAACACACACTCCGCTCTCCACCCACTCCCTATGACCCAAAATAGTAAATATCTGAGCTGGCAGAGATTCCCAAATCCTGCCAGCTGAAGATTTCCTCTTCCTCAGGCAGCGCTCTTCCAAATAGCAGCCGACAGCACTTGCCTTAAGCTTGTGGATGCGAAAAACCTAATCAGGTGTACAAAAGCCGGTGCTGGCGTCAGATAGAGGCAAGTGCTGCCAGCTGCCTGAGAAGGACATCTTCAGTTGGTAGGATTTAGGGATCCCCGCCAGCCATAACAAGTGTGCCACAAATTTGGGTGGGCCCTGGCCCACCTGTGGCAACGCCACTGTTACCCACCCCCAATAAGCATATACTAAAAAGCTGATGTAACATGTTCCAAATGTCTATATTTATGTGCTTATAACCTGGGCAACTTTATATGCACCTACCTGAACATGTAAGATGTGGTACTATACACAAAGTCACATACAACTACTTCTAACATATATATTTTTTGACATGCAAGGCACTAATCTGTTTCTCTCATACATGAGCTTCATAAAATATGCATTTTGTTTCAACTATAAAAGACTTCAATGGGGACTGATGATAGCGATGGGTACTTATAGCCCGCTACTTTCCCTAAAACTAGATTCAGAGTGGATTAACAAAAGAAAACTATAATAGGTAAATACAATAATTATCTTACAGCTACCGTACAACAGGAGCTCCTAAAAATTCATAACAGAAATTTAGAAAATAAATGAGACTTCAATTGTTTCAGGACAGAAAAATAGAATGAATATGCCCTAATATCTATAGGAAGTGCATTCCAATATTTAGTCATCTGAAATACTGCAGACTTCTCCTGGAAACTTTTTAAGTTTGATTCGTCTAATCGCAGGAACTTTCAGCATAAAATAGTTACAAATACATTGTGCTTTACCATCAGCGTGACTAATAATGTTAAATCAGATGGGCACAAGCCCTCAAATCTTAAAATCAAAGTAACATTTAAAATAAATTATTCTTGCTCTTTATTAGAAGCCAATGCAGTTCAACCAATAAATGATACACATTGGTCATACCTAGCTTTGCAAAAAATTAGCCTAGCAGCTGGATTCTGGATCAACTGTAACCTCTGCAGCTATTTTTCTGTAATTTCTACAGAGAATTACAGTAGTCCAGCTGCGACAAGATCAACAGTTGCACTAACACCTTAAAATGACTGTTTGACAGGTCTGGACTTTTGATAGCCCAGACCTGTCGAACAAGTACGGGAGGATTGCCACTATCCTCCCGCACTTTACCCTATGATCAGAGATAATAGCATGCTTAAATTTGCATGCTATTATCTCTGATCCTAGGGGCAGTAAAACCCCGCGCTGTTCCACCACTATTTTTAAAGCACAGTTTGGAACAGCGCGGGGCTTTCGATCATCTGCCCATAAGTCTCCTTCAAAAATAAATGTACTACATGAAACAGGAACTTTTTACAGCCAGCCTCCTTTTCCACTAACACATTCATTTTCTTTTGATCTTGAGCTTGCCAGATGTAGAAAACTCCTGTCAAGAGAGGAGGAGTGCAGTGGAATAAACATCTGATGTATTTTACTTCAATTTCACTAATTGCAATTTTATTAATTTTGCATAGAAAATGATGTGAAAAAGTAGAAGAAAAAATCTACAGTCCTAGCAATGCATGATAATAACCTGGGGTGCCCAGGAATATATCTGTAGAAGAGGCCAGAACAATTTCTCTTAAAACAGTGGGTCTTGATCCAAGGCACTCCAAACCTGATAGCAAATTTGCATACAATATAGGCAATGCATGTAAATGTCTCTAACACATTCATTTGAATACTTTAAAAAACAAGCTGGCTAGTGGATCCCAAGGACTAATGTGAGTATTCTTTGTCTTGCTGGTCTACATATATTGATCTGCAGTAAGCAGTATTGCAGTTTGTGTGCAAATTACATACAAAATTGCTGAATTGGAAATCGCTTTCGACACAGAGAACCAAAGGACAGTGATTCTTGCTGTGTGTGTGTTTTTTTTCTTTCATTTTAGCACTGAATCCTGCAGGATGGTTTGGTTAAGGGTTTAGCCATAGCCTCGCTGAAGGTGCAGTAGAGGCTTAGTTGGTGGTATGGCATCAAGCTGTTGAAACCTTCCAAATTCCCAGTTCTGCCCTCTTGAGATCTGAACCTGATGCTGTGTGTGCCTGCCACTAGTAGGTGCATCCTTTGAGCCTCTTGATGCCCCATTAAAGATTTTGCCTTAGTGTTTTTTGACAGCTGTTTAGCAAGGCGACTATCAGACCTGCAGGCATTGTCTTGTCCAGAGCTGTTCTTTGTCTCATGAGAAGGTGCTAATACGGCTAGTTCCTTCCTTCCTTCCTCTCCCTCCTAAAGTAGTGTCATTGTTCTATCTCACATATGCACACAAACCAGGACTAATAGCCACCAACTTAATGAAAGTGCTTATAACAGTTCACACCAGTATGATATAAAGAAATATTTTTTGTATGTAGAGTACCCTCAGATATTTTCCACTATTACTGCAGTCAATAATGCTGCTACAGAGTGGCATAGCATTTCTTTCATCAGGTAACTCTAACAGAATTTTTTTGGGGAGCAACACTTGCTCATTTTTCATGCTTCCCAATCACCTCGGTGCTATAAAATCACTAAAAACTTAAAAATATATACTTGGTGAAAACTGTGCACTTGTCTCGCTGAAAAATTCATCCCTCACCTTCCCCTGAAACCGCCCGACTCCGCAGGTTTCAATCACTTTCCTCAGGGACAAGGGTTAAGGCTGCATAATTCATTTTTTCTCAAGCAATCAACAAGACAAAGCTTTGTCTTGTTGATTACTTGAGAAAAAAAGAAAAAAAAATGCTATGCCACTCTGTAGCAGCATTATTGACTGCAGTAATAGTGGAAAATATCTGAGGGTACTCTACATACAAAAAAATATTTCTTTATATCATACTGGTGTGAACTGTTATAAGCACTTTCATTAAGTTGGTGGCTATTAGTCCTGGTTTGTGTGCATATGTGATTAGATGTTACCAGAGACATTGATATTGTGGAATATCATACTGGTGTGAACTGTTATAAGCACTTTCATTAAGTTGGTGGCTATTAGTCCTGGTTTGTGTGCATATGTGATTAGATGTTACCAGAGACATTGATATTGTGGAATTGTGTTCTCTCAGTCAGAGTGTTTCTCTCCCAGTGTTTCATGGGAACACTGGAGGCAAAGATTCAGATGGACTTCATTCGTTAGACACAAGGAGAACATGTCCCTCTTATTTGAAGAGGGAATGGGATGGGAGAGGTGGACTCTAAGGTGGCAGTAACCCACTGGATTAAAAGAAAAAATAATAAAAACATTACATACCTACTGAAGGGCTGTCTGTTCCCCCAGCACTGAAGGCACTTTTATTAGGTGTGGAGTGTGAACTTTGGTCTGACCCAGTATGGCTATTCTTATAACTTCCTCCATTTGGAAACTCAGGCATATCTGCATGGGTGGACTTGTTAGGAAAAGACATGACAGTGTTTCTGAGCAAGGTGTGTGCGCGTATGAAGTATCTGTTTGTATAGAAAGCTGTATATGAAGAGTGTAGGTACATTAGTTGTGAAGATGCAAAAGGGGATATTTCAGAACTATGAGGGGTATATGTTTGAGTGGCTCTTGACATATAAACATTCTCTCCTCACTATCTCCTTGCATTCATTCATCTCCTTAATTTCCTCCCGTGCGCACAGAGTTTTCCTATGACCTTATTTGTCTCAGGACTGGATTTGGCTGCTGCATTACTTTGGCAGCTTCTCTTCTGTTGACAGACTGCACAGTTCTTCACTGTGGCTCCTTTCTTCCTCCAATGGCAGGGGTTGGGTCGCTGCTGGCACATTTCAAATTGGTTGCCATGGGATTTCTCACCTTCCTTTGTACTGCGGCAGTTGGGCACCAACTTGCTCAGCCTCAGGTGTTCGACTTCCTCGTTACTCACAGACAATTACACTAGGCTGTGAATGGAGACAGATGGAACCTCTACAATAGGTGCCATCGCTTCATGATTAGAGACCTCGAGCGTGTGAAACAACGCGCTCGAGTGCTCTTTGTGCAAGTAGCATGCAAATGCATGCTAAACAGGACATTAGGTATTCCTCCCCAATGATCAGCGGCCAGTGCGCCAAAATTTGGGTCGCTGGCCGCAGCAAACCCTACGCCAGTCCGAGCTGGCGTTAGGGTTTGCCAATCATTGGAGAGGAATGGTGACCCTGTCCAGCATGCAGTTGCATGCAGGCCCCCATTCTCCCCCAAGGCAAACGCCAACAGGGGGCTGGAGGTTCAGTGGACCTCCAGTCCCCCTGACGATCCCACCCCTCCCCCAGGTTCAGGGAGGCCTGGAGATCCGGTGGGTCTCCAGCCCCCCCAAACCCCCAGAAAATGTCAAGTGGCCGCCGGCCAAACCCTCTCCCACCTAGTGAGCGCCGGGGGGGGGGGGAAGAGGGCCCTCCCCAACTCCCCCCCCCCCCCAGCATTGTTCGATCGATCCCTGGTGGTCCAGCAGCGTGAGGATAAGTAGTAGTAGCGGTAGTAGTAGTAAGGATAACCCCCCTCCTGGCCCCCCTACCTTTATAGTTGGAGGAGGGATGCAGCCTGCCTCCCTCCTCTTCCTTCTTTGACGCTGCCGCAAAATGGTGGCGCCCAGCCCATTACATCCTGGGATGCGCTGGGCGGGGCTACAGACCATGTAAGGGAGCTATTCCCTTACATGGTCTGTAGCCCCACCCAGCGCATCCCAGGATGCAATGGGCGGGGCTGGGCGCCGCCATTTTGCAGTGGCGTCAACAGAAGGAAGAGGAGGGAGGCAGGCTGCATCCCTCCTCCAACTAAAGGTAGGGGGGCCGGGAGGGGGGCTGTCCTTATTACTACTACTTATCCTCCCACTGGACCACCAGGGATCAGTCGGACAACGCTGGGGGGGGGGGGCGGGGAGTTTGGGTGGGCTGGAGGTCCACTGGACCTCCAGCCCCCCCCCTCGCTGGGTGGGAGAGGGTTTGGCCGGCGGCCACTTGACATTTTCTGGGGGGTTTGGGGGGGCTGGAGACCCGCCGGATCTCTAGGCCTCCCTGAACCTGAGGGGGGGGGGGTGTGGGATTGTCGGTCCACCGGACCTCCAGCCCTGTTGATCATGAAGTTTTGACAGGTTTGGGCTTTTGATATATCATATCACCCCTGTTCTTCATTTCCTCCAGGGTATACATGTTCAGGTCAGCAAGTCTCTCCTCATACGTCTTGGAACGCAAATCCTGTACCATTCTCGTAGCTTTTCTTTGCACCGCTTCCATTTTTTTAACATCCTTCGCAAGGTACAGCCTCCAAAACTGAACACAATACTCCAGGTGGGGCCTCACCAACGACTTGTACAGGGGCATCAACACTTCCTTTCTTCTGCTGATCACACCTCTCTCTATACAGCCTAGCAACCTTCTCGCTACAGCCACCGTCTTGTCACACTGTTTCGTCACCTTCAGATCCTCGGATACTATCACCCCAAGATCCCTCTCCCCCCTCAGTACCTATCAGACTCTCACCGCCTAACATATAAGTCTCTCTTGGGTTTCTACTCCCTAAGTGCATCACTTTGCATTTCTTCGCATTGAATTTTAATTGCCAAACCTTAGACCATTCTTCTAGCTTCCTCAGATCCTTTTTCATGCTTTCCACTCCCCCCCGGGTGTCCACTCTGTTACAAATCTTAGTATCATCCGCAAATAGGCAAACTTTACCTTATAACCCTACGGCAATGTCACTCACAAATATATTGAACAGAATCGGCCCCAGCACCGATCCCTGAGGCACTCCACTACTCACCTTTCCCTCCTCCGAGCGAACTCCATTTACCACCACCCTCTGTCATCTGTCCTTCAACCAGTTCCTAATCCAGTTCACCACTTCGGGACCTATCTTCAGCCCATCGAGTTTATTTAAGAGCCTCCTGTGGGGAACCATGTCAAAAGCTTTGCTAAAATCTAAGTAGATTACGTCTATAGCACGTCGATGATTTATTTCTCCAGTTACCCAATCAAAGAATTCAATGAGATTCGTTTGGAACGATTTCCCTCTGGTAAAACCATGTTGTCTCGGTTCTTGCAACTTATTGGCCTCCAGGAAATTCACTATCCTTTCCTTCAGCATGGCTTCCATTACTTTTCTAAAAACCGAAGTGAGGCTTACCGGCCTGTAGTTTCCAGCTTCTTCTCTATCACCACTTTTGTGAAGAGGGACCACATCCGCCGTTCTCCAATCCCTCGGAACCTCTCCCGTCTCCAAGGATTTATTAAACAAATCTTTAAGAGGACCCGCCAGAACCTCTCTGAGCTCCCTCAATATTCTGCGGTGGATCCCGTCCAGTCCCATGGCTTTGTCCACCTTTAGCTTTCCAAGTTGTTGATACACACTCTCTTCCATGAGCGGTGCTCTATCCACTCCATTCTCAGGTGTACTTTTGCCAGTCCCTCTCGGTCCTTCTCCAGGATTTTCTTCAGTGAAAACAGAACAAAAGTATCTATTTAGCAAATTGGCTTTGTCTTCATCATTATCTACATAGCGTTTCGCTGTATCTTTTAGTCTCACAATTCCCTTTTTAGTCATTCTCCTTTCACTAATATACCTGAAGAAATTTTTAACTCCCCTCCTTACATTTCTAGCCATTTGTTCTTCCGCCTGCGCCTTCGTCAGACGTCTCTCTCTCTTGGCTTCTTTCAGTTTCACCCGGTATGCCTCCCCGTGTTCCTCTTCTTGAGATTTTCTATATTTCTGGAACGCTAACTCACTCTTTAGCCTTTATTTTCTCAGCCACTTTCTTGGAGAACCATATCGGTTTCCTTTTTCTCTTGCTTTTATTTACTCTCCTTACATAAAGGTCTGTGGCCCTATTTATTACTTCCTTCAGCCTGGACTACTGTCCTTCCACTTCTTGTACGTCCTCCCAGCCCATCAGTTCCTTCCTCAGGTATTCCCCCATTTTATTAAAGTCAGCACGCTTGAAATCCAGGACTTTGAGTTTAGAGTGACCGCCCTCCACTTCAGCCGTCATATCAAACCAAACCTTTTGATGGCCACTGCTTCCCAGGTGTGCACCCACTTGGACATTTGACACACTATCCCATTTGTGAGCACCAGATCCAGTGTCGCTCCCACCCTCGTGGGTTCTGTCACCATTTGTCTGAGCAGAGCACTTTGGAAGGCATCCACAATCTCTCTACTTCTTTCCGATTTTGCAGACGGAACCTTCCAATCTACATCCGGCAGATTGAAATCTCCCATCAAGAGAACCTCTTTTTTCTTTCCTAATTTTTGAATATCTGCGATCAGATCTTTATCTAGTTCCTCTAATTCTGTCGGGGGTCTGTAGACAACACCCACGTGGACAGAGGTTCTATCCTTTCTTTTTAAGGTGATCCATATTGCTTCTTCGTTTCCCCAGGTCCCTGTCATTTCAGTCGCCATGATATCATTCTTTACATACAGAGCTACTCCTCCACCTTTTTGACCCTCTCTATCCTTCCTAAATAGATTATAGCCTGGTATGTTTGCATCCCATTCATGGGAACCATTGAGCCACGTCTCAGTGATTGCAACAATGTCTAAGTCTGCCTCCAACATCAGGCCTTGAAGGTCATGTACTTTATTGCTTAGACTATGAGCACTTGTGGCCATCACTTTCCATCTATATTTCCTGGTATGTGTTTCAACATTAGTGATTTGGGGGTGTCTTTTCACTTTGGGTACCTTCATATCTTTTTGTTCCAACTTTATTGCTTTTTCCTCTGCCTCAGTTTTATTTTTAGGAGCATCACAGTGCTGTAATGCAGCAAAAGAATTCTTTAGTGGCAACACTTGTGCGGGTGGATGCTTCTGTGTCACCTGACGAAATCTGCCTGAGCCTACTGTGAACCATCTGTTCTTATATGGTTTTCTTTGAGACAGTGGTGAGAAGTTTTTATTGTGTGCAGTCCTAGAAGCTGCTTTAATTGTATTCAATTCTTGCATTACTTTACTGAGCCTTTACACTAAATACCCCTCCCCCACCCTTTATTTTCCTAAGTCTGTTATCCTTTGTGTGTTGGGTCTTTTAATGTTGACCTCTGTGTTTTCTGCTACTTCTTTAGAGGACCATATCAGAGTTATTGAAAATGTCTTTTTACTTTTAACATGCCTTTCACAAGGATATACTGCCTTTTCAGTGCTCTCTTTCATTGTTGACCAAAGCTACTCTAACCTTTCAGTTCATAGAATCCCAACAGGACTTTAATATCATCTCTTCACCTCAAAGCCAACTCCTGGATATCAAGACCCTATTCTCAGTAAGGTTCAGTTCAAGGTTAGATCAATAATGAAACCATTAAGAACTGGCGTGAACAAAAAAGCTTCAAAATATAGCAACAATTACCATCACCATTCCTCAAGGTGAAGGAGTAGCTAGAGCTGAGAATCAGAGAGACCCCCTTCAAATCCCACTGTGGCTACTTGTGGCACTGGACAAATCCTTCATTGCCTCAGGTACAGATTGCAAGCCCTCCTGAGACAGGAAAATACCTACTGTACCTGAATGTAACTCAATTTGAGCTACAACTGAAAAAGGCACGAGTCAAACAAAGTACATACATTTTATGAAATATGTGGGTATATGCATAATGTATTATGCATAAACCTGTACCTAAGGCAATTGAGAGTGAAGTGACGTCCAAGGTCACAAATTGCCTCAGAGAGAAGTGCAGGATATGACCTATTGAAATGGTTTTAAACATGTGCCTTTCTCTAGTAGCAGGCACAATCATTACAATATATGGGGAGACTATGAGGGGCTGGAAAAGGATACAGAGGAAAAAAAAAAAAACTAATGAGAGATACATAACTGGAGAAAACTGCCAGGACACTGAGAAAAGAATAACAGCAGCTTAGATACTCTAATCCCCTTCTGTTTACTGTTTTGTAAATAGAATTCTACAATACTCTGAAAGCCAGTCAAATGACTGCTTTAAATACGGAAGAAAATTTTCAAATGAACCGATTTAGTACTTAAAAACAAAACAAGAACAACCCCCCCCCCCCCTTCATATGCTGACCATGTTATGTAGATATGTTAGCCTGTCATCTTTTCCCCTTAATTCTCTAAGGCACTGGTTCCCAAACCTGGTCCTGGAGGCATCCTAGCCAGTCAGTTTTTCAGTATATCCAAAATGAATATTCATAGATTTGCATGCAGTGGAGGCATTGCATGCAAATCTCTCTCATGAATATTCACTGTATCTTGAAAACCTGCCTGGCTGGGGTGCCTCCAGGACCAGGTTTGGGAACCACTGTTCTAAGGATTCAATTCATCCAAACTCTTTAGTCTCCTGAGGACAGAGCATTGAAAAACCTATTGAAAAGGCTTATGTCATTTAAGTTTGATTTTTCTCTTTCCTTCAATTTTACAGAACCTGTAAGTGCTCTCAGTGTATCACTGTTTTATGTATGCATCAGCATAGGTTTCTGGTTTATCACTGTTCTACACCATCCCTTCCTATTGTTCCTGTCAGTGTCAATCTGTAGATATTGTTTTTACCGTACTGATTTTATTGTTTGTAAGCCATCTTGATGCTGGTCATGCTAATGTGGTATAACTAAATTTATATAAGACAAAATCAAGAAATGCCAAATAATTTGCACAACTCCTCTCCTCCCAAGGTATAGGCACAGCTTTGAGATCCAAATATATTTATGCACACTGGACTAATGACAGACTTGGATAGCTGCAAGAGTTGTGTAAAACCTATTTGTGTATACAGAGTTGATTATGATTTTTAACAATTATTATTTAAGCCTTAATTAAAAAAAATCTGAAACAAATTGCATCTTTCCTCACAAACCAAACACCACCCCTACCAACTACACAGTACTTAATATACTTTCTCATATTTAATACAACACAACAGTTCATACAAAATTTGGTCATCTCCAACTTTTGCATTGGTGTTTGATACTGATAAGATTACTACAATCTGAACCAGTTCCTTGCTGAAGTGAATGACTGCAAAGATGAATACAGTTGTGCCTTCACTACTTTTTTCTGGGCCTGCTGCCAGAATTGTGGATCTTTTCCCTCCTGTAGCCAGAAAAACAGCATGCTAAAAATGAGAATGCAAGAGAAGAAGTACTTAAACTTAATACCCTCTATTTTCTCCACTGCCACACGCGATTCTGACCTCCCCTCCATGTGCAGCGATTCTCCTATTCCCTGCCCTCCCCTCCATGTCCCGCGATTCTGGTCTCCCCTCCATGTCCAGCAATTCTCCTCTGCCCTGCGACTCTGGCCTCCCCTCCATGTCCAGCGATTCTCCTCTGCCCTGCGACTCTGGCCTCCCCTCCATGTCCAGCGATTCTCCTCTGCCCTGTCCTCCCCTCTGTGTCCTGCGATTCTGCCCTCCCCTCCATGTCCAGCAATTCTCCTCTGCCCTGCCCTCTCATCCGTGTCCCGCAATTCTCCCCTCGCCTCCCATCCCCTCCATGTCCAGCGATTCTCCTCTGCCCTCCCCTCAATATCCTGCGATTCTCTCCTCCCCTCCATGTCCAGCGATTCTTCTCTGCCCTGCCATCTGTGTCCCGTGATTCTCTCCTCTCCTACCATCCCTCGATTCTCCTCTGCCCTACCCTCCCCTCGATGTCCCATGATTCTGTCCTCCCCTCCATCTAAGTGGCGGCAGGTAGGCTGGGCTTGCATCGCCTCCAGCGTTCCCTCTCAGCGTCCCGCCCTCCTCTGATGTCATTTCGTCTCTATGCGAGGGCGGAACAATGAGAGGGAAGGGAACATTGGAGGCGAGCTGATGTCGCCAACATGTTACAAACCCAGCCAGCCAGCGAACCTTGAGGTACAAATTATTATATAAGATAAGGCACAAAAAAGTGCCTGAAATGACCAGATGAACACTGGAAGGAATCGGGGATGACCTCCTGTTACTCACCCAGTGGTCACTAACCCCCTCCCACCCTCAAAAAACATCATTAAAAATATTACGTGCATGCCTCTATACCAGCCTCAGATATCATACTCAGGTCCATGGAGCAGTTTTAGTGGGTGCAGTGCACTGCAGACAGGCGGACCCAGGACCATACCCCCCCTACGCGTTACATTTGTGGAGGAAACAGCGAGCCCTCCAAAACCCACCAGAAACCCTCTGTACCCACATATAAGTGCCCCCTTTACCCTTAAGGGCTATGGTAGTGGTGTACAGTTGGGGGTAGTGGGTTTTCCGGGGGGGGGGGGGGGGGTTTGGAGGCTCAGCACACAAGGTAAGGGAGCTATGTACCTTGGAGCATTTTATGAAGTCCACTGCAGTGCCCCCTAGGGAGCCCGACTGCTGTCCTGGTATGTCAGGGGGACCAGTGCACTATAAATGCTGGCTCCTCCCATGTCCAAATGGCTTGCATTTGGACGTTTTAGAAATGGACGTCTTTGGTTTGAAAATCACCGAAAGTCAAAGACGTCCAAATCCAAGGACGTCCTTGGCATTTTCGAAATGAAAGACGTTTTACAAAGACATCCAAATCCCAACTTAGTTTCTTTCGAAAATGCCCCTCTGAAGCATCTACTGTAGGCAGGGGGGCCAGGGACTGTGTGTGTGCTAGTCCAGGCATTCCCATTCCAGTTGGCCAAACAAAACAGGAACCACAAGGGCAAGGGGACTTATGTGACTTCAAGGGCAGCTAGAACAAAATAAATTAAAGGACCCTTGCCTGTTTCAGCCAGCTGATAAATACAGGCAAGCGAAAAATGGACTGTCACTCAGATCTATCAGCAATAGAATCAAAATAAAACATGCATGTGTGTAGCAGAGAAAGGAGCCTTTCAATTTCATGACTATAAGGCAGATAGCAGCATATCACATTCTGAAGAAACTGTTCTGAACCATTGCCCTATTGGTACTTGCTGAAGGGTGTCATGAGATATACCATTGGTATGTCCCTAATTGTAACTATGGAAACTGGATCAAATCATGGAGTACCCCAGTTATGAGATTGAGGGTGTTCAACAAGAACAGCGTTTACTTTCTAGTATTGCACAGGACTGGTTCAGGAAATTAGAATTAAATCTATAACAGCATACCAGAGCAACCTAAAATCACAGTGTACAAGGACTAAAAGGGTCATGATCTAAAGATGCTGGGAGGAAGGTTTAGAGAAATACAAGGAAATACAGGGGCAGGAAGGGAAGATGCATCTTGGCCTTTCACTTGAGAAAACAGAAAACTGTTCGAACCATTGCTAAGATCAAAGACAAGGCAGGTAGGTTGCTCTATAACTCATGAGTGCTTTTGTGGCTTTCTGCAAGAGCTTTATACACAGGATTCCTTGCATTCAGCAACCTCAGATTGTTGACTACCTGAATTATTGTAATTTACCTACTTTGTCCAAGGAACATAAAGCTAGACGAGAGGACCGTTTCCCCACTGGAGGTGGTTAAGGCGATTTGTTCCTTGCCATCTAGCAAGTTTCAAGGGATGACCAGTTTTCTAGCAGAATATCATAAGACCTTGGTTGGGGGAGATGTCCCCTCTGCTTGCTGAGGTGTTTAACTGGCTGCGGAGTGTTGAACAGCTGACAGAAACAAAGAGAGGGGCCTGACCAGGTGGGTTTTGTCATGAGAAGGCAAGCTGCTGACAATATATGTCAGGTAATTAATTTGACTTTGTTGGCCCACGTGCAATCTTCTCCATTGTTCCTTTTGGGAATCAATGCAGAAAAGGCCTTTGACAGAGTCCACTGGGTCATTTTTGAGGGAGTTGTGAGTAAGATGGCGTTTGGGAGTTACTTTATGGGATGGATTAGAGGCTTATATACAGAACCTAGAGCTTATGTACAGATTTTTTATTTAATACATTTATACCCCACATTTTCCCACTAGTTGTAGGCTCAATGTGGCTTACACAGAACCGTAGGGAAGACTACAGTACAGAAAAGTACAATTAAACAATGTAACAGTAAGGTAATAGACAAATAGGTATCATTGAAACAAGTAAGGTAGCAAAAGATAATACAAAGTTACATGTTAATAAGGTCGATGAATCTTGCTGAAAACCAGGAATGGGTGAGTTAGGTTGAGATTAATGGGGGGGGGGGGGGGGGGGGAAACTCAAAACCTTTTTTTGTTTTAGAGAGAGGAACAAAGCAGGATCACCTCTTATCTCTGCTTCTTTTTGCCCTGTTTATGGAACCCTTGGCTGAGTAAGGAGAAATCCTGACATCAGGAGGTTTCGGGTGGGTGATACAGAATATAAGATCAGTCTCTTCCCCTCTGACCACTCTTCCAAATCCCATACAGGAACTGGATGCCTTTGCCATGGTCTGTGAATTTAAGCATAACACGGGGAAAACTGAAGCCTTTAATATTACTTTAGTGAAGACTTCAATGGGCCATTTGCAGGGCTCTCCCCCTTTCAAGTGGGTGAAGGCTGTCAGATCTTTTTGCTGATAATTACCCTAGGCTTTGGAAATCCTTGAGGAATGACTTGTAGATGGAAGGGACTAGATCTAACTTGGTTCAGTAGAATTACTACCCTTACAATGATGGTTCTCCAGAGACTTCTGTACACTTTTCAGGTTCTGCCTGTAGCAGTCCCTAAAAAATTTCTTAGGGCTGTAAAACCCGATTTTTGTCAGTTTGTGTGGCTTGATAAAAACCCCCAGTACTCCCAAAAGATTCTTTATAGAAGTAGAGAGTGGTGGTCTCGGGGTCCCTAATGTGCTCTATTATTATAGGGTGGTCCAGGTGAGGGCAGCTATAGAATGGAGCCACCCCCAGCCTCACAATGTATGGGAATATGCCATTAAGATATTTTCCTTGGCTCCCCAAGCATTACAGATATCTCCAGCAAGTGCTATCACCTTACTTTGGAGCAGGGGGATTGTATAAGTAAAGAAATTGATTTTCAACTTTCTACGTTTACGCCAACACGATATAATCCTATGTTTCCCACAGGGCTTTATTCTGCCATATTTAAATTTTGAGAAAGTAAGGGGTTATAAGTTTGGGGTGACCTTTACGATGATTCTACCTTGTTGACATTTGAAGCTGTGGCACGAACCTATCAGCTGTCCCCCCCCCCCCCCCCCCCCCCCCCACTCATAGATTTGCTTATTTACAGTTAAAACATTCGCTGACCTGCAGGGCTTTACCCTGTAGGCTGACTAGAGAGGCCACCGACCTCAAGGATATTTGTGAAGATTTTCATAACACTGAATTTTTGGTATCTCCTCTATAAAGATGGTTGATTGAAACATAAGATTAAGTAGGGAAGGGATCTTGGGTAAGACTATGATGAAACTGACTACTTAGCTATTGAAGCCTTGTTGCCCAAGTTGGCAGTGTTGTCACATATTCAGTAACAGGACCGGTCTTAGCAATTGCAGGGCCCTGTGCAGACCAGTTCAGTGGGGCCCCCGCCCGTCTGCGCCTGCCACCATAAGCCATAATTTATCAGAGTTTAAAAGGAGGTTTAAAGCTCTGGAATCCTAACTCTTGATGTGCATCCACCACGTTTTAGTAGAGAGCAGCAGACAGCGGTAGCGATTTTCATATCCCGTCAGTTGCCAAGCCCAGAGCCTCCTCGCTACTGTGTCCTACCCTTGTGGAAGAAGGAAGTGACATCAAAAGGGGGTGAGACACAGCAGTGAGGAGGCTCTGGGCTTGGCAGCTGACGGGATATAAAAATCGCTGCCGCTACATGATACTCTCTAATGAAATGTGGATGCATGTTAAGGTACGGAGCAGGGAGGTGTTCCAAGACAGGACAACAGACATGCCAGAGATGTGAGGCACTGTGCAATCACCCCTGTTGCCCCTGCCTAAGACCAGCCCTGTTCAAGAAAATCATTTTAAATTGGTATATTTTTGGTACTTAACACTGGACAGGCTGCACAAATGATATCCTACAGTTTCCCCTAATTGCTGGCGAGGCTTCTAGTGTGTTAGAATAATGATTCTTATTTGGTAGACTTGTCCCAAAGCTCAGGCTTTTTACAGAAGTGTTAGATTTCAGCTTAAGCTGCTTACTGGATTTTTGGTCCCCTGGGAACCTAGTATTTTTTTACTCCACAAAGCAATTCCAGGATATCCTGACTAGATCTGCACTAATGCGCTTTTGTTTTAGCACAGCTCGACTGCTTATTGCGGCTTCATAGAAGGAACCAGGTGTACTTTCAAATGCATAAATGGCTATGTAAGCTGAGATATATTTATGACATGGAATGCCTCACTGCAGTTCGGCGTCACTCCCCGCTCAAGTGGACTAAGATATGGGGGCTTTTGAAGGAGAAATTGTGATTTTCTATGCTTTTGGAGATGGATTCTACACCTCAAACAGATTCTGAACATATCTGCCCAAAACTACTATCGCATCGGGTACCCTACTGAAAGCAGTAACGAGATGTGAATGTGTGGACTGAAGACCATGTCGCAGCCTTGCAAATTTCTTCAAGGTAAAAGTACCTTGGGTCCTTCTCTGACTTCCACAAACATTCCTCATCAGTGTTAGACAACTCCTCCTCGTGGGAGAGCTGAGACCGAGCCTGCCTCAACGCAGAGGAGCCATGCTCTCGAGTGGCGTATTGAGGAGTTGGCTGCCGCCTTGACTCCAGCAAAGCTTCCTCCATCATCAAGGGGGTACTGTCTTGGGTGGCAGTCAACACCACAGACACATACATTGGCTTCAGAGGCCACACCACAGGCTGAGGGCCAAGCGGGGCCACAACAGGATGCAGTGTAGGTGCAAACAGTTCCGATGGCCCCTGTTGCAAGATGCCATCCAGCAGCTCAGGAAGCAAGGCCAAGATACGCTCATCAAGGGCCGACACTGGGAAAGGCTGGGGTGTTGGCTCTGAGACAGGTTGCAGAACTGATTGGACCGAGATGGGAGGTGGGTCCTGGCTGCTATGAGACAGATGCATCGGCACATCCTGGATAGAGGGTGTTGAATCCCTCGATGTCCCAGAGCTCCTAGCACTTTGCGTCAAGGATGACCGATGCAATGCTTCTTGGACATTGCCTGAAGCATGACATTGAGGCTCCTTGGTGCCGAGAACTACATGAAATCCTTATGTCACCTCGGGGTTGGATCCAACGCTGGACAGTCTGGGGGGCCCTGCCCAGCAGTCAGTGTCGATGCACCACTGCTCCCAGTGTCCATGGATCTCTTAGCAGCTATTCCCTATGCTGGTGCAGCCCATGACATCGATGCCGATGCCGCTAACCTTGAAGCTGATGTTGAGGAATCAGATCTGGCTTCAAAAATTCTCACATTGAGTATCTCTGGGAACTTGGGTCCTCTTCTTCATCGAAAGACAGTTAGCAGGGCTATAGTTGGGCCCTAAACACTGAAGACACCAGGAACAGGTGTCTCTGTCAGAGATGGCAAGATTGTACCAGGTACAGCGCTTGAAGCCACTGGGAAGTTTTGTGAACATGGACGGAAAAACTTCCACAGCTAAATCAAACAAATCAATGCCTGAAAAAGGGGCACGGCACCAGAAAAAGAAAGGGGAAAAAAACAGCCGAAGTTAAGGCCTCAATGCAGCCTAATGATGGAAAAGAAAACTTAAAATTAAGAAAAATGAAACAAAGAATACGTGGAAAACAGATTGACCCACGAGTGGGAATATAAAAAAAAATAAGAAAAACAAATGCCAAAAGACACTAGAAGCTCCTTCTAGATCACGCAGTGTGAGGAGACAGCAAAAAACAACCTCTCGCAGCAGGCAGGAAGGCACTCGCACATGTACAGTGCAGCGGCTCCCGCACTCCACAAAGCTGTTTTTTTTTTAGCTTGTTACAAGCTCCTGATCGGGCAACATGGGATCGCATTACCCAACTGTGAGAATTAATGGCTTGCATGTCCTCGGAGAACATTATCTTACAACACAATTGACTGAGTAAATTATACTTTTTGTGATTTTCTAGTTTTTATTTCGCTCAGCTCCCAGTATTATTGGTCTGGTAATTGAAATCACCCATTATTATAGTATTTCCAAATCTGTTGGCTTCCCTCATTTCTGCTAACATTTCACCATATTCTTGTTCATTATTGCCAGGCAGATTGGTAGTATACCAACACTGTTCTCTTTCCTTCCACACACGGGAGAAAGATATTGCTAAACAGTATTGAGTTCTCCCATTTCGTTTATCAGCAGCTACAAGGGTTTCACTAAACATCTAGTTGTAGTAGCAGTTCGTTTACAAAAAAGGGCATCTTTATTCTTACATGAATCGGTTAATAACAGGAATAATAAGCAAAGTGGGTACTTAATCTGTGAAGACCACTATTAACAACCCTTTAAACCTGAATTATCACTCATTCTCAAGACACAGAATTCATAGAAGCATGAACAAAACGTGTCCACAGGAAAAACATTTCTCCAAGGCCAAAGGGTAGTAGCCCTTACTTCCTTAATTTCCCAAACTACCCCGTCATATAACATAACCACTCAAAACATGCTAAAGCCATTAGAATGCATAGCAGTCACAGTACATGTGCTCCATTTAGCAAACTACACATGAGACACAATGCAACTGAAGTTCCAATGGAATCAGCACACTCAGTCATTATCATAGCAAAAAGAAGCGACTCCCGATGTCCATCAAGATGTATTTTGGTGGTAAGATAGAGGATAGGTTTTTTCATTCACTTTAGTTTTAACTGGTATTTATTTATTTGTTGCATTTGTATCCCACATTTTCCCACCTATTTGCAGGCTCAATCTGGCTTACATTGTTCCATCATGGCAATCGCCATTCCAGAGTGAGAGATGTAAGTGGTATTACATAGAGAACATGAATGACAAAATAAAATTAAGTAAACAGGTACAAAGAGATCATATTCGGAATAATAGATAAAGTGGTAATGCGTTGAAGTTCATATGAAGGATCGTTGCGATATGCCTTGTTGAAGAGGCAGGTTTTCAGTGATTTCCGAAAGTTGGTTAGGTCGCGCTGGCTTTTCACGCCAAGAGGTAATGCATTCCATAGCTGCGTACCTATGTAGGAAAAGCTGGATGCATGTGTTAATTTGTATTTTAGTCCTTTGCAGCTGGGGAAATGGAGATTTAGGAATGTGCGTGCTGATCTTTTAGTATTCCTGGGTGGCAAGTCTATGAGGTCTGACATGTAAACCGGGGCATCACCGTAAATGATTTTATGAACCAAGGTGCAGACATTGAACGCAATACGTTTTTTGAGTGGAAGCTAATGCAGTTTTTCTCTTAGGGGTGTGGCACTCTCATATTTTGTCTTACCAATATGAGTCTGGTTGCAGTAGTTTGGGCTGTTTGAAGCTTCTTGATGATTTGTTCTTTACAACCAGCATAGAGTGCATTGCAGTAATCTAAGAGGCATATTTTCAAAGCACTTTGGGAGGCTAAGTTCCATAGGTTTCTATGGAACTTTGGGAGGCTAAGTGCTTTGAAAATGAGCCCCTAAGTGACTTAGTACCATTGACTGTACTAAGCTGCGAAATATTTCCAGTGGGAAGAAAGGTTTAATTCTTTTGTGTTTCCACATTGAATGGAATATTTTCTTTGTTGTATTCTTCACATGGCTTTTGAGTGTGATATTTCGGTCAATTGTGACTCCAAGAATCTTCAGGCTGCTTATAGTGGTGGGTTTACTCGTGTTATATTGTGATATCTGCAACAGAGGTATGCAGCCTAAGTTGGGCAGCACATGTCACAAATCTTTTTATACCAGCACAATCTGGATCTCAAGGGAACTCTGAGTCCAGATTATCCTGTGGAAAATCTATGGGGAGACAACCAACCAAGCGGCAATGTTCTGTATCACAAATAGGAAGGAAAAGGCTCATCTCCCACTCTGCAACAAAGCCATTTAAGATCTGGAACTGGACCGTTCCTCGAAGTATTTTTGTGATATCATCCTATCCTCCAGGAGACCTCAATCATATGGCAGACAAGCTAAGTTGTCACCTAGACTGTGTTTTAAACAACCATGGAACCCTCCGCTTGTGAGTCCCCATTTGTGTAGCTGACATGATGTTTGTTGTGGGAAAAAGAAAAGAAATGCTTACCTGTAATAGCCAACACTTCTCTAAATAGTTGAACCTAGCTTTACATACAAGAGTGTGGGAATGCATAACACAAACAATGCAGAAAGGCCTATACATGCTCAAAAAACCCTTCTACATTTTTCTGAAATCAACTAATAATTCATGTTGGCACTACTGGATTACATCGCCTTCTGTTGTCTATGGAGAACTGAAATTCAACTACTAAGGTTTGCTTCTGCTAAAATACTGCCTTTTTTTAACATCTTGGGTTTTGTTTTTTTAACTGATACAGAAGAAAATTTGATATGTGACGAGCATCCTACCAGATCTTTAAACCTGCAAAACTTGTAATTTGAAAGGCCAGAAAGAAACAAACAAAAAAATATCAAACTAGTACCAAAAAACATTCCCCACCCTCATTGAACATCTGCTTGTGACAAATCTTAAGAGATCAAAATTACTTCCTTGCTTTGTTCATATCCTCACAAATAGATTATTTTTAGGAAATGGTTTAGAAACTGCAATTTTGTTTCAGAATGGTTACAAAAATGTTGACTACAATCACTCTTGGGCAGATGGCTATTATAATTATTGCTTATGTTTCAGCACAGAAACAAGGGTTCCTTTTGAAGAAATTTATTATTAAATTTAAATTGAATTCTTACAGCATGTCAATACATTGGAATTTTTATCTATTGAAGTACCGGCTTTCTGTTCTCTGAGCTCCTAACATCGCAGGCAGACTCTCTCACCTGATTGCGTTCTACTGGAATAAACACTGTACATCCCTTTTTCCAGTTCCAAGATTGTTTTAGCATTTATGTAGTACTTTAAATCAAGATGTGTAACAAATGACATACCAGTACAACACAACCCTACCACAAAAATCATTCAGCTTAAAAGGTAGCTTAGTAAATATAAGCCCAAGGTCAAAATGTGCATATGTGATAGGCTGTTATCTGAAACATGGTTCTTGCATTCAGGGAAAAGCCTAGTGCTCAGAATAAGATATGTGTTCTTGTTGTCAACTCTTATTTCTAGCCGTTTTGTTGCTCACTTGATATCCATAGTGGAGCATTGTTGTCCCCACCCCATCCCTGCAGGTTTTGTCTCCATCCCAGTCCCGTCCCCACGAGCCCCTTCTCCATCCCAGCAGGCTTTGTCCCCGTCCCATAGGCTCTGTCCTCATCTGCAGAAGCCTCAAACACTTATTTTATATTTAAATCTTTTTTTATATAAGTATAAAAGGAACAATATGCTGTGCAACTGTTTACAAATCACACATAGAAAACAATAATGAGCAACTATAATCTCCCCCACACTACCCTATACCCTTCCAACCCCAACAAAAGCTGTCTTCTACTACCCGCAAGGAATCCTAACCCATCCTGTTAAAATGATCAGGGGTACAAAATACAACCCTTTCTGTATGCCCTAGTGGGGGAGAAACATGCCCTATGAAGCAGTATTATGATTTTTTAAATCTGTGGATGAATAAGTCAGTCATCAACAATCTAGCTCTCCTGTCTTCCACAGTCAATCCTGTAATAGAAGATGTCTTCTTAGAAGATGTGCTGGTAGAAGTAAAGTACAGGATCCCCCATGCAAATTTTGCTAGTTGTGGACAGCATGTTTGCTTGTATTTCAAAAAAAAAAAAAAAAATCAAAATATTGTCACAACAGTCCAGTTCATTAACAGGCTTCAAAGTTGAAAATGACATGGGGGACAAAGTTTGTCCCCGTCCCCATTCTCTATTTCACATGTCAAGAGCTGCCTTTTACTTAGAACCACCACCACCACCCCTCTCAAAAAAAAAAAAAAAAAAAAAGTGAGGACAGAAAAAAAAGAAAGCACACACACAAATACAATTTTTATTTAAAAGGTGCCACCATAACGAGCATTTCTGTGCCATACACGTATCACTGTTTTAAGACCGTTGCTGGTTAAGGTACAGTAAAAGGCAGGGGTGGGAGTTTAAAGACAAATGCAAGTGCCACAGCAAACTACCTAAGCTTGCTTAAAGGCACTGGCCTCTTCATAGTTCCACTTCAAAATGCTAGCAGTACTCCATCATAACTGAGAAAACTAAAGAAAATTACTAACAGGATATTCTATGAAACGTCAAACTCAGCTTTTTACAGAATGCTAGCAGTACTCCATCATAACTGAGAAAACTAAAGAAAATTACTAACAGGATATTCTATGAAACGTCAAACTCAGCTTTTTACAGAACACTCCAATTTCTGCATTTCCAAAATGTTCTGCTACACTACAGAAATTCCTAACTAAAACAAGAACATGAATGGTAAAATACAAACCATTAGCAAAATACACATTAAGAGGAAGCATGATATATGTCCCCTGCAACCTTTCAATTAATTGTATTGAATGCATTATGGCTACAAGCTTAAAAACTGCTTATGACCATTTTGTCTCAGAAACAGCACATTAAAAAAATTAGCTTTAGAAAACACACTGAACTTAGGATGGGAATTAAACTGCACATTACAATGCTCCTGCAGCTTGCAATGAAACTAGAGAATAGTGGTATCTATTACATTTCATTAGTTTAGGCAGATTATCATGTTATGCCATTACTTATAGAGGGGGAAAGATCAAACAATTACTATGATTAAAGGTAAGCAAATCCAACAAAAAAGAGATGATGGTATGCTCAAAAAGAAGGGCAAGTACAAAGTTTATTTCTCTCCGTTCTAAAACCTATGTTGTGATCACACACTGAAAATAGGAACATGAAATTCTATCAATGATGCCAACAAAGATCAAGTGACAGGAACCTAAAATGCTATAAGGACGTATGCATCATAAAAAATGCATACAAAAGCAATTACAAATTAAAACTATCACATCCACAGATGATTTCAAATTTTAATACCTTATAGACTTTTCAAAACATTCTAGTACTGTAGCATGCAGATATGAATAAGGTTTTCCTGGTATCCTCAATTACATTAACAGGTATCTAGAAAGGTAGATAATACTCCCCACAGACCAACACTTCCCTGCTCAAGCCCCATATATACACACACAAACAAACATTTCCTGCTCTGTAGTCATTTTGCATAAATCTTCATGTGGTCTTAAAAACAGCTGTCAAGAAAGATGACCATCCTACCTGTGTTTCTTGATGCCATTAAAGGTAGAATCCCCAGCTCCATGTTTCTTTTCCTCAGACATGCTGGATGATTTTTTATTGCTTAAATTCTGACAGTTCTCTTCCAGGGAATGACTTGTTACACTTTCATATCCACTCATTGAGTGCTCTGAGTCGGAATCTGCAACAGAAGCAGGTGCATGTTAGCTATGCACACTCTAGCTCTGGACTTTAGTCTAACTTGACACCTGCTCTCTTGTGCTCCAAACTCTGAAACTAGAGAAGACTACTTTGCTCTGCTGATAGCTCCCATCTAATAACAACTGAACATCACTCTGGAGTCACCAGTACCTGAAACACAAAGAAAACTCCACCAGGGAGGAACTTGCCTTAGCATCGACATTTAAAGAAAAATATATACTATATACATTTTTTTAACTATATTTTTCATTCATTTTGCTAATCCTTACCTTTACTCTGTGTAAAAGGAAGGAGTGTTAATGGCGACTGAGAAATACACAATTTCATAAATGTACTATTGCAACCATTATGTCTTGTGGAACCTTGCTGTACACATTTCAACTACTAATTAAAATTGGCCCACTTCTATCCATATCAAAACAGCTTTCACAATTGACATCACACATCAATATCTGGTTTCAACTTGCCAATCTCTTTCATGAATTTTCTTTTGCCCAACAGTTTTCTCCTGCTCTTTTGTGCTTCCCGCTCAATCTGAACTGGCCTCTATTGAGCTATGCTGCCATAAGGGAAAATTAGTTCTTACCTTTTAATTTTCTCTCTTTTAGTCCCAACAGATCAATCCAGACACTTGCGAGTTATGCCCATCTCACCAGCAGGGAGATAGAGCGCCACAGCTGAGCTATAAGAGATCCTGAGCTCCTTCAGTATTGTTAAGAAAGCAGTAAGGAATGACAAATCAAAGAACCAAAACCTTCTGCCTCTCATGCCACCCACTAGAAACATGCAAAAGCAAAAAGCAACCAACATTGCCAGTGAATACTCCATGAGCAGTCTCCCCTTTGTGTCCTCCATAGGGAGTACAAAGAAACTTATGTAATTACTCCACTTTGAGTTATATTTATTTTTATTTTTAAAATAACTGCACCTTCAAACATCTTCTGTCACTATCCTGGAACCGAAAACTATATACACATCCAGCTGATAATGCTGCAAAAAGGTGTGCGTAGATAACCACATCGCCAATCTGCAAATCTCGTCAAGGGAGATCAACTGCACTTTCACAAAGGAAGCAGCCTATGCCCTGGTAGAATGCGCTTTGAGACCCAATGGGGAAAATTTTCTGCACAGAATATAAGCAGAGGAAACAGCCTCCTTGAGCCATCACGCAATGGTAGCCTCTTGGGAGGGAAAAATTGTTCCTCTATATGATCACCTAACAAGTCATTATTGCAGTATGGAATTTTTGATGAAAAACTGAGAATCGATCAATCCATGGTGCCATATTATAGACATCATGATTCAAAGATTTACATTCCACCAAAACCTTCCAGTTATAAGTGGACTACAATTCAAAAGTACAAAACTACAAAAACGGTAAAGAAAAATTATTCTTAAAAGAAATTTTACATTCCCAAAGAGAGACATACTAATGAATAATACACGTCTACATAATTAAACTTCTACCACATTGAGAAAGAACCACCCATCAAATTTGTCATTGTATTCAAGAGGGCACAGTTAAAATGCAGCAAAGCAAAATTTATTATCCTGTAATTTGTAATAAATAATTATTAATAATATGCAGATTTAAATGACCACAAGTTTTTTTATGAATAACCAGACTTTTACAGCATTAAATCTTCAAATAATCTGTAATTCCTCTTATTGCAGACAGCAGTTTCATTTCTGGACTTTTGACAATTACATAGTAACATAGTAGATGACGGCAGAAAAAGACCTGCATGGTCCATCCAGTCTGCCCAACAAGATAAACTCATAAGTGCTACTTTTTGTGTATACCCTACCTTGATTTGTACCTGTCCTCTTCGGGGCACAGATGTATAAGTCTATCCCCGCCTCCCAACCACCGGCTCTGGCACAGACCGTATAAGTCTGTCCAGCATTATCCCCACCTCCCAACCATCAGCCTAACTAACTAGTTACAATCCTCATGTAGCTCAAAGCTGTCTAGATGGAGAATATACAGACACGAAGTCTTTAAAATAACCCAGACTCAAACCATATAAGCTCTTAAAAACAAGTGTGAGCACCTTAAAATCAATTCTGGCTTTCAACAGGGAGCCAGAGTAGTTGGCTGGCAACATGCTCATATCACCTACCACAAAGTGCTAACTTTGCAGCAATGTTTTGCACAGCTTGCAGCCTTTTAAGTTGTTTATCTGGGAATCTTAGTAAGACAATCAAAGAGAGTAAAGGAAAGCCAATCAAATTTGGTTATAATACCTGGATGCTTTGCTCTTTTGATGGTTATCCATACCAAGCCATCATTTACTGTGACAAAACAGCCTGTCCATCAGAGACCTCGCTGGGTAAGCATGTTGGCAAATACCATAAAATATGTTGTGACGTTTGCCAATATAATCACAGTACATTGCATTAGGATCTGCCCGAGAGACTCAGCTTGAGAAGTTGCAGAGTTGCTTGATTGAAATTAGCAGTTGCATGATGAGGAATAAGTTGCAACTGAATGAATCTAAAACAGAATTTTTATGGACAGAGATAACTGTAAATTTTCCCGTCCACCTTTATTGTGGGAAGGGACTACTATAGTAGCAAAAGATAAAGTTTGTAGTCTGGGTTTCTTTTGGATGCTAGGCTATCAAAAGTCTTATATTTCTGAATTGCTTTCTTCCTCTTTCTACTATTTGCACCAATTGCATAAGATCCGGGGTTATTTTTCTGAGTTATTTTGTCCAATTGCTTTACGCTTACATAATCTTGCACATTGGATTATTGCAATGTGTTTTTGTGGGGTTGCCTGAGTTTAAAGAGACTTCAGCGTGTTCAAAATAAACGATTTGGCTCAGGAAAACTTGGCAATGTGTGACCATGTTACACCTTCCTTTTATCAATGCATTGGTTTTCTATCAGCAAACTGTGTATTTTTAAGATGTTAGTGTTAGCTTTTAAGGTTTTCCATGATATCGTTCCAAATTATATATCTAAGAAGTTACCAACTTATACCCTGAATCGGCTCCCAGTGTGAGACACACTTTCTCCTGCCTTCTGCAAGGTTTTTTCCAATTGGACTGCTCGTTCTCATACTTTCTCTTATTCACTGATTTGGCTATGGAACAGGCTGCCTCCTGCTGCAAGATCGATTATTGGTTCATTTTGTTAAGCTGGCATTGTTCTACATGTAGTTGAGAGGGCGGGCTATAAAATAGAATGAATAAATAAACTAAGAGGAACTAGGACTAAAACAGTCCTGAAAATTACAGCATACTTTAGTTCAGTCAATAATCCAAAAGGAGATCAAGACTTTTACAACAGATGCTTCTGAAATAAAAAAGTTTTCAACTGCTTTCCTAAACACTAAATATTTGTCCTACTGTCTTAAGAGGGGCAATACATTCCATATCGAGACTACCAAATATGAAAATGAAGAGGTGAAAGCTTTATACAATTTGGCCACTGTTGAAAACAGGATGTTGGCTTGATGGACCTCTCCATAAAACCTCTAATTTTTACATAGCAAACCTCGGATTTTGGACTGATCTTGATTTATAGGAGTCTCTGAGGGGCAAAAATTAAGGAATTGGCGATTATTAACTAATGGCGACTAAAACTCTCCGGAAAGAGAAAGACAAACAGAAATTACAGGGGGACAAGATGACTGCGCCTGCTAGTCCACCCAACTCTACTGTTGGCTCCGCATGGGTAGTGGAAGTAACGACAGAAGTAATTGGAGCAATGCAGCATGTTCTGGACACTCGGCTGAGCCCCATAGATTCAAAGTTAGAACAACTTCAAAGTAATTTAGATCGTATTGCTGCAGAATTAGCAAACTACCGCTGTCTCACTGGAGAGCTGGAAGACAAGATGGCGAAGGTGGAAGAAGTTCAGGCTCATATGCAAAAAGTGTTGGATACTTACGAAGACAAGTTGGAAGACTTGGAAAATAGATCTCACAGAAACAAGCTGCGGTTTGTGGAACTGGTAGAATCAGTGGACGAGAGAGATCTTCTGGGCTTTTTGGAACGCTGGTTGCCACAGCAATTATCTCTATCAGATTTGGCGGGGCCACTGGTGGTGGAGCAGGCCCATCGGATAGGCCTCAGGCAAGAGGGGTCCCTCCAGCAAGGGCGTAGCCAGACCTCGCCAGGAGGGGGGGCCAGAGCCCGAGGTGGGGGGCACTATATCCGCCCCCCCCCCCGAGCCGCCGCCACCGCCACAACATCGGACCCCCCCCCTGCCGGCCTGCCCACGATCCCCTTCAACCCCCCTCCCGCCACCAACTCTCCCCCGCCGTCGCCGCCCGTCCCGTCGCCGCAAATGATACCTTTTTTGAAGAGAGACTTCCTTCCGTGCTCGAGTAGCGCCTTTCTTCAACGAAGTTCCGGCGATAAGCTGTTTCGACGCCAGCAGCGTCGCCGGCGTCGAAGCAGCTGATCGCCAGAACTTCATTGAAGAAAGGCGCTACTCGAGCGCGGAAGGAAGTCTCTCTTCAAAAAAAGGTATCATTTGCGGCGACGGGGCGGGCGGCGATGGTGGGGGAGAGTTGGTGGCGGGAGGGGGGTTGAAGGGGATCGTGGGGCAGGGGGCCAGGGCCAAATCTACGGGGGCCCCGGCCCCCTCAGGCCCCACGTAGCTACGCCACTGCCCTCCAGGCCCAGAGTAGTGCTATTTCGTCTCCTTAATTTCGCTCATAAAACTGCAATTTTACAAGCGATACGAAGTGGTAAAGTGTTACGCTATGAGAGCCAAAAAATACTGTGTTTTCAAGACTATTCCTCAGCTGTGGCTACACTAAGGAGTAATTTTTCACCAATCTGCTTGCAGCTATATAATCGGAAGATCAAATTTGCTCTCTTATATGCTGCCAAACTACGCATCCCATATCAAGGCAAAACAAAACTGTGTCTTTCAGTGGTAGAGGCTCAGAGTTTTCTCCAACTGCTGGGCTCCCCGGTGCGGAATGGTGGAAGTCCTAAACGGTGATATATCAACTGTGGATGTGCTGGCTGGGGCTTCATTGTGAAAACCTGCAGATTTTTGGAATCTTAATGCTCGTGTTGCTGTAGCTATGATTTATAGCTATCCTCCAGTTTTTGGCAAGCAATTTTGTCAGACATTGGAGCTAAGGACTGTTGTCGCAAACTATCATGCTGCTGATTTGGGCCTGGTTACCATCTTTCATGGCGCTATGGACCTTGCGCTAGGCCTCAGAATGCTTTGAACATTTCCAATAAGGATGGTGGTGTAACTGGACTCAGAATTCCCAGGTTTTTTTTTTTTTTTATATATATACAACATGTTGATGCAGTGTAAGAATATAATGGATCAGTAAGTATGACTGTCAGTTATATGGTTGGGGTTGGGATTATCGGGCGGTTAAGGGGTTGGATGGAGAGGGAGGCGTTTATCAGTGACCAGTTCCTAAGGGGACAATATAGAAGGGGGTAGTAGGGTAAGGGGGTGGGGTATAAGGGGTGGGGAGTGGGGGAACAGGTACCATTTTTGTCTTGTAGTGGAGTCAGAACTGGGGAAGCTCTAAATTGTATCTTGACCAACTATAATACTGTAATCCTTTTTAATGTATATGCTGCATTATGTGTGGAGGGAGGCCGTGTGCTGTGGCTGTCTCTCTACTTTATACTAAAAAGTTTATCTATGAATTTATATTTGCACTGTTTGCTCCTATGGTTAAAGTAGTAACTTGGAATGTTGGGGGCATTTATTCTCCTATTAAGCGTTCCAAAATACTGAAACGTATCAAAGCAGATGTGGTTTTTCTTCAGGAAACACATTTGTCTGAAAAGGAGCATGCAAAATTGGCTCGCTGGTGGGTGAGTGATTGCGTGTCATCACCTGCTGATGGTAAGAAAGGGGGAGTGGCCATTCTCTTTAGGGCAGGATTGGGAACTCAGGTCCAAAAGGTTGTTAAAGATACTGGGGGGGGGGGGGGGGGGGGGGGGCCCTTCGTTTTTTTGCCAGGCTCTGATAGCCTGACAACCAGTGGTGCTGGGCAGTATTTACGACCCCAACCAATGGGAAAGTGCTTTTTACAAATTCCTTACAAACACACTTCTTAAAATTTCCTTTATGTCCATGATATTGGGGGGAGACTTTAATATGGCCTGGGACCCTAAATTGGAAAAGTCTCGCCTGTCTCCAAATCCAAAAGCTTGGTCAACGAGGAGATTACCTGGGTTGTGTGAGCTGCTGGATCTTTTAGATATTTGGCGGGTTCTGCATCCGCTCGATAAAGATTACTCACACCTATCTCAGGCGCATGGAGACATATTTTCAAAGCATTTAGCCTTCCAAAGTTCCATAGAAACCTATGGAACTTTGGAAGGCTAAGTGCTTTGAAAATATGCCTCATAGTACACAATCACAGATCGATTATTTACTGATCTCCCGTTCCCTTTTCAATTCAGTAAAGGACTCCCAGAGAGGGCCATGTGTTATTTCAGATCATGCTACTGTCTGGTTGGAGTGGTCGATGGTAGGGGCTGAACAGCCGGCCCGATCCTGGACCTTCCCGGCTTACTTGTATCATAATGTGGAATTTAGGGAGCGTTTATTGCACGGGTGGGCTGAATACATGCAGTTTAATAGGGATAATGTTCACAATATGACCACATTTTGGGAGGCTGCAAAAGCTGTCTTGAGGGGTGAAACTATCAGTTATGTAAGCCATTTTAGAAAAGCGAGGGACAGGGAGCTTCTCCGTCTGGAGCGGAGGCTGCTAGTCCTGTGCCGTAAATATGGTGCATCGCCCACTGCCACTTTGAAACAAGAGCTACTGTCGGTGCAAACGGCGATTAATTCGCTCCTTCATGAACGCTCAGTTAAGTCACAACTTTACTATAAATTTCAATTGTACAGACATGGGAATAAAAGTGGAAAGCTGCTAGCGAAGCTAATCATTCAAAAGCTGGCCTCAAAGTCTATTATCACTGTCAAAAATGCTCAAGGAAAGGCAGCCTATACTGATAAAGATATTTGTGAAGTTTTTCAAACTTTTTATCGAGCTTTCGTCTTAATTTTGATAAGTCGGTGGCCTTGGCGAACTCAGTAGATATTCCACTGTTATGGAGGGGTAGCTTCCCTCTGAGATGGACTCAGGGTTCCTTTAAGTATTTGGGAATACGTCTTTCGCCTCAAGTAAATGAGCTTTATAATCTCAATATACACTGGATGTTTCGCGGGTTGGAAGAGCAGTTGGATAAGTGGCAAGATTTGCCTCTCTCCCTTGCGGGGCGAGTTAGCCTTATTCGCATGGTGATATTGCCCAGGTGGCTGTATCTTCTGCAAACTTTGCCCCTCTGGATGTTAAAAAAAAGATGTACAACGTTTTAATCGGCTAGTCAGTATATTTTATTGGGTCAAGCAGAAGCCCAAGGTGCGATACCAGTTGTTACTGGGTAATTGGGCGCAAGGAGGGATGGGGTTGCCTACTTTACAATTATATAACTATGCTTGCCTATTACGCCACTTACTTTTGAACAAGGTTACTTTGCTCCTTATGACTTAATCTCTTTGCTACATGCGGATCGCCATTTGCTACCTGGGCGTTTGAAGGATTCGGTGCTTTTAACCTCTTTGCGGGAGGCTTGGAATTATTTGGTAAAACGTATCGGTGGGGATTCGCGGACTACCGAGCTCCTCTCTATACGGGGTAATCCGTTGCTTACCCCCGGTAAAAGTTGGGAACAGGGGGGAATTAGTAGACTGGAACATGTCTGGAACATTCCGGGTGGGCTTAAGCCATTAGAGCTATTGAAAAGACATGGGAATATACAATGGGGGGGATGTCTATGCACACTGTCAACTAAAGTATTACATTCAAGCACTGTGGGGGGAGTCTTTCAGCAAGGGTACTGGAGCTCAAGTGCATTAATTTCTTTGACAAGATCTCTGAGTCTTCCACTTCAATTTCGGGAATCCATAAGGCCTTGTGGAATTTGGGCACTTATAGGGATCTGGAGGATATCAGAAATTGCTGGGAATCTGACACGGGATTCAACTTGAGATCATGGGATATTCTCTCCGCTATATGGAATATTCCTAGGCTAATTGGTAGTGCTTCATATAGAGAGTGCTATTTTCGAGTCCGTCTGAGGACCTATTTTAATAGGGTCTAAGTGGTCCATGCGGGGGTGGGGGGTCTGTCCTCTTCAGTGTGTCCCAAATGCAATAAGTCAGATGGGAAAATTAGGTTCTTACCTTCATAATTTTCTTTCCTTTAGTCATAGCAGATGAAGCCATTACGTATGGGTTGTGTCCATCAACCAGCAGGGGGAGATAGAGAGCACTCAACTTTTCACAGTGCCTCATGGCCAGCCAGCTCCACTACCTCTTCAGTATTTGAAGCTTCCAAAGCAGTATGGCAAACCGCAATGGACTCATCCTCCTATAAGTGAACATGAATCCTGAAGACTGTTTTCCAACTTTCTCCTAAGGAAGGAACTTCAGGAAACAAGAACAGAACCTGAAACAGATTCACAGCATACAATCATACAGGGAGGGCTCATGGCTTCATCTGTTATGACTAAAGGAAAGAAAATTACCAAGGTAAGAACCTAATTTTTCCCTTCCTTGTCATCAAGCAGATGAAGCCATTACGTATGGGATGTAACAAAGCAATCCCTATATAGGGTGGGAACAGGTCACACCACGCGCTAGCACTTGTGCTCCAAAACGCGCATCCCTCCTAGCAGCCACATCCAGCCTGTAATGTCGGGCAAAAGAGAGCTTAGAAGCCCATGTTGCTGCACTGCATATCTCTTGACGAGAGAGTGCTCCAGTTTCAGCCCAAGAGGAAGAAATCGCTCTGGTAGAATGCGCCTTAAAGGCTACAGGCGGAGACCGGCCGGCAAGCAGATAAGCTGAAAAGATAGTTTCTTTGAGCCAGCGGGCAATAGTGGCTTTAGAAGCTGGAGACCCTCTGCGAGGACCTGATAGCAAAACAAACAGATGATCATAGAACCTGAAAGAGATAGTAACTCGCAGATACTGCAGCAGAGTCCTGCGCACATCCAACAGGTGCAAGAAAATAGGCTGGTTTAGGTGAAACGCTGAAACCACCTTAGGCATGAAGGAAGGCACGGTCCGAACCGTGACCCCGGACTCTGAGAATTGCAGAAATGGGTCTCTACAGGATAGCGCCTGAGGCTCTGACACCCGTCTTGCCGAAGTAATGGCCACAAGAAAAACGGCCTTCAGTGTCAAATCTTTCTCCGATGCTCGCCGAAGCAGCTCAAAAGGAGAAGCCTGCAGGGTCTTCAAAACTAGCCCCAGGGTGCTCGCACAGAAGGCTGGAGCCGAAGCACCCCGCTAAGAAACTGTGCCACATCTGGATGAGCAGCTAAAGACACGCCTTCAACCTTACCACGAAGGGAGGCCAACGCTGCCACTTGCACCCACAGGGAATTATAGGCCAAGCCTATTTGTACACCATCCTACAAAAAGTCCGGCGAAACAAGAGCCCGCATGGGTGTGATCGCTTTTGAAGCACACCAAGACTCCAACTGGCGCCAAATCCTGGCATAAGCCACGGAAGTGGAACGCTTGCGGGCTTGCAGGAGAGTGGAAATGACTGTGTTTGAATAGCCTTTGTCCCTCAATTGCGCCCTCTCAATCGCCATGCCATAAGACCAAAGTGGCAGGCGTCCTCCATGGCTACCGGGCCCTGTGACAACAGGTTCGGCACCAGAGGTAAAGAAAGGGGAACCTCCACTAGCATCTGTCGGAGGTCCGCATATCAAGGCCTCCTGGGCCAATCCGGGGCGATGAGGACCACTTCTCCTGGGTGCAGCCAAATCCGCAGGAGCACGCACCCTATCAAGGGCCACGGAGGGAACACATATAGTAGGCCCGGAGGCCAGGGCTGAGTCAAGGCATCCAACCCTGCCGAGCGAGGATCTCTCCGTCTGCTGAAGAAGCACGGGACTTTGGCATTTGAACTTGTCGCCATAAGATCCATCACGGGCTTGCCCCATTTGGCACATATCTGCAGGAATATTTCGTCTGCTAGTTCCCATTCTGCTGGATCGATCTGATGCCTGCTTAGATAATCGGCTTGCATGTTTCTCTGACCTGCAATGTGAGCTACCGACAGAAACTGAAGATGCAGCTCGGCCCAGTGGCAAATCTGTTCGGCCTGCGCGGCTAGTGCTCTGCACTGAGTGCCGCCTTGTCGATTTATGTAGGCCACTGCTGTCGTGTTGTCCGACATCACACTGGCAGCCAATCCTTCCAGGGTCACTTGAAAGGCCAGAAGCGCCTGAAACACCGCTTTCAACTCCAGGCGGTTGATGGACCACTCCGACTCCTCGGGTGTCCATAGACCCTGGGCATGCTTCCCCTTGCAATGTGCGCCCCAGCCCTTCAGGCTGGCATCTGTCACTACTAGACACCAATCGGGGAGCGCCAGCGGCATTCCTCGCCGCAGCATGCTGTCTGAGAGCCACCACTCCATGCTGAGTCGGGCCGCAGGGAGCCAAGAAAGTCTGCATTGATAATCCTGAGAAACTGGAGACCATCTTTTAAGTAGGGAATACTGTAGAGGTCTCAGGTGCGCTCTCGCCCAGGGCACCACTTCCAATGTGGCTGTCATCAATCCTAGCAGCTGGACAATGTCCCAAGCTCACGGGCGGGGCATCCTCAGGAGCAGACGGACCTGATTCTGAAGTTTGCACCGCCTTAGCTCGGGTAGGTATACATAGCCAGAGTCTGTGTCGAACCTGGCCCCCAAATATTCTAGAGATTGCGAGGGGGTCAGGTGACTTTTGGCCATATTGACGACCCAGCCTAGAGATTGAAGTACTGAGACCACTCTGGCTATAGTTTGATAGCTCTCTTTTACAGAGTCTGCTCTGATGAGCCAGTCGTCTAGGTACGGGTGAACCCTGATACCTTCTCGCCTGAGCAAAGCAGCTACTACCACCATTACCTTCGAAAAGGTTCGGGGAGCTGTGGCGAGGCCAAAAGGCAGGGCCCGGAACTGGAAATGTTTTCCCAACACCGCAAACCTCAGAAACTTCTGGTGTGGGGGTCAAATTGGTATGTGCAAGTAAGCTTCTTTCAGGTCTAGAGACGTGAGAAACTCTCCTGGCTGTACCACAGCAATGACGGAGCGCAGAGTTTCCATGTGGAAATGCCGCACTCTCAGGGACTTGTTTAATTCTTTTAAGTCCAGAATAGGGCGAAAAGACCCACCTTTTCGCGGCACCACAAAGTAGATGGAGTATCGGCCGTAGCCGTGTTCAGCGGGAGTTACCGGGGACACGGCCCCTAACTGAATCAGACCTTGCAAAGTCTCCTCTACCGCCACCTGTTTGGCGGCAGAACTGCATCGGGACTCCACAAACACGTCTCTTACTGGGGCGTTGAATTCTATTCTGTAGCCATCTCTGATCAGGTCCAGAACCCACTGATCTGAGGAAATATTGGCCCACTCCTCAGCAAAGAGGGAAAGACATCCTCCGATGACAGGAAGCGAGGAGGGGGCCGGCGCATCATCATTGAGAGGGTCGCCCCTGAACTCCAGGCTTAGAGCCGGTGGCTGCGGAACGCTTGTCCGAGCAAAAGGAGTTCCTCTGCTGAAAAACGGGTACGAGAAGTGAACCCAGCAGAACACCCCGGGCGGTACCTTCTAGCTTCACGGAAGCGAGGTCTATAAGAGGAGTGGACCGCCTGGCCCTTGGAAGAAGGCCTCGGCCTATCTTCGGGCAAGCGCTGGAGTTTAGGATCTCCCAGGCCTTTAACAATTTTTTTTCCCAACTCCTCACCAAATAGGAGAAGGCCTTGAAAGGGCAACTTCACCAACCTTTGCTTAGAGGCCATGTCCGCTGCCCAATGTCGTAGCCAAATAAGACGGCGAGCCGCCACTGCTACTGCCATTTGTTTAGCCGAAGCTCTGACAATATCATAAAGGGCATCAGCCAAAAAGTACAAGGCCGACTCCAGCCGCAGAGCCACATCCGAAAAGGGCTCCGCTCCATCTCCGGTGTGTTCCACTGCCTGTTGCAACCACGCCAGGCAGGCTCTAGCAGCATAACAACTGCATGCAGACGCCCGAACAGTAAGACCTGCAATTTCAAAGGACCGTTTAAGTGCTGCTTCCAGCCTACGGTCTTGTATATCCTTCAGGGCAACTCCTCCTTCCACAGGGAGGGTAGTTCTCTTTGTCACCGCAGTGACTAAGGCATCTACTTTAGGCATTGCAAAGCGAGCCAAATGCTCCTCACGCAGAGGATATAATTGCCCCATAGCCCTGGAAACTTTCAAAGGTCCCTCGGGGTCAGCCCACTGCGCGGAAATAAGCTCTTGGATGGAGTTATGCAAAAGAAAGGCTCGAGCAGGCTTTTTGGTACTAGCCATCCTAGGATTCACAGAGGAGGCCGTGCCACTGTCAGGCTCTTCAATAGAAAGGACCTGTAGGGCATCTAAAATAAGCGCTGGCAGCTCATCACGGTGGAAAATCCTCACCGCGGAGGGATCATCCAGATCCTGTGGTAATTCTGCACCTGACTCTGGCTCCTCAGACCACGAAGGTCTGCCAGAACTCTCCGAATCCTCACAGCCCGACCACGGGGGGGGGGAAGGAGGTGCACCACAATCTGAAGGGGAATTAGCCCTTCTACGCTTTTCTTTATGCCAATTATCAGGGAAAATAGCCTCAGCGGGCAGGGCTAGGCCAGAATCCACCGGGGGGGGGGGGGGGGGGGCAATAGAAGGGGCCTCAGACGACCCTTGAGGGATAGCTCTTTTCAGCATGTATGCTTTATGCAATAACACCACAAAATCAGGGGAGAAAAACTCGCCCTGGGCACCCAGATCCCATCCGGGGCTAGCCGCTCCCTGAATAGCCTCAATTCGATGTCCCCCCCCCCCCCCCCCGGGCTCAGGGCTCTCCGTCTCTACGGAGGCCACGCCATGCGGAGAATTCAAAATGGCGTCCGCTGCCAGCTCTGAGCGGGAAGAATCATCGCTCGCCATGCTCGGGCCGGCTCTTACACCTGTACAGCACGATTTACAGAGCCCCGCTGCTGATTTGCGCCTGCCACACCGGGAACAGCGCTTTACATTCTCTGCAGCCATCGCCGAAAATGGCGGGAAAATTCAAAATGGCGGTTTCGCGTCAAAAACGCCCCGGTCGCGGGCCCACCCCGGAGGAATTAGAAAACACTCTTACCTCACCGGACCGAGTATCAGAGCTCTGGTCCCATAGAAAAATCAAAGGAAAACCTCTGTTCCATTTTTTTTTTTTTTAACGCTGTGAGGAAAGCAGAGGTAATAAGAACTCCGGAGGCTCAGATGAGTGGGAAAGGCAGGGAAAGGCGAACCAATGTGCCTGCATCCACTGAGTGGGAAAGGACAGGGAAAAGCAAGCTAATATGTCCACATCCATGGGGGCATGGGTAAGGCAGGGCAAGGGCTAACCTATGTGCCTTCAAAGTGAAGCTGCTATAGCCTCTAACTCCCCAGCTAACAACTGGCAAGCCAGGAGCCACCCCCAGGCAGATTTCTGATGGAGCTCGAAGAAGCTGCAGCCACCCTGCTTGGGGAGATAGAGAATACTGAAGAGTTAGTGGAGCTGGCTGGCCATGAGGCACGTGAAAAGTTGAGTGCTCTCTATCTCCCCCTGCTGGTTGATGGACACAACCCATATGTAATGGCTTCATCTGCTTGATGACAAGGAAAATACCTTTTACAATGCCTTTTGGACTTGTGAAATAGTCAGCCGCTTTTGGGATCAGATTATTGTGTAATTATCGTCGATTAGTCGGCGCCGGGTGGTGCAGTCCCAGTTTTTTTTGCTGCTGGACCGCCCTGGGTTGGGAGGGGGAGCAGTTGAGGGCTCAGCGATAATGCTTCAGAAAGCCTACTTGCTGGCACGTAAATATATTTTACAGACTTGGGTTTCGGATGCGCCCCCTAAGTATTGGCACTGGCTAAATCAGCTGCATCAATTGGTAACATGGGAAGCGAGGGAGACAAATGGTTCACATAAGCGTAAAATTCACTTTCTGAAGCTTTGGGGACCCTATCTGTCTTCTCTGTCTCCCAGAGGGAGAAGTTTAGTGATTAATGAGATGTGAGAGGATTAGCTGGATGAGTGGCTTGCTACATGAGTTCCAACTACATATGGGATCCTTGATTAATCATAGGTACCTGGGGGGGGGGGGGGGGGGGGTTGAGGGTAAGGAAGTATGAAGCTATGACTTTCCCTGTTCCGGTGTCTTGAGGGATCATAAGGAACCAGACCTTTCGGGACCTGGAGGGGGGATCTGTGTTGTTCTAGTATTTGGGAATAGGTGGGAAAGGGAAGGTTAGGGGGTATTAAGGGAGGTGGGGTTTGTTACTATGATTATTGTTGATTTGAACTTATACAGCCCAGGGGTGGGACATGGGTGAAGGGAGTTAAACGAGAAATAATTGTTGGCGGCCTGTTTTAACAATTTCCTGTTTCTGTGCTATATTTTGAATGGTCAAATACTCTTTGTGATTAAACAATTGTATTTGTATTGGTTATGTTTGAGTCAACAATAAAAATTGATGAAAATGAAAAGGATGTATCAAGATTGTATATTGGGGAACCACCCCATATTCAGTCATATATATTTTAATCCTCGCCTGCCATAGAGTTAAGAGAATAAGGTACAGAGTCACTGGGTCAAACTTGTGATCCAAAAACATCATTCTTACCGAAGTATTTTGGAGGATTTGCAGCTTTTTCAATAAAGCTTTTGTACAGCCTATGTAAACACAATTACTATAAACTAATTTTGATAACTGTAATGCTTGAACTACTAAAATAGAGATAAATCAAAATGTTTTCTAACCCTCCTTAATTTTTTTAGTAAACAGAATGAACTTTTAACCAGGAGGTTAACTCAAGATTCCATGGTTAGCTATCAACCTATATTCCTAAAATTCATGCAACTGAATCAAATTGATAGGAATGGTTGTCTATATTAAGTACACAATTAATCCAAGGATGGTATTTCAGAGCTAGCAACAAAAATGTTTTTTCTCTGTTTAAATCCAATGTTCTATTCTATCTATGCAGTTTTTCATTTGCACCAAAGTAACTTCCCAGCCTTTGAAATAGGGTAACCATAAGTGTAATATCATCTGCATATAGACTTAACCCCAAACAAACCAGCACTACTCCTAAAGAATGCATTGAAACATTACACAGGTCTGGAGATAATCTTGAACCATGGGGTACCCCACACTGAGCTGACCATTTCTTGGGCCAAACTCCATTCATTTTAACTTACTATAACTGACTAGCTAAAAAGCCAGAAAACCAGGACACTGCCCACTAAACCCCAGGCATTCATGACCTGCAATAGCAGTTCATGGTTCACAAGATCAAAGGCACTCAACAGATCGAACTGAAGTACCACCATATGCCTACCTCTACTCAACAAGGATTTCGCAGAAGTGATCAGAAAACAAACTACAGTTTCTGTAATAAATTCTTTTTGGAAACCAGACTGCAAAATATGTAAGATATTAAATATGTAAATATTTTTCCAACTGACCTGCCACCCATCCCTCCATAATCTTCTTAATAAATAAAGGAATGGAAGACACCAGTCTTCAACCAGTAATCTCAGAACAGACATTTATATCCCACATTTTCCCACTTATTTGTAGGCTCAATGTGGCTTACATAGTACCGGAGAGGCGTTACAGACTCAGATGTAAACAAATACAAAGTGATGTTGTGGTAAGATAGGTGTGAGAACAATATCACCCAAATTAAATTGGAAAGCTGCAACTGTTATACAAGTTTGCATTATGTCTGCGTATTTCTCCTTACAGGGCGTGTAAAACATATATGATTCAGCAGGACACTTGTTTAAAATGTAGAGCATCACCAGCTACCTTGGGCTATATGTTCTGGCATTGTGAAAAGATGAGTCAGTTGTGGAAAGCTATAATACAAGCTATATGGTCCTGTTGGACTTGCTCTGTGAGTTATTACCCTTGCATTCTTTCTGGATACTATATTTGTGTTGACCAAGTACCCACGGTGTTCAAAAGCTTTTTTTGGCCATGTTGTTTGGTCTCAAGACTATACTCCTTACTTGGCTTGATCACTTTGGTCCTAAGCTTTAATGTTGGCACTTACTTTTAATTCACAAAATTATTACCGCTAGGTTACTGACACATAAGTCATTTCCGGGGGGTTTCTTTCTCCCCCGGAAATGGCGCGCGCTCAGGGCAGGACTACGGCCAGCGGCAGTGTTGGGCTGGCAGCAGCCCCGAAAGAACGAGTGGTAAGCCTGCGTTGGGCTTACCACCGCTCTGTAAAAGGGTCCCTTCATCTCAGAACCCATTAAATTAGAAAAATATTCCCTTTTTCTGTTATATGTAGCTTTATATTGATTTTTTGCTGACCTCCAGCCAGTCCTAGCTTCCTCGGTCTTACACTTCCTCCATAATGGTTCCAGTTTTCTACAATGTCTTTTCTCTTCTAGTAGCTTTTCATTAAATCATCTTGAAGGTTTTCTGTCACTAGTCATAAAGTGTTGCCATACTGAGACAAACCGAAGGTCTATCAAGCCCAGAATCCTGTTTCTAACAGTGGCCAATCCAGGTTACAAGTACCTGTCAAGATCCCAAAACAGTTCAATACTGTTGTGTACCACGGATGGGCCCGGGCCCACCCGCTTTGGACTCAGGGCCACCCAAAATTCTAGCGCCCTGTTATGGTGGTTTATTCACAACTGGTGCTAATTCTTCCAAACAGAATGGGGAAATCTGATTCCAATCATCAATGAATTATGGCTTCATCTTCAGTGTCAAATTTGTCACTGATTTCACTTCAAAAATCTACTGGATCAATTTTACATATGACTTTTAAAAAATCTTTTGGATTAACATTTCACTTTCTGTTATTGATCTTTCTACTTTATGTTTCAATCATTTTTATTAAAGTTTACACAATCAGCTGTTACATTTCACATTGCATAATTGTTTCCACAATTACTGTTGACATACCATCGTATTTGTATTTTATCTTTTATTCCCCCCTAGACTACTCCCCTTCCCCTCCCCTCCCCATTCCTTATCCCCCTTCCTCCCCCAAACCCTCCCCTCCCTCCCCTTCTATGCCCAATAACAAGCAGAGGCAGCAGGAGCAGCAGCATCTAGGATTATAGGTTCAGTATCTGGCTCCGGGCTGTTGGGGTCAGAGTTTCCCAAAAGGGTGCCCATCTGCATTCAAATTGTTTCCTCAGCTGAGGCTGATTCCGCACTAAGCATGAGCATTTGAGTTCGCCAGTATTGCAGTGATGGTGGTTTATTCCCCAGCCACTCCTGTAAAATTGCTTTTTTTCCTACCACTGTAGCTCTTTTTACTAAGTCTGTAAATCCTTTCGGCGTTGGCTTGCTTAGCCTTGGATGTCAAAAAAGCAGCTCTGGATCATAGTTCCATCTTCAAGACCATAGCTCTGTTACTTGCCTTAGGATGCTTCTCCAAAACCAGGCTATTCTTGGACAGGTCCAAAACATATGAGCCAACATGGCCCCTTCTTGATGGCACTTCCCACACGCTCCATCAGGTGATGCTCCCATATGGAACGCTCTTCTAGGTGCCACATAAATCCTTAATGCAAATTTATATTGCAGTTCCCAGTGCTCTGCCAGTTTTGTAGTCTGCCAGAGTGTCCGCACATGGTCCTTGAACATAGTCTCTGTTATCTGGCTTCCCAGATCTTGGCTCCATTTTGCCGCATAGCCCGCATAGTCTGGTTCTGGCATTGTATCTTGGATGTGGCGGTGGTGGTAGGCCATTGGTACTTTCAATTGCGCCCCCAGCAATATGGCAGATGCCAGTTCCTCCCTCACGTCCTCGGTGAGGTCTGTCCAAGGGAAACTGGATACATAGAGGCATATTTTCAAAGCACTTTGGGAGGCTAAGTTCCATATGTTTCTATGGAACTTTGGGAGGCTAAGTGCTTTGAAAATAAGCCTCATAGTGTCTTAGCTGACAGCAATGGAAATAGTCCGCTGTACTTATTTTGAACTGGGCTCTCAATTCTGAGAACGTTCTGATATGTCCTTCGACTGTGAGCACATGATGCAGATATTCTATCCCCTTTTCCTTCCATTTATCCATTTCCACACCGCTATCATCGTAGGCAAAATATGTGACTTCTGCAGGACTTCTGGGGGGGGTGGTGCTTGCTACCATGCAGAAATCCTGTAAAGTTGTCCGAGCCAAACAGGCTTAGTTCCATATGGGTAGCTGAATATTCACTTGTTTTTCTAAACCAGTCATTTAAGTGTCTGATTCCATAGGCTACCGTTAAATATCGCAAACTCAGGAGGCCCAGGCCCCCGTATTCTCTTGGGATCTGCAGTATCCGCATGGCAATTTTTGCTCTCTTTCCTTTCCAAAGAAATTTCTGCAATAGTTTATTTATTTGCCATTCCACTTTCCTTGGAAAGTAGAGTGGGAGTGTATGAAACACATACAGCCATCTACGCACGATCATCATGTTGTATAATGCTATTCTGCCAAGCAAAGAGAGCGGCAGAGGTTGCCACAACTTCAATTTGTCCGCCATATCCTCCAGTAGCCTGTTCACATTTTGGGCAAACACTTGAGCTAGGTTCTGGGAAATTTGGACTCCTAAGTACTTGATCGCGTCTTCAGATTCCTTCACTCCCAACTCCTCTAGCCCTGTGTCTCCCACCCCCGGAGAGATGGTGAGCCAATATGATTTGTATGCATTTATTTTGAACCCTGAAAGAACACTGTATTGTTCTATCCACGCCCAGAGCTGCTTCAACAAATTCTGGGGGTCTCATCACCATCAACAAATCATCTGCAAATGCCAGAGTCTGCACTACCTCTCCGCCCACCTCCAGGCCCTTTATCTGCTCATCTTTCTTTAGAGTGCGAAGCAGAGGCTCAATAGACAACAAAAACAGTAGGGGTGAAAGGGGGCATCCTTGACGAGTAACCCGCCCTATGTCTATAGGGTCCGTTCGCACTCCAAATTAATCAAATACAGACGCAGAAGGCTTAGTGTATAGCGTTTGCACAGTCTGTAGATACCAGCCATCCATCCCCATATATGTTAACACTCCAAACATGAATTCCCATCCTATTTTGTCAAATGCCTTTTCGGTGTCGAGACTTAGGAGGATTGCTGGTATTTGATTAACTTGACTGTTGCTCATTGCCATCAGCAGTTTACTCACATTAGTGGAGGAATGTCTGCCTTTCACAAATCCCACTTGCTCAGGCCCTATTACATCTGGTAAATATTTGGCCAACCTGGTGGTCAGTATTTTGATATCAACATTCAAGAGCGAGATGGGCCGGTAGTCTTCAGGTTTATCCCCTTCTTTCCCTGGCTTGGGCAGCAGCGTTATCAGTGCCATGTTATTATGTCTGGGAAACCTGCCTGTCTCCACTGCTTCCTCAAGATAAGCATGCAGCGCTAGTATTGCTTTCTGGGGTATCATATTATAGAACTCTCCAGTAAACCCATCTGGACCTGGGGCAGAGTGGAGAGGCAAGGTTTTAATGGTAGCTTGGAGCTCTTTGCCAGTGATTGGCCCATTTAGAGTCTTCAGTGCTGATGGAGAGAATTTTGGTATCTTTGAGGCTTCTAAATATCTTATAAGGGATTCTTTATCTATTCCTTTATACATTTGGTATATTTGGCTGAAATGTTCTCGGAATATTTTTGCTATTTTTTCGCTTTTCGTATGTATTTGACCTCTCTGGTCCGTTATGGCTGATATCACTCTATTTCCTCCCCATGTTTTAACCACTCGGGCAAGCAGGGTCCCTGTTTTTATTTCCAAATCTTTGCAGCCTGTACTTATAATATATAGCCCCTTTAAGTGCCCTTTCCTGCAGCAAGGAATTAAGTGCCACTTGTGCAGCTTGTAGCTGCTCCCTATGTTCCTTAGTTGGGGTTTGGGTGTATTGGCGTTTAGCTCTCCTTGCCCGTGCTTCTAGCCGCACTATAGCTGCTGTTAGCTTTCTTTTCCGCGCACAAACATATGCTATTATATCTCCTCTCAATACCGCTTTTACTGTTGGCCAATACAACTCAGCATTTTGTTCATGTTGCTTATTATAACTGGCAAATTCCTCCCATTTTTTGTTCACATATGCTTTGAAATCTGCATCGGCCGCCAGATAGGTTGGGAATCTCCACCCTGCTTGTCCCTGGTAAAACTGTCCTGCCTCCAAGTCTATCCATACCATTGCATGGTCGGATACTTCTTCAGGCCCTATTTCCACTGCGTAAACTTTTTGAAATAGTTTTTGCCCTACTAAAATGTAATCAATTCGATCTTTCTACTTTATAATAAAGTGCAAAAGATAATGGTCTGACAAGGGTACAGGTTGCCAGTGACCTGGAAGGATCAACAAATTCTGAAAGTAGTGTTTAGAAAATGCATTAAATGTAACTGCTGTCCTTTCATATGGATAGTTTGGGAGTCAGGCCAAAATAAATCTACAGACTCTAAAAAAAAGAAAAACATTCAAAAGTTTTAAAATCTAAATTATCCAAATGAGATATACATCACCAATCAATCGTGTGTGGTAACATACATTTAGCTAATATTTCAAAAAAGATTATTTAATTCCTAACCATTTCCCTGGTGGGCAATAAAATAATAAACAAAGACACCATAAAAGAATCATCTTTTACCTCAAAAATTATAACTAAGATCTGGTGAACTAATAGAATCTAATAATTCAACATTTAAAAACAATCTTTATAAACTAAAGCTAACCCTACTCCTTGTATTGTTATTTGAATAATTTTTTTAATGCTGTAATTGTTGATTGCCTATGTTTGACTGAATTCCTTCAAAAAGGCAGTAAATAAATCCTAATAAATAAAAATATGTGAGGATAGAGCAACTGGTGCTGTCTCTGATGGCCATACTGTTAATGTGCCACATGATGGAAACAATTATTTCTAAAGTTGAAAGAGGTGCCATGAAATAAAACTGTGATGGCATACTCTGTATAGTTAGAAGATCTATCAACAAATTGGGCACATGTGCCAGTAAATGACACTGTCAATCCAGTGAAAAAAGCTATGCTAAAGGGCAAAGTGAGAAGTTGAATGTGTCACAGCCCCTAATGATTGCCAACTACACAAGTGAATAATGAGGTGCTGACCTAGACATGCTATTTGCATATCAACCACTCATCAAGGGGAAAAAAACTGGTGGTAGAACAACTTTGTAAATGCCAGCAACTAGCACCACGGGGTCTCTCTCCTGGTCCATGTACATCAGGAGGGTAAATAGAGGAGTGCTGCAGTGATCTGTTCTGTATTTATAAATTATTTGGATGGAACGATGAGTGAGGCAATTAAATTTGCAGATGACACAATTATTCAAAGTTGTCAAAACACAAATTGCAGGAAGGCCTCAGGAAACTGGAAGACGGCATCTGAATGGCAGATGAAATTTAATGTGGACAAATGCAAAATAATGCATAATGGGAAGAATAATCAGAATCATAGTTACCTGATGCAAGAGTCCACCTTAGGAGTCAGCATTCAAGAAAGATCTAGGTGTCATTGAGGCATATTTTCAAAGCACTTTGGGAGGCTAAGTTCCATAGGTTTCTATGGAACTTTGGGAGGCTAAGTGCTTTGAAAATGAGCCTCATTGTAGACAATACGCTGAAATCTTCTGTCCAGTGTTTGGAAGTGGCCAAACAAGCAAACAGGATGCTAGGAATTATTAGGAAAGGGATGCAAAATAAGACCAAGATTATTATTATGCCTCTGTTATTGCTCCATGGTGAAACCTCACCTTGAGTACTGCATTCAATTCTGATCGCCGTACCTCAAAAAAGATAAAGCGGAATTACAAAAAGGTTCAAAGAAGTGCAACCAAAATGATAAAGGGGGTGGAACTGCTCACATATGAAGAAAGGCTAAAGAGGTTTTAGAAAAGAGATGGCTGAGAGGGGATATGATTGAGGTCTATAAAATTCTGGGTGGTGTAGAACAGGTAGAAGTGAATCAATTTTTCACTCTTTCAAAAAATACAGGGGATGCTCAATGAAATTACATGGAAGTACTTTAAAACAAATAGGAAGAAATATCTTTTAAGCTCTGGAACTCGTTATTGGAGAATGTAGTAACAGCATATATGGGTTTAAACAAAAGTTTGGAAAAGTTCCTGGACGAAAAGTCCATAGTATGTTATTGAGATGAACATGGGGAAAGCAACTGCTTGTGCTGGGATTGGTAGCATGGAATGTTGCTAATTGGGTTTCTTCCAGGTACTTGTGACCTGGAGTGGCCACTGTTGGAAGCAGGATACTGGGCTAGATGGACCACTGGTCTGACCCAGTATGGCTATTCTTATGTTCTTCATATTACATACAGCTCCTTTGGGTTTCTGTAAACCAAATGAATTACAGTTTAACTGCTAAGCATTAACCTAAGCTTAAAATTTTTGTGGATCACTTTTCATGACATCCAGCACCTCTGGGATGCCCACTCTTGCTAGAGTTCCTGTCATCCATAAAAATGCATACTTTTCCTTCTAGACTAGCAAAATTGCTCAAAGATATTGAACTGAATCAGTCCCAAGACAGATCCTTGGACTGGACTTGGGAAAAATCCACAATTCCAGGAATAACATGTATAGGATGTTTGTACGTTTGGGAAGCTCGCCAGGTGCCCTTGGCCTGGATTGACCGCTGTCGTGGACAGGATGCTGGGCTCGATGGATCCTTGGTCTTTTCCCAGTGTAGAATTACTTATGTACTTATGACAACTTTCTTTCTTCCAGGTGAACTCCATTTACCACTAAACTCTGTAACCTGTCAGTCAACCAAATTCTGATCCAGTTAGCCACTTTGGGTCCCATCCTCAAGTCGTCTGATTTATTCATGAACCTTCATAAGGACGACTGTATCAAAGCCTTTGCTGAAAGCTGAGTAGACCACATCTAGTGCACATTGGCACAATCTACCTTTTGTAAAGTCATAAGTACATAAGTATTGCCATACTGTGAAAGACCAAAAGGTCCATCAAGCCCAGCATCCTGTTTCCAACAGTGGTCAATCCAGGTCACAAATACCTGGCAAGATCCCAAAAAGGTGCAAAACATTTTATACTGCTTATCCCATAAATAGTGGATTTTCCCCAAGTCCATTTAATAATGGTCTATGGACTTTTCTTTTAGGAAGCCGTCCAAACCTTTTTTAAACTTCGCTAAGCTACCTGCCTTTACCACATTCTCTGGCAACGAATTCCAGAGTTTAATTACACATTGAGTGAAGAAACATTTTCTCCGATTCGTTTTAAATTTATTACATTGTAGCTTCATCGCATGCCCCTAGTCCTAGTATTTTTGGAAAGTGTAAACAGACACTTCACATCTACCTGTTCAACTCCACTCATTATTTTATAGACCTCTATCATATCTCCCCTCAGCCGTCTCTTCTCCAACCTGAAGAGCCCTAGCCGCTTTAGCCTTTCCTCATAGGGAAGTCATCCCATCCCCTTTATCATTTTCGTTGCCCTTCTCTGTACCTTTTCTACATCCCCTTTATCATTTTCGGCGCCCTTCTCTGTACCTTTTCTAATTCCAATATATCTTTTTTGAGATATGGAGACCAAAATTGAACACAATATTCAAGGTGCAGTCGCACCATGGAGCGATACAAGGGCATTATAACATTCTCAATTTTGTTTTCCATTCCTTTCCTAATAATACCTAACGTTCGATTTGCTTTCTTAGCCGCAGCAGCACACTGAGCAGAAGGTTTCAACGACGACACCTAGATCCCTTTCTTGGTCTGTGACTCCTAACGTGGAACCTTGCATGAAGTAGCTATAATTCGGGTTCTTTTCCACATGCATCACTTTGCACTTGCTCACATTAAATGTCATCTGCCATTTAGACGCCCAGTCTCCCAGTCTCGTAAGGTCCTCTTGTAATTTTTCACAATCCTCCCGCGATTTAACGACTTAATAACTTTGTGTCATCAGCAAATTTAATTACCTCACTAGTTAATTCTACCCACTGCCACTCCGAGTTGCAGTCATCTACCGCCCCCCTAAGTCCCTCCCTTCCTTCCCGACTGACTTCGATGCCTGGCTCTCCGTTTTTCTTGAGCCCTCTTCCCCATCCCTCATTCTTGGTGACTTCAACATACACACTGATAACCCATCTGACTCATACACTTCTCAATTCCTCACCCTAACCTCCTCCTTCAACCTCCAACTGAGCTCCACCACCCCTACTCACAAATCTGGTCACTGTCTTGATCTCGTCCTCTCTTCTACCTGCTCACCCTCTAATCACCGCGTCTCTGCTCTTCACATCTCTGACCATCATCTGATCACATTCACACTTCATCACCCTCCTCCTCAGTCCCGCCCATCACTAACCACTACCTCCAGGAATCTCCAGGCTGTTAACCCCCCCACCTTATCCGCTACTATCTCTGCTCTCCTCCCATCCATCACGTCTTCTGAGTCTGTTGACAAGGCTGTTTCCAATTACAATGTCACTCTCTCCTCCACCCTAGACACCCTTGCACCATCTGTTTCCCGTCCCACAAGGCGCACTAATCCCCTGCACCCGTTACCTTCGCTCCTGCTCCCGATCGGCTGAACGCCTATGGAGGAAATCTCGCACCCATACTGACTTCATTCACTACAAATTCATGCTATCCTCCTTCCAGTCCTCCCTATTCCTCGCCAAACAGGATTACTACACTCATTTGACTAATTCCCTCAGCTCTAACCCTCGTCGTCTCTTCGCCACCCTCAACTCCCTCCTCAAAGTGCCCTATGCTCCCACCCCCCCCCCCCTCACTCTCTCCTCAATCACTGGCTGACTACTTCTGCGACAAGGTCCAGAAGATCAACCTCGAATTCACCACTAAAACTTCTCCTCATCCTCATCCTATCACCCACTCCCTCAACCAATCAACCCAGGCCTCCTTCTCCTCTTTTCCTGATATCACCGAAGAGGAAACAGCCCATCTTCTCTCCTCCTCGAAATCCACCACCTGTTCCTCAGACCCCATCCCCACCAACCTATCACCATCTCTCCTACTATCACCCCCACATCTGTCATATCCTCAACCTCTCTCTCTCCACCACAACTGTCCCTGACACCTTCAAGCATGCTGTTGTCATACCTCTCCTCAAAAAACCCTCACTTGACCCTATCAGTCCCTCCAACTACCGCCCCATCTCCCTCCTACCCTTCCTCTCCAAAATACTTGAACGCGCCGTTCACAGCAGTTGCATTGATTTTCTCGCCTCTCATACCATCCTCGATCCGCTTCAATCTGGCTTTCGCCCACTTCACTCGACAGAAACGGCACTATCCAAAGTCTGTAATGACCTGTTCCTCGCCAAATCCAAAGGTCATTACTCCATCCTCATTCTCCTTGACCTATCCGCCGCTTTTGACACTTCCCAAGATCCGTCTTTCGCAGCCTAGTGCAATCCCTCGTACTCAGTCATCTGGATTACTGCAACTCACTGTACGCAGGTTGCAAAGAGCAAATACTGAGGAAACTTCAAACAGCCCAGAATACAAAAGCCAGACATCTTCGGAAAACCAAAATATGAAATTGCAAAACCATTACGAGAGAAGCTACACTGGCTTCCACTCAAGGAACGCATTACTTTTAAAGTATGCACATTAATCCACAAAATCATTCACGGCGAAGCTCCAGCCTACATGTCTGAGTTAATAGACTTACCACCCAGAAACGCTAAAAGATCATCCCGAACTTTCCTCAACCTCCACTTCCCCAATTGCAAGGGCGTAAAATACAAGACGCTACAAGCGTCAACCTTTTCTCACATGAGCACGCAGTTCTGGAACACACTGCCGCGCAACCTGAGAACGATCTACGAGCAAACCTCCTTCCGCAAATTATTGAAGACCCATCTTTTTGATAAAATTTACGGAAAGAACCAAAACACAAAGTCCACACTCACTATTCACTAATGCATCAATACATCCACTTCTGAACTCTCACCCCCCGTAATCTCACCTCACTCATACCATTACTCACAGAAACATGTATACCACACATAATGCCCTTTTAGCTTCTCGCTGTCTCCTTCCAATGTTTCAAGGCTTTGATCCATTGTTACATTCTTCTACAATAATTTGATTGTCTTGCATAACTCTTCACAATGTAATCCATAACCAAGTTGTAACAAATTGTACTTCCATCATTCATATCATATTGTAAGCCACACTGAGCCCGCAAAAAGGTGGGAAAATGTGGGATACAAATGCAATAAATAAATAAATAAATCACAACTTACTTCTTGACACACTGTCCTCTTTTGGGTTCCAGGGCTCTGTCCTCTCCTGGTTCTCCTCTTATCTCTCCCATCGTACCTTCAGAGTACACTCTCATGGTTCTTCCTCCACCCCTATCCTGCTCTCTGTTGGAGTCCCTCAGGGTTCCGTCCTTGGACCCCTTCTTTTCTCTATTTACACCTCTTCCCTGGGCTCCCTGATCTCGTCTCATGGCTTCCAGTATCATCTTTATGCTGACGACACCCAGCTCTATCTCTCCACACCTGACATCACTGCGGAAACCCAGGCCAAAGTATCGGCCTGCTTATCCGATATTGCTGCCTGGATGTCCAACCGCCACCTGAAACTGAACATGGCCAAGACCGAACTTCTTGTCTTCCCACCCAAACCCACTTCTCCTCTACTTCCACTCTCTATTTCGGTTGATAACACCCTCATCGTCCCCATCTCATCTGCCCGCAACCTCGGTGTCATCTTCGACACCTCCCTCTCCTTCTCTGCACATATCCAGCAGATAGCCAAGACCTGTCGCTTCTTCCTCTATAACATTAGCAAAATCCGCCCTTTCCTCTCTGAGCACACCACCCGTACTCTCATCCACTCTCTCGTTACCTCTCGTCTTGACTACTGCAACCTACTCCTCACTGGTCTCCCACTTAGCCACCTATCCCCCCTTCAATCCGTTCAGAACTCTGCTGCACATCTTATCTTCCGCCTGAACCGATACACTCATGTCACCCCTCTCCTCAGGTCGCTTCACTGGCTTCCGATCAGATACCGCATTCAATTCAAGCTTCTGCTACTCACCTACAAATGTACTCGATCTGCAGCCCCTCCTTACCTCTCAACCCTCATCTCCCCTTACGTTCCTACCCGTAACCTCCGCTCTCAAGACAAATCCCTCCTTTCAGTACCCTTCTCCACCACCGCCAACTCCAGGCTCCGCCCTTTCTGCCTTGCCTCACCCCACGCGTGGAACAAACTCCCCGTGCACATACGCCAAGCCCCCTCCCTGCCCATCTTCAAATTTCTGCTTAAAGCCCACCTCTTCAATGTCGCCATCGGCACCTAACCTCTACACCTCTACCCAGGAAATCTAGACTGCCCCAGCTTGACATTTGTTCTTTAGATTGTAAGCTCCTTTGAGCAGGGACCGTCCTTCTTCGTTATGTACAGCGCTGCTTAACACTAGCAGCGCTCTATAAATGTCAAGTAGTAGTAGTAGTAGTAGTTACTCCGATCTCTAGGTCATTTATAAATATGTTAAAAAGCAGCGGTCTCAGCACAGACCCCTGGGGAACCCCACTAACTACCCTTTCTCCATTGAGAATACTGATCGTTAACCCTACTCTCTGTTTTCTATCTTTTAACCAGTTTTTAATCCACTATAGAACACTACCTCCTATCCCATGACTCTCCAATTTCCTCTGGAGTCTTTCATGAGGTACTTTGTCAAACGCCTTCTGAAAATCCAGATACACAATAACAACCAGCTCCCCTTTATCCACATGTTTGTTCACCCCTTCAAAGAAATGTAGTAGATTGGTGAGGCACAATTTCCCTTCACTAAATCCATGCTGACTTTGTCTCATTAATCCATGCTTTTGAATATGCTTTGTAATTTTGTTCTTAATAATAGTCTCTACCATTTTGCCCGGCACCGACGTCAGACTCACCGGTCTATAATTTCCCAGATCTCCTCTGGAACCTTTTTAAAAATCGGCGTTACATTGGCCACCCTCCAGTCTTCCAGTACCACGCTTGATTTTAAGGATAAATTACATATTACTAACAATAGCTCCGCAAGCTCATTTTTCAGTTCTATCAGTACTCTGGGATGAATACCATCCGGTCCACGAGATTTGCTACTCTTCAGTTTGTAGGACTGCCCCATTACATCCTCCAGGTTTACAGAGAATTCATTTAGTTTCTCCAACTCGTCAGCTTTGAATACCATTTCTGGCACCAGTATCCCACCCAAATCTTCCTCGGTGAAGACCGAAGCAAAGAATTCATGTAATCTCTCCGCTACGGCTTTGTCTTCCCTGATCGCCCCTTTTACTCCTCGGTCATCTAGTGGTCCAACCGATTCCTTTGCCGGCTTCCTGCTTTTAATATATTTTAATATGTGTTTTTGCCTCCAACGCAATCTTTTTTTTCAAAGTCCCTCTTAGCCTTCCTTATCAGCACTTTGAAAATAATAAGGAATGTCAAGTCAAATGCAATCGGATCCTTCTTCCATTTTCTGAAGGGTTTTCTTTGAACTCTAATAGCGTCCTTCATCTCACTTTTTAACCACGCCAGCTGTCGTTTGGTCTTCCGTCCTCCTTTTTTAATACATGGAATATATTTGGCCTGGGCTTCCAGGATGGTGTTTTTGAACAGCATCCACGCCTGATGTAAATTTTTGACCCTCGCAGCCGCTCCTCTTTTTTTCACCGTTCTTCTTCTCATTTTATCATAGTCTCCTTTTTTAAAGTTAAATGCTGGGGAGAACTAAGATGGCCGCCGCACCGGTTGGTTGTTGAGATGCTCTGTGTGACCTGGAGCCGAAATTTTTTTCTTAACATGTTTCATACTAAACGGAGTGTTGAGAGTAGTGCCTCCACCTACCTCAGACAGCGCTGGAGTGTTTCTTCCCCGGTGTTTCCAGACCTTTACAGGGAGAGGATCCTATTGCGGGGGAGTCTGGGGAAGCAGACCCCCTGCCAGTAGAGGAAGTCTCCCTGTCCCCACCATCTGCTTCGCTGATCCCTCCTAGCCCGGCGTCACGAGCACCCCTGGTGAGAAACCCCGTCGATACGTCGATGAGGGCGTCTGATGAGGGCGTCTGGTGAGGACCCAGGCAAGCAACAGACAATCCCCACTACAGCGCAGACTTTGGAGGTGACCCTATAAACCCTTAAGGTGATGTTGGACCAGATTGCTAACACACTCCAGAAGACGTCAGGTGATGTACTAAACCTTAATACTAAATTTGAAGAAATGAAAAAAATAGTAGACTCTGTAAAGACTGATTTAACAACGCAAGTGCAATCCATAAAAAAAAAAAAAAAAAAAAAGAGGTTGATACCTTAAATGACTTTAAAAATGTGGTTTCTGAAGACTCCATGGAAATTCGATGTAAAATTGAACAAATTGAGAATTTTAACAGGCGCCTAAATCTCCGTCTCCTGAATTTCCCAATAATAGCTGGGGAAACTCTAATAGACACTTTTTGAAAATATTTGATAGAAATTCTACATATTCCTGCGGAGGCAATATCCCTGCTAAATAAAATTTACTTCATACCTAAATCTGGAAATGGAGCACAAGGCCCTGAAAAAGATATTCCTGACTTACAAAATATCTCGGAAATATTGGAACAATCCTCTGATATAATAGTGAACAGAACTACTGTGATTGCATCAATGGTTTTTGAGAAAGATTATATATAATACCATTTTAAGATTATATTTTTAAAATCTTACAGCTCAATTCTATGGTTCTAAGGTTTGGATTTACCCAGACATCACTAAATTGACAACAAAAAAGGAAACAGTTTCTTGCTTTGAACCAAAGACAATAGATATAGGCGCAACCTTTTTTCTGGCATACCCATGCAAGTGTGTAGTTAAATTGGGTCAAACAAAATACATTTTCTTTTCACCGGAACAACTTAAATCGTTTTTAGAATTGAAACAAGTGAAATAATAGAATCTGGAAGAAGGCAGCCTTTTCTTTAAACTTAATTTGATTAATTCTTTATATTACTTCTCTCTTTTCTCCCCAGTTTTTTACTGAGGTCTAAGGAAGGTTTCAAAATGTTATACTGTTAAAACATTCTAAAGTCATGATCTTCTTTTGTTTGTTATAGTGATGTGATTATTATGGAAGAGAATGTTTGTAATTCTACTATTTTTTTCCTACCTGTATTTCCAATACAAGGTAATCCTTGTGAATTGTAATTAAAAGCATAAATAAAGATTAAAAAAAAAGTTAAATGCTAACGTATTTGATTTCCTATGTATAATTACTTCAAAGCTAATATCAAATCCGATCATATTATGATCACTGTTATCAAGTTATGATACCTTAGATCTTGCAACCTGTTTGATTATAGAAATTCATTGGGGCTAATGCAGAAAGTTACCACGAATCTAACTGCGCAGTTATCACATCTGTACACTCATGTTACCTTCCAAGCAATGTAAAGAGGAGTTCCTCTTTTTATGATCATCTATATTTTATGTACACTATCACTTTTGCCTTTATTTTTCCAGTCATTTATTTAAAAAAAAAAAAAAAGGGTAGCTTTCAAGTCATGCCCGACATCCAAAGGGTTTGCATTCTGAAGGATCTTGTGCACTTACGGCAGGAACGTACCGTTTAGTCCATTGACATGATTATTTTCCCTTATAAAAAGGCGGCAAATTAAAAAAAAAAAAAAAAAGACGACAAAACAATGGAAAGCATCAGAAGACATAACATAAAACCTCAAGTAGCTGAGAGAACCATTTACATGGCTACAGCCAGAACATAAAAATTCTAGTAGATTGTGTAATACAACTATATGCCTTTTTCTACAGCCTATGAAACATAGGGGCCATTTTATTCAGGCGTGGAAGACCTGACTTGGGCCTACCACATGGTAAAACGGCACTAGCACAGGATGTGCTGAAGTGTCCCGTGGTAGTTTGGCAAGCAGTGCGCAATACTCCTGTGGTAAAAAATATTTTGTATTTTTTGCCATGGGAGGCGTATCTAGGGGCGGAGAGTACATGTGTCTGCACATTACTGATTAGCACAGGAGACCTTACTGCCTCCTAAATAGGTAGAATAAAGGGCTCCTGGCAGTAATAGCCATCCGCTAATGGGGAAATATGCTCGTGGCCATTAAAAAAAAAAAAAAAAAAAAAACTTGACTGCAGCCATTTTTCTGCCACGCTAGAAAATGGCTGGAGCATGCGGCAACCCACATGCTAATCACAGTGCTGGCCACTTTCTGGCATGGCTTGATAAAATGATGCAATAATGCACAAATGTTAAGTTTTGATTTTTTTCTTTAATGGTATTACAGACCATTTAAAATAATTTTTAGACTATTCTCTGGTTGAGTTTTTGCTTTTTCCCCTGATTGTCAAAAAGATGTTTTACCTTGTAGCTTACCAGCAATTCTGCAACCTGCTAATCGGTTCTGACCCCAGGCTGGTACTCCTACTACAACACATCCTTTGCTCTTGGTTCCATCCATAAATGAAATACTTTTGATATTTTCCTTTTAAATAATTCTAACAGAAATACTGTACTGAGAGAAAGAACGTACTCAAGGTGCAAACATGGTAGTGTGTATTCTTCTGACCTTATGGGAACAGAAAAAGTATACTACTCGTTTACTCTGCCTCTCGCATGTTCTTTCTGTACTCACATGTTCTGTGTGTACTATTTCACACAAAAAAGATGTTAGATACTGCTATGCCAAAATACAAAAATAAAGCTACCCATGAGATAAATGCCCCTGAACATTACATCAAAATTAAGCAAATTACATTTCTGAGTTTTGCATCAGTTTATAAATATGGACCAGGCATATCCTGCAGTGTTAGAAAAGGATAAGTCCTATGCAGGTTTGTGATTGGCATTTAGGAGTTTATATCGGAGTTTAACTTTTTTTCATTTACTTTTATCCTTCATTAGTTTAGCTCATTTTTGATAGACTTAAAGGCCACAAACTACGTATAAGCTGTCACTACTCCCATTTTTACCTAAATTTGCTGTTACTGATGCGAAGAACCATTAGAGTTTCTTCAAGTCAGAGAAATGAACATTTATTTAGTAATGCAATCAGCATTTTAAACATGTATTTGAAAGGAGAACAGAGGTTAAAACAATACTGTACCTTCATGCAGCCAAGTGCTGGCACAGCTATCTCGCCACATGAAAAGAGAGCCCTTCTAGACTTTGCACCTGAAATCTATCTACTGTTTTTTTCTGCTGCCCTATTGGATTTTGAATTAAATAATGTATGAGCAAAAACTAGAATAGCATTAAGGAAACCCAAGCAAGACAGCACTTCTAAAGCAACGTATCACAAGTTTCCAACATACAAGCTAAATTGCTTAATACTTTGCAATGAGCAATTTGCAGCTGGTTATACAAAAAAGGAGAAATTATATGTTACCTGATAATTTTTTTTCCCTTAGTCCTACCAGACCAGTCCAGAACCTCTGTGTTATGTTCATGGACCAATGGATGGAGACAAAGAAGGTGTGAATGACGCAGAACTACTTTAAGAGCAGCATGCAGTATAGTTAAGTTACTTATTTGTAGTAGGTGTTCTACGAGGACAGCAGGCATATATTCTCACATGTGGGTGACGTCATCCACAGAGACTGGTGTGGACACTGCCAAGTGCACTGCCCAACACTTAACGGGACCAGCAGTACCGTTTTAAAGCTAAGACAACAACTCCAAAGGGAGACAAGAGCGATGTAAGAATATATGCCTGCAGGCCTCGCAGAACACTTGCAACAGGTAAGTAACATACTTTCTCCGAGGACAAACAGGGATAATATTCTCACATGTGGGACTCACTAGCTGCCAGGCTCACAACATAAATGAATTTTGGTAAGTAGATAGTGAGCCAGGAGGAAAAAAGGGCAGGAGGGTGGAGTTGGCGTAAGTAGTAAAAAGATTCTGCAGGACTGCTTGTCCAAACTGGCTATCCCACCTAGAATGCTACTCAAGACAGTAGAGAGCAGTGAAGGTGTGGAAAGAAGACCATATAGCTGCCTTGCAAGTTTTTTCAATGGAGGTAGAGAGGAAAAGGCTACTGAAGCCACCATGGCTCTCATATTGTAAGCAATGACCCAGCCATGAAGGGTCAGACCAGCCCGAGTATACACGTAGGAGATACAGTCAGTCAGCCAAGTAGAAATAATACATTGGGTGATGAGTAGGGAGCAATTAGAATCATGGTCCCTTGGAGTCGATGCAGTTTGAAAGAGTTTTCCCTATGTGGAGAGGAAAGGCATGTAGAAGATCCATAGAAGGTCCTCAGTTTGTTGTTCTGAGGAGAAGCAAAGAGGTCTACCACTGGGGTCCCCCACTGTTAGAATACTCAACAAACTCAAAGATGCTGAAGGACCATTTATGAGGCTGAAAGACTCTGCTCAATTTGTTTTCTACAGCATTCTGTTTGCCGGCTAGGTAAAAAGCTCTTGAGATGTTTCAAGAAGCTGCCCACATCAAACCTGGATTGCTTGTCAACAGAGGTAGTAAGAACCTATTCCTCCTTGTTTGTTCAGGTAATACCTTGCAACTTGGTTGTCTGTGTAAACAAGTATCAAATTGAGAATGTAGTCTTTGAGGGCATTCCAGAGTGCTCACAATTCCAGGAGGTTGATATGATGATGTTTCTCTCATGGGGACCAAGAACCTTGTGTATGGAGACCATCCCAACCTACCATGGAGGCATCTGTGGTGAGGGACCTTGTGATGCAGAGGGGGATAAAACAGAAAATCCCAGGAGAGATCCTAGAATACCATCCACCGCTGAGGAGAGTGGTGTAGCTGCAGAATGACTCGACTATGGGCTGAAAGTAATCCTGTGGTTTGGGACCATTGAGAATGTGTCCACTGAGAAATTCGGAAATGAAGTTGAGCTAATGATGTTACATGAACTTTTGAAGTCATGTGACTGAGTAGGCGGAGCATCTAACAAGCAGATACTTAGGTGGATTTGAACACCTGAGAGGACAGATGCAGTATGTTTGCTCTCGGTTGAAGGAAGGAAGGCTCGACCCTGAGAAAGCGCCAAGTAGCATCGAAGAGAGCCCCTATGAACTCTAAGGTCTGAACTGATTTTGATTTAGGATAATTGATCACAAACCAGAGGAGTTCTAGGATTCTTATGACAAATAGAATAAATGTGTGTGCAGACTCCCAAGAGGTTGCCTTGATTAACCATTTATTGAGGTAGGGGAAAACATGTATGCCCCACCTGTGAAGTGTTACAGCTACCACTCTCGGGCGCTTTGTGAAGACTCAAGGAGCCAAAGCAAAGCTGAGAAATTATAGTTGGAGAGTAGAGCAGTTACTGCAGTATGGAAACTTCCCATGCATTGAGGATGTTGATGCAAAGGAGGTGTTGTCAGAGTGCCAGGAGGGAGACCGATGCGAATGCTTCTTAGATTTTTTTTTTTTTTATTTGTACCCCGTGCTTTTTCCCACTCATGGCAGGCTCAATGCGGCAGGCGATGGAAGGTTAAGTGACTTGCCCAGAGTCACAAGGAGCTGCCTGTGCCGGGAATCGAACTTATGCTGCAGGTCCTTCGATGCACGCGGCACCGATGAAGAGATTGTTGAGTCCTTACAAGGTCGCAGTACCGAGTCCAACGTCGGAGTTCATCATTGTTGTGTCCCCAATGTCGATGCCAACGCAGATGCAGGTTGAATGCTGAGTGCCAAATCCCCTGCCATGCTCAATGTAGATGTCGATGCAGAACCAAAAATGTTTTTCATGCTGGACTCTGTGAGCTTTAAGGGTCCACGCCTGAATGCGCAGGCAGAGACTACAATGTATGTCCCAGTGCTCCAGACCAAAGCATAGGACACATCGGTTATGGGGGTCTGTGCCTGAGATGGTCCTATTGCATCTAGTACACTTCTTAAAACCACTCGACACCCTCGTCGACATGGAAGGAAAAACGACCGATACAAGGTCGAAAGGCTCTATGGCCCAGGGAGCTTGAGTAGTCTCGTATCCGAAAATGATCAATGCTTCCCCAGGGAATAGGGCTCAGAAACCTGAAGGCTGAAAAACGAAGAAAAAACATCCTGAGAAAGGGAAGGCCCCAAAAGGCAAAAGTTTGACGCGCTGAGGAAAGATTAGAAGACCAACCTCTCTGCTTCGTGGAAAATGATAGACTACTGGTCCTGCGCTCAAGCTTTGGGCAGGAAATAACCAGTGCATGTGCGGTGGGGGCACTGCCTCAAAGTTTTAAAGTGACAGTGCACTAGGCAGTGTTTGCACCAAGCTCCATGATTGACATCACCCACTTGTGAGAATATGTCTGCTTGTCCTCGGAGAATTCAAGTGACCACACAATGGTGCTCATGTACACACTTCCAGTCAAATGTCATATTCATCCATTACCTTTACCAATAAGGTACTGCTGTATTCTACTGACAAGACAGATCAACTGAATCAGAGAGCTGAACATCCAATGACGTTAGAGGTATTTTAAAATAGAAGTACTTCAAACTAAGAAATAAGAAAACAGGAGAACTATTTGGAATGGAAGCATGATCATTAGTCTTTCTGGACTGATCTGGTAGGACTAAAGGAAAAGAAAACAGGTAAGACAATTTCTCCTTCCTTAATGTCCATACCAGACCAGTCCAAAACCAGTGGGATGTAGTAAAGCAGTCCTCAATGTTGGCAGGGAAAGAGAAGAACTTTAAGAGCCTGTATTAGAGACTCAGGGTATGTGTCTTGTAGAAGATCTGAACTACAGGGGGTTCAAGAACAAATACAAAGGATGGCACTGCAAATAGCCAATACAAACTGTAGATTAAGGACAGGCATCTTCAAGCTAGGGAAGATCACTACCAGATAACATGCATCTTGTCCCACATGAGGCTAAATTAATAGATTTCTTACAAGTACCGAAGATACAGTTGCTCTTGTAAAGGGATCTATACACACTGGGGAAACAGATACTTATTCTCCCAACAGGGCTCCTTTGTTTTAGCTCCCTAGGCTAAACTTCTTATTCTAGAGCTTGGCCTCCTTAACTCAGGGTCTCATTAGAACCTAGTGAAATTGAGTGCCGAAACTGCATGGTTACTACCACTAGACTACAGCTTCCTTGACACTGCCAAGTTTAAGTCCAGGAACTTAAGTTGTTCATTAGTCATTAAGAATGCCAACTCGTGTAGCTGGAATAACTTCCCTTCACGTTAAGTGGTGTCAACAATTCTTCTAAGCTGGACCTCCTTCCAGTGCATCCATCATCCTAGTGATGGGAACAGAGTCGTTGCTGGACCATCATCTTTCAAGACAAAGTGTGCTTCTTATTCATATGTTTGAAAGAACTGGCAGGTTGTGGGGGCCCTTGGTGATTTTATCTGAACTACAATGAATTCTGCTTTGCTTACAGGGTTGCTCATTAAGCCCTTTAAATTTGTCCAGAACTCACTCACAGAATACACGGTAGAGTAAGGTTCACTGAAAGAATTCAGAAAGCCAATAAAGAATACACTGTAGCTCACCCTGATGGAAGACAATTCCATGATGTTTTATGAAAGTAACCATTAAGAGATGGACTTGGCTGCAGCAGGCATGGCTTATGAAATAATTTTGACCCTTAAAGTTCCCATATTTCCCATAAGACAATTAACTCTTGCAGAGAATGAAAAATATGCAAGATTGCCATCTCTGCCACTGTGCACTAGAGTTACATTCTTGCTCCAGACAAGCTTCTTCGAATCCTTAAGGAGCTCAAACCTTTTAGAAAGGTACCCCCCTGTGCTCAAGAAAACCCAGATGCCAACTGGGTTCAGAGCTATCTCAGTAAAAAGACCAGAAGCTGCACAGTGTGTCTGCAATCATCCGCTGGAGACAGAGAAATACTGAACATTCTAAGGCTGCACAGTGCCCTTAAGGAATGAATCACACAGAGCTACTTTGTTTCTCTGTCTCCATCTGCTGCTCAACAGAGATAACCTTTCTGGACTAGTCTGCTCACTGAGGAAATACTTATTTAAAAAAATCTGTTCAGCTCTTCAAACAAGTATGTAACGCATCCTCCCCCCCCCCCCCCCCACCCAATCACTTATTGTCAAGCATCTTACAATCAACCCTCTTCCATAACTTCTTTTTGAAAAGTTATTGATGACAATCACAAGGCTGATTTAAGAAGTTGTATTTCATAAAGAAAAACATTTTTCAAGTAGAAATGTATGGAAATGAACAAACTGATTATGTATTACATAATATATAGTGAATTATGTATTAAATTTGCTATTGGACTGAAATCCTGTTCGTCCATCTTCTCTGAAAGGAAGATGAGAAAGGGACTCCTCCCCCTACCCCAAACCTAGGAGCAGCCCAGTCCGGGATTTACTCATTTTATCCCTCTTTCGCAACCTCACACAGCAGAGGCTGGAATCAAATGGACACACACCATCTCCTAGAGGTTAGAATAACCTTGGTCAGTGATTAAGCTCACACCATGGACATGACTCATTTCTCCTATGCGAAGTAAGATATACAGCAGGAAAATGACACCTCCCATACACAGAAAGAAATCCTCAAGCCTTTTCCCCATGGACAAGGGAATGAAGGTCGCTCATTTTTAACCCCTGATAATCAAGTATAGCAAAGCTATTCACCTGTAGCAGATGTTCTCCGATGGAGCCCAGTGCAGAAGCTGACTAGCAATACTAACTTAGAACTTTCTAGCACCATCCCACCACACATGCACTGGTGCCTTCCTGCTTGATGTGAGAGCACAGGTTCCTCTGTCATTTTAAAAAGCTAAAGGATACAAGTCCAAGGGGAAGTGGGAGGATATGTGAATACTTGGCCTGCTGTCTTCACAGAACATGCAAAAAATAAACAATAGTCAATCCCTATATAGGGAGATCCAAGAAGAATTCCACACTCGAAAAAAGTATAGATGAGACAAATTAGATTAAAGGAAGGAGACAAAAGGAGAATTCAGTATAGGCTGTTACCACAGCCGAGCCGAGTTTTCAGTGAGACTAGCCATAACAGCGGCTCACTACCATGCTCTATACATCATCAATACTTACTCTGTGACATTTCAAAATTTTTTATTTCTTATATATAAATTTAGTAAATTCAAATAAATTTGAAAAACGAGTGTGAAAAACTTTAATGAAAATCCCTATGGAACCCTGCAAGCTAAAGTCCAATCAAACATATACTAAAATAGTTTTCCAAAATGTTTTTCAAAAATAGCAAAGCACCAGAGTATTAAGGAAAAGCAGACAGGGGAGAAACTTAAGCTTATGTTTCCTTGCACCTACACCGTCTGTTCCTTAAACATACAACAGGAATCCCTGTTTCAAAACATCTTCCTCAGGAACGCCAGTGCTACATTCTCGACTGTTCCTTCATTCAATGCAATACAGTGTGGCAACAAAATCCTTTAAAAGAAACAAACTTCCATCAACAGCGTAATGACATCACATTGTTTCTACAGATCTATCAGATGGTAGTATTCCATTTAGACCCAATGTTGTCCAACATTGTTCCTGGAGGGCTAAGTAAGCTGCTCAATCCCCCTGAAAGAATGGAGAAATTTGTTCTATAAGCAGTCGCTGCATGTCGGTGAAACTGTGACCAAACTTAATGCTGTGACTGACCAGAGGGGCAATGAGAACTTTGATCTATTTCAGTGTTCATCGATTCTCTGTCTTATAGTTCTAGTTGTACATCCCACATATATTTTTGGGCACGGACAAACGATGACATAAATAATTCTCTCTGAAGCACAATCAGTAGATGCTTTAAGAAGATATCTTTTGTGTCCGGATGTTGCCAGTTAAGGACCACGAACATGCCTTGCAGTGACCGCATGGTTTATGACCTGTAGGACCCTCATTTGTGCTTTCTGTTCATGACACAAAATTAGCAGAGAATAATTAGATTCTTGACCCGGGAAAATGCTATACATCGACCGGGATTGAAAACCTGGTGTAACTGGAGAATATGCCAACGCTTGTAAATTCAATGGACAATGGCAACTGACTTATCCAAACGAGTTAATAGACATTTGTTTTTCTTGAGGTTCCCTATGAGCTTGGCAGAGTATTTTTCTAGGATAACCCTTGGCCAAAAATTGTTGGCTCAACAACTGGACTTGTCGCATCGGCACCTCTTCCAAAAAGGGGAGAGCCCACCTCCCAGTGTCGGCACTTCTCAGGTACCAGCAATGCTGATGCCCTGGTGCATCAATGAGGACTGATGGTTATACTTCTTGGGATTCCCCCAATGCTAAGCATTGCAGTCCTTCAGTGCTGATGAGAACGATGTCAAACATGTATGTGCCCTTGGTGTCTGGTCCAATGCTGACCTGTCCCAGGGCCTACTCGGCGCCCAATGTCGAGAGAGGTAGAGACTTTCAATGCAAGTACACTCTCAGTGGATGTTGAAGTTTTGGCAGCCACCGAGGTTGATGCATCGGTCGTTGAGGAGCCAAGAAGTCTTTCCTGCTGAGCCCTGTGTGTCCTCAGCTACATTTTCAAAAAGAGAGAACAAGAGTTAGGCTCACAGTTAGGCCCAAGGCACCCAATGCACCAAGAGTGCAGGTCCATCACAGAAATCACCCGATTACATTGGGCGCAACTTTTCAAGCCACTGGGGATCTTCTGGGACATCGAGAAAAGAACTGCGAGCAAATGAAACTCCTCAATTATGAACAGTAAAAAGGGGCAGCATTCAAATTAAGGTTGGTGCTCCAGTCTAAATGGCATAGCCACTCATGAAAATGAAAGGAAACTAAGTGCCAAAAAACTACGAAAATTAAAGGGAAATAAAATAAGGAAAAAAATGAAAACATTGAAAAAACAGGACAAAAATACCCGCACGGGAAGGCACTGCGAATGAGAAAACACACATTGAGAGAAGCACACAATGACGCATCCTCCCTGCTTCACAGTAAAATGAATGTGGAAACTGCACTCGTGCAGTGGCATGCTGCTAGAAAGTTCTAAGTTAGTATCGCCACTGGGTTCTGTCGGATGACGTCACCCAGCTGTGAGAATAAAACAGCTGGCTTGTCCTCAGAGAAAGATATTTTTCTTAGTGTCCCTTTTCCTGTATGGATGACAGATGAGTTCTGTGGTTCACTGATAACCTGTATTGCAAGAGGAGCACGTATGAAGCAGGAATGTCATGTAACAATCCTGTAGCCCTTATTTTGGCATTTGATGGGCAGGCTCAACATTGGGAAATAGCCCATGCACTATTTCTAAAAAAAATGATATTTTGCCTTACACTAAAACAGCATCAAGGTGGTTACAATAAAAATTAGACCTACAAATTGCATCTAAATTATTACAACAACAACAAAAAAAACTTCACCCCAAGACTCATCTAGGATCCTTGCAAAACTCTTAGGGCCCAATATTCAAAAAGGTTTAACTAGGCAGGAGAGGCTCCTGTGTGATTAAACCCCACTAAGCTGCCCATATGCCAGTATACAGCACACATAAGTGGGTAGTGCCACTGAACATTGTCTGTGACCACCTCAGCGCTATCTGGTTAGTACCAGTTTGGTCCTGGGATAGAGTCCAAGTGGAGCTGGTGGGTAAAGTTAGCACAGCCTTTTTTGCTAACTGTGTAGCAGACTGAATATTGGCTTATATATTTGGCCAATCCTACTTCCAAACCCCCCTCCACAAACAGCTTCTGCACTGCCCCCCAAACACCGCCTCCATCCTGAACCCCCCCTCCCCATGATCTTATTTCTCCAACTACCCCCCCCCCCCCATGAGCAGCCCTCACATCCTGGACCTCTTCATCCTCCAGCAGACCTCCATTCTACTGTACAGCCCTACACTTTGCCTTTCAATTCTATGGATGCCACCCTAGCCAGCAACAACTGATGGTCCATCACAGCAAAGGTGGCAGCAAGATCAAGACACACTGCTAGCACAACTTACCACCACCCAACATGCCATACACTTCACTTTTGGCACTGCACTTTAGACTACCACCAACCCCAGAAATGAGATGACTTTATCCACTTAAGTACATACATAAATGTTGCCATACTGGGACAGACCGAAGGTCCATCAAGCCCAGCATCCTGTTTCCAACAGGGGCCAATCCAGGTCACAAGTACCTGGCAAGATCCCAAAACAGTACAATACATTTTATGCTGCTTATCCCAGAAATAAGCAGTGGATTTTGTCATCCATTTTAATAATGTCTCGTGGATTTCTTTTAGGAAGATATTCAAACATTTTTTTAAACCCCGCTAAGCTAACTGCTATTACCACATTGTCTGGCAACGAATTCCAGAGTTTAATTACACGCTGAATGAAGAATATTTTTTCTGATTTGTTTTAAATTTACTACTTTGTAGCTTCATTGTGTGCCCCCTAGTCCTAGTATTTTTGGAAAGAGTAAACAAGTGATTCACGTCTATCCGTTCCAATCCATTCAGTATTTTATAGACCTCATCATATCTCCTCTCAGCCGTCTTTTCTCCAAGCTGAAGAGCCCAAGCTGTTTCAGCCTTTCTTCAGAGGAAAGTGGTCCCATCCCCTTTATCATTTTTGTCACCGTGTGCGCACTTACTCATGTTACTCCCTTCTGACCAAGGAGTTTAACTTCTGACACTAAACACAAATTCATTCTTCAGGGCCTTCATGCACCGATTGTAATTAATCCCTTCATTTAAATGGAATTTGCATGGAGGCATGATAAGCTTAGTGCACATTTTAACTCAAGTTTTACTGCACATTTAAATGAAGTACCTACCATGATTAAGGATTTTACCTCAAACAAAGGTGCATTAAAACATGAGTTAACAGTAAGCTTAGTGTATATCAGCCTATTGGTCATTACATTGGTTGCTGGTGGTAGCTTGGGTTAATTTCAAGGTACTGGTGATGTTTACAGCAGTCAGGCTATCTAAGCTATTGTCTACAGCAATCTCTATAGCTAATTACTGCCCATATGGATCTTTGCATTCACAAGTCCAAGGTCAATTAGATGTGCCTTCTTTTAGCCCTCAATTATGAAACATGCCACCTACAACGTGGGATAGAGACAGACTTGAAAGTAGAGATCATTTATCTTACGAAGGTATGGCTGCAAAATTGAGGATGTAGATTGGACCAGGATTTATGCTGTGTTCTGGTAACTGATGGTTTATGTTTTATTGGAAAACACATACAACATTGTGATTGGCAGTATACAAATGTTTTAAATAAGATACAATTTGATGAAATTAACAATGGATACTGGTATCCCTGGTGTAAAAAATAAAAGTCTACTGAAGGCTTATCCAGGATTATTTATATTAAGACTAGACTTTGAGCCCGTAAAAACGGGCTATTATAGGAAGGGGGGGTTGAAAGGCCCGCCCCCAACGCCGAGTTCGCCGCTGCCCCTCCCCCTCCGAGTTCGCGCCCCCCCACCGAGCCGTCACCACCCACCTTCCACCCGGCCGGGCCCTCGCTCCGCTATTGAAACAGCGAGGGTCCGGGAACGCAGCACTGAGCTCTGCTGAGCTGCCGACGTCGGCCTTCGTTCTTCTTCTCTGCCTGTCCCGCCCTCGTGTGACGTAACGTCGTCGAGGGCGGGACAGAGGCAGAGAAGAAGAAGGAAGGGCGATGTCGGCAGCTCAGCAGAGCTCAGTGCTGCGTTCCCGGACCCTCGCTGTTTCAATAGCGGAGCGAGGGCCCGACCGGGTAGAAGGTGGGTGGCGGCAGCGTCTCGGGTGGGGGGAGCGTTAGACGGCGGTATCCCTCCCTCAGCATTAATGCGCAGTACAGACCCTCTGTGTTCCGCCCCCGTCATCACGTATTGACGTGGGGGCGGGGCAGAGAAGGTCTCTACTGCGCATTTGCGAGTGAGTACGGTCACTCGCCGTTTATATGTTTGATTGAGTACAAATATATTCCCAGTTAACAAAACAACTTTATTAATACTAATTTCTGCAACCTCCCCCCCTAATACTATTTCACTGGACTACAAATTATAACACAAAATGTAGAACTAAAGAAATAATGTGGTAGAGATGAGAGTTTGGGACAAGTACATAGGATCTCTCAGGGAGTGATAGGAAGTACAGATGGCATGGATGGGCAGACTGGATAGGCCATATGGTCTATCTGCCTACATTTTTTCTATGTTTCTTCACAGGGTATTTATATGCTGCTGGGCAGACTGGGGGCACACCTTCAAGAAGGTAACTTATTTGCAGGGTTATTCTCACAGAACACAGTATTTTGGGTTCAGATTGGGACCAGTATAACTGGGTGGCCACTGGTAAATTAATCCACACTCTCTGCTCTTTACTAGCCCAGGCCAGAATTTGGTTTAGGTACCAAAGAGTTTATTGAAAAAGATAGATGGCAAGTAAATAGGACAAAAATCTCAAAAGCAAAACAGAGAGCAATATCATCAGACCTTTACAGTACTTAATTCTCCCAGGACTCTCCAATTTCCAAGAGACTTCCCTTTCACTCTTGAATAGCTTTCAGAGTTAGACTGGGCTCAAATGTGGTCACAGATGCAGGTCCCTCTGGCTGCCTGGCTCTCCCTTCTCAGACCTAAGATGTCTTCTGTGATCTCTCCATTTTCCAAGACCAGTGGCTCCCTGATGCTCTACTGTACTCCAAAGCTGCTTAGCTTCTTTCTATTTCTCCTTAGAAGTAGTGGTAGGTTGGTGCAATTAACCAAATCATTCTAACCAAGACATGCAGAAGCCTAAACAACCCCTGTAAACCTTTCACTAGGTCTCTATTCCTTCTGGAAACTGCAAGGATACAAACAGGTCACAGTACAATGTTTTCGTACAGCCACTAGAGGTCTCTGCTATCCAGTTAAAGCACAACCTAAAATCTAAAGGACAGTACTTACTTGAAACTGCATCATAGAACTCGTCATCACTGAGAATGCTTTTAGGTGGTGATCCCTTAACCAAAGATTGCTCTAGCTCATGGTGCTCCGTAGCCAATGTTTGTAGTGCCTCTGACAAGATCTTATTTTTCTCTTGTTCATGCTCCAATCTCAAATCTCTGACCTACAAAGAATAATATGAATGAACTGCATTTTTTTTCTGCAAAACAAGCAGCTTTAACCTAGCTGAAGAATACTCTCTTGGTTGGTATACATCTATAAAATATAGAAACTGATGTTAATGTGTTGTTCAGAACATGAGTATGGAATTTGGAATTTTAATTGCAATAGGGATGGATAACTATGGTCCTTGAGGGCCACAAACTAGTCGGTTTTTGAGATTTCCACAATGACTATGTATGGCATTATTTGCACATAATGGAAGCAGTACACAAAAATCAAACTCATGCATTTTGATTGTGGATGTTTTGTAAACCTATTTGGTTGAAGTCCTTGAGGACCATGGTTGCCCACTCCTGATATAGAATTTCAAATCTAAAAAACATTTAAATGCTTTAATGTAAAAGATAAAATTATTGTCTCACTCTGACATCAGCTCATGGATAAATGGAAAGCAAAAATTATAATTTGGGGAAAAGTTTTATTCTAGACCACGATAGGTCATCAAAATGAATAAGGTTCTAGTGATACTTAGATGTCCTCCTCCTGTTAACAAGCAATGGCAAAAACAGGTGAAACAGACATTTTTAATTTGAGCATCTGAGGTAAATGACAATCAAAGGCTTCTATATCCCTTTTCATGTTTATTTATTCTGGAAGTAGCAAAATTTGGTTAGCTAATGGAGGTGATACTGGTATTTTTTATTCATTCTTATATCCCACAATTGTCCAAAACAAGTTTTGGTTCAGTGTAGCTTACAATTAACACTTAGTAAAAATTACAGTTCTGTTGTACAGTTACAGATTCTTTAACCAAAAAGTTTCTTGAAAAGGTAGGTTTTAGCTCTTTTCTAAAATGAAGGTAATTTGTAATACTTCTTGTTTTCATAGGAATTGAATTCCACCATTTAGAATCTGTAGAAGCATAATTTATGTCTATTTACACTACCGCTTTCAGCTATAATTGGGTAGATGAAGGAGTAAATATCAAATTATCAAGTTTGACTCACAACATTGCATTAAAATATCATTACAGATGACAGCATAAGCAAAGAGGAAGAAAGGTTTTTACACAGTCACTCCACAGCAAAGGTATTATTAGATATCAGATAAAACAGACATGTATAACAACCTTGGCTTATTATGCTACATAAGGGCTAACTAGGAGAACTGACTAACCAAGAGCTGCCATCAGAAATCTATAAATGCCCAATGGTGATGACACTGCTCCTCAAACAGTAATACTCGTAAAGCCTTGCAGATCACAAAGATAATTTTCAAAGCCAGTTATATACATGGCAACAGCTTGTTGTAACATTGACTGAATTATATTCATGTAATGCAATTTTGCATACCTTTTACCTGGGAGCAGAAGTAATTCCAGGGATGGAATCTGGACTTGCATATGTATTTTTGAATTGTAAGTCTGCTTTAAAATTGTTATGTGTACCAAAGAGATGTAATGGTGGATGGGTATTTCAGCTGGATAATTTTCAAAGGGAAGGTTATGCACCTACTTTCCCTTTTAAAATGGGTACAACTTATGAAGGTGTTACTACTACTAACCATTTCTTTAGTACTACTAGATGTATGCAGTGCTGTACACATTATATACAGATACTTTCTCTGTCCCTAGAGGGCTCACAATCCTGAAAACGTGAACGGGACTGGGACCTGTCCTCCGGCAGCTGATGCCCCTTGGAATCTCACAGATCCTTCACAATTTTGGCAAGATCATCCCCCAAAAGAAGTTCCCCCTAATGGGAAGCTTCACCAAGCGTGCCTTAGATGCCAGATCTGTGGCCCAGTGGTGAAGCCCGAACCACCTCTACACTGTCACAGTCAAGGACATCTCCTACACTGACACCCGCGGAAGGTTATACAGGTCTGCTAAATAGGCAAAGACCGACCTCCACAGAGGGAAGAGAGGCACCAAATCTTCCCCCGCTGAGGGTGCCTGCACCCAGCTCAAGCAGGCACATGCCATATGGGAGCCACAAACAGTGGCCTGCAAGCACAAAGTGGCCACTTCATAGGAAGATTTCAGGTAAGACTCAAACTGCCTGTCCTGCACATCTTTGAGGACTGTACCATCCTCCACCAGCAAGGTGGTCTTTTTTGTGACCACTGTGATAAGCAAGTCCACCTTTGGAAGGTGAAGGGACTCCAACTCAGACACTGGCAATAAGTAAAGTTTGGACATAGCCCTAGCCAATGGATTGACCACTGTTGGAAACAGAATGCTGGGCTTGATGGCCCTTCAATCTGTCCCAGTATGGCAATACTTATGTTCTAATCCACACATCACTGCAAAAAACGCACTGACAAAATTTAGCTGGTACTGGAATAGTGGTCCATAGTATAGCACTGCTTATACAATGATCTACTTAGGATAGTTAACAGAAAGTGCCTCTATCTTTCTTTTTTTTGGTAAATTTTAGCTGATATTGGACGTCTAAACTAATTTTGTGGTCCTAAGAAATAAGTTTGAAAACGTAGTGAAAAGAAAATCTTAATCCCAATGACCCAAATATCTTCATCTTTATTTTTACAAAAACTCAAGTTGGAACGGCAATAACTGCCCACTCCACCTTCAAATCAAAATAAAAGACAAAATTACACATCAGTGCTACCTGTAAATCATTACGTTCCTAGAAGAAAGGTCTATAAAAAATAGCTTAGGTAGACTTGGAAGAGCCATTGTCTATCCTTGGAAATGAACAATGAGAAATATTATGAAAACTTGATACACTGTCATTAGTACTGAAAGTACAGTCTCATGATTTACAATCAAACACAAAGATAAGAAAGAGCTACTTTTTGGGATCTGTCGGTTACTTGTGGGCAAGTGATAGCATGCTGGGCTTGATGCACCTTGGTCTGACAGCAAGGATTTTATTTTCTTACTTGTAAAACAAAAGAAAAAAATATCCAGAGTGCTTCAGGTTTACCACTTGTAAAACTGCATTCCAATAGTTTCCCAGGTTTGAAAACAATCCTTCTTGATCAAGATACTAATGAAAACAAATTTCAAGAATATCCAACAATAAGAAATCTAAACATCTCAATATCCTGTAATGCTCTTAATCTCTAGAAACTTGTTCTACTTGTTCTTGAAACATTTACTAGTGTTGCTGGAGAGGTTTCAGTTTGTAGAATATGCTTTAATCTTTTAAGGTCTTAAAGTACAAAGAAAATTTCATACAATTCAACAGAATGCAGTACAGGATCAAATACCTAATGACCTTTTTTCCCACAAATATTAAAAAAAGGCCAAAGACTAACTCCTGGTAAAGCCATGGAAGAAATCATGTGATCATCCTGTACAAGTATATCAATTATCCCTCCTTCCCAAAGCAAATGTTAACCTGAAAAATAGGATGATCCTCCACGCACCGCAAAGGACACTAAGGTCCTCCCAAGGACTTTCACTAACCACACCCTCTCCAAAGACATTACACGATGTGATACCCCAAGCGAGCCTTCTCCAGAGTAGTCCCCACACTCTGGAATGCACTGCCTGAAAGGCTGCGCTTAACACAAGACGATCTCTACTTCAGGAAGCAGGTGAAAGCTTGGCTCTTCAACCAGGCCTTTACTGGAAGAAGTAACTAACTCAGTCTCACTCACACACACAAGGAGTACTCAGGCTGCATATACTGCTGCAGGACATGTTTATCCACTCCTACTCTAGCTGAGATAACATTTAACCATTTCTCTGACCTCATGTGTAGCTTTCTTTAAATCAATCACCTTACTTTATAACTCTTCCTACTTTCTTACCCTTCTATATGTTACATCTTTGCTTTAGGTATGAGAAAAAGTGGGATGTTTGACCACGGAAAACAAAGACTGGAGAGATGGATTCTTCAAGAAACAAACATTTATTTGATAAAAAGACTTGACACAAACACTGTGTTTCGGCCACTAGGCCTGCACCAGGAGTCTACAAAAAGATCACAGATATATATATATATATAAAACAAAGCTATGTAATAAAAAACCACAGATCTATGTATAAAAATATTAAAAAAGCAGTATCGATATACAATGTTAAAGAAGAACAAAAATAAAAAAACAAAATACAATTTTAATTATAAAACGAGAGGTACATATGAACAAAAAGATATCTATAAAAACAGGATATCTATAAGAAAGTGTATATATAAAATAATATGTATATGTAAAACATGTAAAAAATGTGGACACAAACATTTTTGTATATATACATACATAACTCAATTTGTGTACAAAAATGAAGGATAATCACAATATCACATGTATATGCTTGTAAAACATAAAAGTAAATTAAATTAAAAAATATTAAATTTTAAATTTAAAAATACATATATATACATACACGTATACAAAATGGCATGATCTGAGTATGTATGAACATTTAATATAATAAAAATACAATAAAAATGAAAATGCTTGGTATACATCATTTGGTCCATACAAACAAATAATAATAAATCATGACGACGTAAATGTGCCTTATAAATATCATTGGGTCCATATAGAGAAATTGAGAATATAGAGAGACATAAAAATATCTGTCTTAATTCTACACCGAATGTTTTGTATATGGAGAATATACTGTCAAGATGGAAATGATCGATGATAACCGTATTGTTTAAATGCATTAGAAATTAAATGGTAATGAAAATAAAAAGTGGAGGGGTGGTGGAGGAAGAAAGAGGGAAAGGGAGAGAAAACAGAAGAAGAAAAAAAAGAGAAAAAAAGGAAAGAAAAGGAAAAAAAGAGGGAAAAGGGGGGAAAAGAAAGGGGGGGGGGAAGAAGGGGGGAGGGAGGGGAGGGGAGGGGGGGAAGCCGATGTCAGTCTTAAAAATTAATTGATTAAAGACACATGTGTGTTTATGAAGAAGTAAAACAGGAGAGCAGCCTCACCAGGCTGGTTGTACCTTAACTAGTATCCTAACCGATTCTTAAAAACGATTATTAGAAGCATCTAAGGTGACTGTGCATTACCATACTGGCAAAGGTACTACCTCAGTGGACGGACAGCATCTGATGCACAGATGTGGAGGATAGGAACTGGTTATGTATGGAGTCAATGAGTCGGACTGCAACAATATAATGAAGATACTTATCGGTAGCAGGTATTCTCCGAGGACAGCAGGCTGGACATCATCACGCATGGGTCGTCGTCCGCGACGGCCCAGGGAGCTCCGGAATTTAAAGAAAAAACTTTAAAAGCTTCTAGAAGCGACGCGACAGGTGCAGGGACAACGCACCGCGCATGTGCGAGTGACTTCCCGCCCGCGCGCTTCCCTCAGTTATATAAAAAGCAAAGAGGAAAAGAACAACTCCAAAGGGGAGGTGGAAGGTTGTTGATGATGTCCAGCCTGCTGTCCTCAGAGAATACCTGCTACAGGTATGTATCTTCATTTTCTCCGAGGACAAGAAGGCTGGACATCATCACGCATGGGGTATCCCTAACACCCAGGCTCACTCAAAACAATGAACAATGGTCAACTGGGCCTCGCAACGGCGAGGACATAACTGAGATTGACCTGAAAACACACACAACTAAGTGAGAGTGCAGCCTGAAACAGAACAGAAAAGGGCCTAGGAGGGTGGAGTTGGATTCTAAACCCCAAACAGATTCTGTAACACCAACTGCCCAAACCGACTGTCGCGTCGGGTATCCTGCTGAAGGCAGTAGTGAGATGTGAATGTGTGGACAGATGACCACGTTGCAGCCTTGCAAATCTCTTCAATAGAGGCTGACTTGAGATGAGCCACTGATCAGCCATGGCTCTGACATTATGAGCCATGACATGGCCCTCCAAAGTGAACCCAGCTTGGGCGTAAGTGAAGGAAATGCAATCTGCTAGCCAACTGGAGATTGTGTGTTTTCCGATGGCAACCCCCATCCTGTTGGGATCAAAAGAAACAACTGGGTGGACTGTCTATAGGGCTTCGTCCGCTCCACGTAAAAGGCCAATGCTCTCTTACAGTCCAAGGTATGCAACTTGTCCTCACCAGGGCGGGTATGCGGACGGGGAAAAATGTTGGCAAGACAATTGACTGGTTCAGATGGACCTCCGACACCACCTTCGGCAGGAATTTAGGATGAGTGCGGAGGATTACCCTGTTATGATGAAATTTAATGTAGGGAGCATGAACTACCAGGGCTTGGAGCTCACTGACTCTACGAGCTGAAGTAACTGCCACCAAGAAAATGACCTTCCAGGTCAAGTACTTCAGATGGCAGGAATTCAGTGGCTCAAAAGGAGGTTTCATCAGCTGGGTGAGAACGACATTGAGATTCCATGTCACTGGTGGAGGTTTGACAGGGGGCTTTGACAAAAGCAAACCTCTCATAAACAAACAACTAAAGGCTGTCCAGAGATAGGCTGACCTTCTACACGGTGATAAGCACTGATTGCACTAAGGTGAACTCTTACTGAGTTAGTCTTAAGACCAGACTCCAATAAATGTAGAAGGTACTCAAGCAGGGTCCGTGTAGGACAAGAGAAAGGATCTAGGGCCTTGCTGTCACACCAGATGGAAACCTCCTCTATTTAAAACCATAACTCCTTTTTGTGGAATCTTTCCTGGAAGCAAGCAAGACTCGGGAGACACCCTCTGAGAGGCCTAAAGAGGCAACTTCTAAGCTCTCAACATCCAGGCCGTGAGAGCCAGAGACTGGAGGTTGGGATGTATAAGCCACCCCTCGTTTTGAGTGATGAGGGTCGGAAAACAGTCCAATTGCCACGGTTCTTCGGAGGACAAGTCCAGAAGAAGAGGGAACCAAATCTGACGAGGCCAGAAAGGTGCTATCAGAATCATGGTTCCGCGGTCTTGCCTGAGTTTCAGCAGAGTCTTCCCCACTAAAGGAATGGGAGGATACGCATACAGGAGACCCATCCCCCAATGAAGGAGAAAGGCATCTGACGCTAGCCTGTCATGGGCCTGAAGCCTGGAACAGAATTGAAGAACTTTGTGATTGTACTGAGTGGCAAAAAGATCCACCGAGGGGTGCCCCACGCTCGATAGATCTTGCAGACTACGTCCATGTTCAAAGACCACTCGTGAGGTTGCATGGTCCTGCTCAACCTGTCAGCCAGGCCGTTGTTTACCGCCTGCCAGATATGTGGCCTGGGAGAAGCCTGCCTGGAGAAGCATGCCATGTTGACTCGCCCAAAGTCACATTCTGATGGCTTCCTGACACAGAGGGCGAGATCCGGTGCCCCACTGCTTGTTTGTGTAATACATAGCAACCTGTCTGTCTGAATTAGAATAATTTGGTTGGACAGCCGATCTCTGAAAGGCTTTAGGGCATTCCGGATCGCTCGCAATTCCAAGAGGTTGATCTGAAGAATGCTTTCCTGGAAGGACCAAACTCCTTGAGTGTGGAGCTCATCCACATGAGCTCCCCACCCCAGAAGGATGCATCCGTCGTCAGCAATTTTTGCAGCTGAGGAATTTGGAATTGGCGTCCCAAAGTCAGATTGGAGTGAATGCTCCACCAGTGAAGGGAATTGCAAAATTCGGTGGAAAGATAGATGACATCCTCTAGATCCCCCGTAGCCTGACACCACTGGGAAGCTAGGGTCCACTGAGCTGATCTCAAGTGTAGACGTGCCATGGGAGTCACATGAACTGTGGAAGCCATGTGGCCCAGAAGTCTCAACATCTGCCGAGCTGTGATCTGTTGGGATGCTCAAGCTGAGGACACGAGGGCCAGAAGGTTGTACGCCCATGCCTGGGGAAGATAAGCTCGAGACGTCTGTGTGTTCAACAGAGCTCCTATGAATTCCAATTTCTGCACGGGAATCAGATGGGACTTGGGATAGTTGATGACAAACCCCAGTAGTTCGAGCAGTTGAATAGTAATCTGTATGGATCCTAGAGCCCCTGCCTCCGAGGTGCTCTTTACCAGCCAATCGTCGAGATAAGGGAACACATGCACTCTCAGTCTGCGTAACGATGCTGCGACCACTGCCAAGCACTTTGTGAACACTCTGGGCGCAGAGGCGAGACCAAAGGGCAGTACGCAGTACTGAAAATGCTGAGTTCCCAGACGAAATCGAAGGTACTGCCTGTGATCTGGAAGCACCGAAATGTGAGTGTAGGCGTCCTTTAAGTCCAGAGAGCATAGCCATCGGTTTTCCTGAATCATGGGAAGAAGGGTGCCCAGGGAAAGCATCCTGAACTTTTCTCGGACCAGATATTTGTTCAGGGCCCTTAGGTCTAGGACGGGATGCATCCCCCGTTTTCTTTTCCACAAGGAAGTACCTAGAATAGAATCCCAGCCCTTCTTGCCCGGGTGGAACGGGCTCGACCGCATTGGAGCTGAGAAGGGCGGAGAGTTCCTCTGCAAGTACCTGCTTGTGGTGAGAACTGAAAGATTGAGCTCCCGGTGGGCAATTTGGAGGCTTCGATTCCAGATTGAGAGCGTAACCGGACCGGACTATTTGAAGAACCCACCTGTCGGAGGTTATCAGAGGCCACCTTTAGTGAAAAAATATAAGCCTCCCTCCAACAGGTAGATAGTCCGGTACAGAACACTTTGGATGTCGGCTATGCTGCTCTGGAGCCAGTCAAAAGCCTGTCCCTTGCTTTTGCTGGGGAGCCTGAGGTGCACGCCGCTGACGAGAGCGAGCTTGCTGGGGGCGAGCCTGAACAGGCTGTCAGGAAGCAGGAGTGTACCTACACCTATTTGAGGAATAGGGAACAACTCCTCCTCCCTCCAAAAAACCTCCTAGAAGAGGAGGTAGTAGCAGAAGGTGTCCGGCGGGCGAGAGAGTCCATAGCATCATGGTGCTTCTTGAGGGAATCAACCATATCCTCAACCTTCTCTCCAAAAAGATTATCTCCCCGGCAAGGAACATCCGCCATTTGGTGCTGGGTCTTCTGATCCAGGTCTGCACATCACGATACCTTGAGCAGCCACCCGGGATACAGCATCAAAAGTATCAAAGGCTCCCCTGGCCAGGAATTTGCGACACGCCTTCTGCTGCCTGACCACCTGGTGAAAAGGTTCGGCAAGCTCAGGAGGAAGAGCTTCAACCAAACTAGACAGTTGCTTTATCGAGTTCCGTAAGTGAATGCTGGTGGTACAGCTGGTATGTTTGAATTTTGGCCGCGAGCATTCCAGCCTGATACGTACGCCTCCCAAAAGAATCCAAGGTTCTAGACTCTCTGCCCGGGGGCGCCGATGCATAGTCCATAGTACTCTTGGATCTTCTGAGAGCAGAGTCCACCACCATGGAATCGTGAGGAAGTTGGGCCTTCACCATCCACAGGCTCATCGTGGACTCTGTACTGGGACCTGGACTTCTTGTTGACCACTGAATTAGATAGAGGGCAAGATCAATTTTGAAACATCACTTTCCTCAGTGTATTGTGCAAAGGGGCCGTTGCAACCTCTTTTGGCGGAGAAGGATAATCCAGGATCTCGAACATCTCGGCCCTGGGCTCATTCACAGCCTCCATGGGAAAAGGAATGTCCCTAGACATTTCCCGCACAAAAGATGAAAAGGAGAGACACTCAGGTGGCGATTACCTAACCTCAATAGGTGGAGTGGGATCAGATGGAAGCCCCTGAGAATCTTCCTCCGAAAAATATCCGGGGTCTTCCTCCTCTCCCCATGAGTGCTCCTCTTCGGTATCGGACAATAGCTCCCGAAGAGCGGCCCGAATCCGAGCCTGCTTCAACCTGGAGGATCTATGTCCTCGTGAGGAGCGTCAAGAAGTGGACCCGCACCTGGACTCCGGCGAAGCTTCCTCCACCGACGTCGAGTCCACCCAGGTGGCAACCGGCTCAGGCACCACAAGCGGTACCGAGGGCGGAGACCTCCGCGCAGGAGATGGGCCAGATGCCGTCTCAGCAGTAGGTACCCGAGGCGCAAGCACCTCCGGTACAGAGGCAGATGGATGCATCATCCCTTCCAGAAGGCCTGGAAGCATGGCCTGGATACACTCATCGAGTGTTGCCATTGGAACAAGCTGTGGGGCCGGTGCAGGAGTCAGTGCCAGAGTCTGAAGAGGATCGAGAGCCGGTACCTGGCTGCCAGACGACCGACGCATCGGCACTTCCTGAATGGAGGGTGAGCGGACCTCCTGGCGCCGACACTTCTCGGGTGCCAACTCGCTTGGCTCTCCGGAGCTCTCGGTACCGTGACGGGAAGGAGATCGATGGCGATGCTTCTTAGCCTTCGCCTGACGCCTGTCATCAACACTCCTCGGTACCGACGAGGACGTGGAATCCTCACGCCTCCTCGGGGCCGGGTCCGACTCAGGGCAATCCCGGGGGGCCTGCATAGCAGTAGATCTTGAGATGATGGAGATCCACTTGATGCCTCGCTGCTCCCAGCTCGGAGTGGTCTCTCGGCAGCCATTACCTGACCTCTCGATGCCAGCTTCCCTCAACGTCGATGCCGCCGACTTCGGTACCGATGTCGATGCCGACGTCGAAGGACCGGACCTATCCGAAAAAGTTTCTCGCGCTGAGCCTCTTGGGTCCTCTTTTTCATTAATTTACAAAGCTTACAGGAAGCTGGTAAATGGTCGGGCCCGAGGCACTGGAGACACCAAAGGCGTGAGGGTCGGTCAACGAGATGGTCCGGTTGCAGCGGGAACAGCGCTTGAAGCTGCTGGGAGTCCTCGACATGGGGAGGAAAAATAGCGGCGAAAAATCAAATGACTCGATGATGCCACCGAAAAAGGCACAAAAGAGGATATAGAACGCGGCTGCGATTGGGAGAGAAAGGAAACTTAGAAAAAAGGGAAAACCTATGAAAATAAGGACTTTTTTTTTTTAACAAAAACAATAAAGAGGCGAAAAAAGGGGACAAAACGGAGCGCATAAACGCGACAAAAGTCTCCTTGGCCAGAAAATGCGAGGAGCACTCGAAAAACAAACCCTCTCTCGCAAAGCGGAGAAAAAGAAACTGAGGGAAGCGCGCGGGCGGGAAGTCACTCGCGCATGCGCGGTGCACTCAGGGTCGTGCCAACCCAGTAATCGGGGTAAGCACTGTAGGGGGGCGCCTGCTTTCAAGGGTGCCGCGCCGGCCGCGGTGCTGCCGGTCGAGTTCTATTTCAAAATTTAAAAAAAATGAACAGTACCGTATCGCGTTGGTGCGTCGGCGCCTATGCGCATGCGCTGCTGCCTTCCCGCGCGCAGCACTCGGGCTCAGCTCTCCTCCCTCCCCATCAGCGTGTAGCCATGTCCACCTGCGAGCTCTACACCCGGGTAAGTGAAGAGGGGAATCTATCTCTTCAGCTGCTCAGCGAGCGGCGGCGGAGTGGAGCGCGATTTATCTCTTCAGTTTTGCTTAGCGGGCAGGAAGGCGCGGCCTTAGTTTCCTTGCTGCTGTTTCTTGAACTAGTACCGGGGCAGGTGTTGCTTGCGGTGTGGCAAGTTCTCACTCTGACAGAGTTGAGGAAGACCGGGAGCAGATGGGGGGCCGTGGGGTGGAGCTGCTGCTTGTCACAGCCAATGTGGGCTCCGTGTGTGACAAGGTGGGTATCGGGGGAGGGAAGGGTCCGTCCTGAGGAAGGCCTGTAGTGTCCACGCAACTCCGGCTCCTGCAGTTGTGAGTCTGCGGGGGGGGGGGGGGGGGGGGGGGGGACACAAAGCACAAACTAACTTGCCAAACTCTCTTCTGACAGTACGTCTCCCTGGACGTGGTGAACAAGTTTGTACTCTCTGCTGACAGTACTCTTTCCTGGGCACGCTTGAACAAGTTTGTGCTGTAGTGGTGATGCTCAAGCAACCACTGCACTCATACAGTTGACATTTTTGACAGATAGGACTAGCTGTTCGTTTATGTGCTATTAATTGTACTATTATTTTGTGCAACTAGATTTTGTTTGAGTTTATTATATTTGTTGTGACTCATGACTTTAGTACTGGGTGCCTGCCTTCAAGGGCGCGCCGCACCCGCGGTGCTGGCGGTCAAGTTCTATTTCAAATTAAAAAAAAATAAACCGTACCGTATCGCATTGAGAGAAAGAAGATGACACAGTGGGGGAGGGGGGGCGCCAACTGATAGTCTGAAGGGGGTGCCAACATAGTCTGCAGGGGGGCGCCGAGACCCTAGGCACGGCCCTGGGTGCGTTGTCCCCGCGCCCGTCGCATCGCTTCTAGCTGACAGTGTATATAAGTGAAAAACATTCAAGCATTACTACGACAGTCTGCAGGGTGGGAGGATGGGGGGTGGGTAGGAGGTATGCATGAGGACATCAAAGCATATCATCGATATTCTAACAGGATGGGTGTGGATAGGTGAGGGGTGGGTGACCAACAGAGACATACAGCTTTATGGTTTATAATGGGTGTTAAAATATTCAATCATTCTGACTTCAAAAGGTCTTACGTTCTTGTATGTTTTGTAAAGTTACCTTTCAGTATTCTCACTGTGAAATCACTGGTACAGTGTCCTGGTTCTGTGAAGTGCTGTCCCACTGGGGTGGGGGCCCTAGCCCATTATAAACCATAAAGCTGTATGTCTCTGTTGATAACCCCACCCCTATCCACACCCATCCTGTTAGAATATCAATGATATGCTTTGATGTCCCCATGCAAACCTCCTACCCACCCCCATCCTCCCACCCTGTCAGACTGTCATAGTAATTGCTTGAATGTTTTCACTTATATACACTGTCAGCTAGCACATTTGCTTATTTCCGATCTGACGAAGAAGGGCAACCTTCGAAAGCTAATCAAGAAATGTATTAAGTTATGTCCAATAAAAAAAGGTATCATATTTTCTTTTCCATGTTTTATTTTGTTTGATTTCTATTGATAAGCAGAAATTGAAATTGTTTTTCTTTCAGAAAGCATTTCGGCGGGGCTACTAATTTGGGTGGATGTTGCTCTAAACCTGCAGGAAGGCGATGTGTGTTTGTGGACTGCTGGAAGAATGATAAAGTCTTTCCTATCTTTTAATGGAGTTCGTTTCATTTTATAAAGTTTTATTGTACATCACTGACTAATGTGTTTAAGAAGGGTGGTATATCAAATGAAATAAACTATCAAACCTCATATATGTAAACTAGCAATCTATTCTCTTCATAGATAGCACAAGACAAGTTGTGTACCTAGATCTTGGTTTATCAGTGATGTGACAAAAGAGATATGGGGTTTCCACAATACAAACATTGTAAAAGCTTAAAAAACCCATTAGATACTAGTAAGTACAAAGAAATGCCTTCTGCAGCTCATGCATGTATTGCCATTCAGAGTCTGTTAGTAGCATTAACATCAGATCGATCACCACCTTCTGATAATAGATACAGAACAAAGGCAGCATTTCAGCATAAATGTGTATTCGTCAAAACACAACGTTATTTGTTTTTCTATTAACATCCAGGCGATTAAAAACATGATTTTTTTTCTGGCATACTAGGTGGACTATTATTGGGGACACTTAAAAATTTTTAGTAAGCATTTCTATCCTCCCCCCCCCCCCCCCCCCACCAGCACAGTAACTGGCACTTCTCTTATTCAATCCCCCCACCCTTCTGGATGACTGGCATTTCTCTCCTCAATCACCCCCCCCCCCCCCCCCACGGTAATTCGCATTTTTTCTCCTCCACGTCTATCAGTGATGACTGGGTATCTCCTCTTACCTCTTTTCTCCACCATCCACTCCCCCCCCCCCCCAAGATAACCCGATTCGTCTCTTTTTTTATATATTTATTCATTTATAAACAAATATTCAGATAACTCTGAACATTGAAATACAGGCATAAAATGATACAGGAAATGAATATCAAACAATCATAAATCATTCCTTAGACTGTAAAAGGAGGGAAAATGAAAATATAGGATATTAAACAAAGAAACAAATTATTAATGACAGGCTTAACAGGTACTACCTGAATGTCCTTATAAACACGCTGGCAAGTACAAAAAGAAGTGCAACTGCTGTGGAACAAAAACTCACATGTGATGTTACATTTACAGAAAATACTCCCCCCACCCCCCCCCCCAATATTTGACTTCTTATTGAGAGAAAAGCTTTATTCCTCTCTTGGGTAACTTTAGATTAGATTAGATTCTTACTTTCTGACCATAAAAAAGATGGAGAGTGTCTAAAATACTGTTTCATTATAGCATTAACATCTTGTTCAAAAACCATAGACTAATAATGTGGTTCTTCTGTAGATTCAGAGAGAGAGATATTTTTCAAATCCATCGATGCTTCAGGTTCTGAATCTACAACCTCACCTTGGGCTTTTTGTTTAAAGAAACCAGAATATAATAAATCTTCTAGATCTCAACTAAATATTCTTTGACGATATCCAAGGGGGGAGTGGCCAGAGCTTTTTGGAAAATTCAAAATACGTAGAATGAGTCTCCTGTTATAAATTTCCAGAATTGTTTTTAAATTTTTTTGTTACATTTGCACCCCGCGCTTTCCCACTCATGGCAGGCTCAATGCGGCGGCCAATGGAGGGTTAAGTGACTTGCCCAGAGTCACAAGGAGCTGCCTGTGCGGGAATCGAACTCAGTTCCTCAGTTCCCCAGGACCAAAGTCCACCACCCTAACCCACTAGGCCACTCCTCCACAGAAAACTCAACCTGCCTAGGAACAGCCAGTCTAGCCACAACTGCTGCATTCTTAAATTCTCCCAGATTTAACCTCAGAGCAAATCTGTTCAACTTTACCCAAAAAGTGAGTTTTAAAGTTTCCACCATCTACTTAAATTTACCTACCAAAGTTACCTCCATAAAGACATAAGTATTGCCATACTGGGACAGATCGAATGTCCACCAAGTCCAGTATCCTGGCAAGATCCTAAAACAGTACAATACATTTTCTGCTGCTCATCCTAGAAATAAACAGTGGATTTTCCCCAAGTTCATTTTAATAATGGCTTATGGACTTTTCTTTAAGAAGCGATCCAAAATTATTTTTAAACCCCACTAAACTAACAGCTTTACTACATTCTCTGGCAAAGAATTCCAGAGTTTAATTACACGTTATATTCGCTTTACACTACTACTTTGTAGCCTCATTGCGTGCACCCTAGTCCTAGTATTTTTGGAAAGAGTAACAAGTGATTCACATCTACCCATTCCAATTCACTCATTATTTTATAGACCTCTATCATATCTCCCCTCACCCGCCTTTTCCTCCAAGCTGAAGAGCCCTAGCCACTTTAGGCCTTTTCTCATAAGGAAGCCCTCCATACCCTTTACCATTTTCATCGCCCTTCTCTGTATCTTTCCAATTCCACTATATCTTGAGATGCGGGTGACCAGAACTGAACACAATATTTGAGGTGGGGTCGCACCATGGAGCGATACAAAGGCATTATAACGTCCTCATTTTTGTTTTCCATTCTTTTCCTAACAACTAACATTCTATTTGCTTTCTTAGTTGCCGCTAGAGAATCACACAGGAATCACTCTGTCCTCGTGGGGTCTGTCTTGGTCACCACCCCATCCCCGCAGGTTCTGTATCCATCCCTACAAGCCCTGTCTCCATCCCCGCCCCGTGGGCTCTGTCCTCATCTGCAGAAACCGCAAACATTTATGATTTTATATTTAAATCCTTTTATTAAAGTATAAAAAGGGAGGTCACATGATGACATGCTGGAGGACAGTCGCTCTGGGCCCCCAACTGTTTCCTCATGAATTATTACAAGATACTTGGACCTCACACGGATTAAAATTGAGGAAGCAAGAATTACAAGCCAGATCACTGGAGAAGTGCAAAAATAAACTGGGAGACGGATTTAGTCCCACTCAATTGGAAAGAGCACACAGGATTGGATCCAGACAACCCCTACACGCAAAACCCAGAGTGGTGATCCTTAGGATCTTAAACTTTCAACACAAACAAGCAATTTTGCAGGCACTATGTGCAGGAAAATCACTTGTGTATGGGAATACAAAAATCTTGTGCTTCCAAGACTATTCGGCGGGGGTGGCAGTGTAGCGCAGAGCTTTTGCTCCAGTGTGCTATAAGTTATTTGAAGCAAAAATAAAGTTCGCCCTGCTGTACCCTGCCATATTGAAAATTACTTACAAGGGCTCCACACAAACTTATACACCCGTGGAGAAAGTGCGAGAATTTATGGCATAGATAGGTAATCGGGACAATGAGGGAGGTATGGAGGTAAATAGGTGAATGTTTATACGAATTCTCCAGTCTGGAGAGGACGGGACATATAAATTCAACTGAACTGGGACAACAAAATTCCCGTTAGCCATATTGCTGAGGAGGTATTGTCTACAAGTCATCCTGCATGAAAGCCAGAGGTGGTTGTACTGACTGAAAGATTGCCACCACGCAAAGGAGAGATGGACTACCGCGAAGACACAAGCTACGAGTTAAGTGATGGTTTACTGCTAAGACACAAGTTACAAGTTAAGCGTTAAGTGTTAGACCCCACAATCATCCAGATCATCATTGCAACATCAAAAAAAAAAAACCACAACTTTGTTCTGAGTCGGGAAGGATTTATGTAAGCAGTTGTAAAGGGGAGACGGGGGGAGGTGTTGGGAGTGGCTGCTCTTAGGAAGGGTCGTTAAGAAAGGAATGGAGGAGGGGGAGGGAGGGGTGGAGGCAGAGAGTGAAATGGAAAGGTAGAGAAGAGGTGACATGCAAGATAAGGCGGTTCATGAGGACTGATGGGCTGGAGATAATGTTATGGAGTGAGATGGGCCTGGAGACACCATTAAGTAGAGGAGGCGAGCTAGGATGCCCCCTCTGGTCTTATAGTTTGTTGTCGTTACATGGAAAAATCAAGTTAGTAAAGTGGACATGGTGACTCTGGTGTCATGGAATGTGGGAGGTATTAGTTCGCCCATAAAAAGATCAAAAATTTTACACCATTTACAAAAACACACAGTTGACATTACTTTATTACAGGAAACGCATTTGAATGCCCAGGAGCATGCTAAACTGAAAACTTGGTGGGTGGGTACATGTGAAGCAGCAGCATCTTAGGGGAAGAAGGGAGGGGTGGCCATACTGATTAGGAGGGGGATAGTGGACAGTCTATAGCTGTGAGCCCAGCAGGCAGATATGTTTTGATAGAGGTGACTATACAACGGCGTACTATACAATATGTAATCTTTATGCCCCAAACCAGTATGATAAAATTTTTTACAAGACCATAGCTAATCTTTTGCTACAATACAGGCAGAGATCCTTGGTGGTGGGGGGAGATTTCAATGCTGTCTGGGATCCTCAGTGGGATAGGTCTCCCCAGAAGCAGGTACGTCATATCTTAATAGAGGATTGCTTCAATTAAGTCGGGTATTTGATCTAGTCGATGTTGGAGGGAACTACACCCTATGGAATGGGATTACAACACACCTTCCTCGGGCGCATTGATTCAAGCCCGGATAGACTATATCCTAACATCCAGTGGTGAATTTGGAAGAGTAGGAACAGGTAGAAATAGGCCCCTATGTTATTTCAGATCAGCCTGGGTGAAGATGAGGTGGTCGGTGGGAGGTAATTTCCTGAGTTGGACAATCGTGTTTTTTCCATTGGAATTGTGCAAAGATGCGAAGTTTTTCAGGAATGCATATTAACTTGCTGGAAAGAATACAAGGCCCATAATGCGATACATGAGCAGGACCCGATGTACTGGGAAGCTGTAAAGACAGTCTTGCAGGGAGAAATAATAAGTTACTCCTATCATGTGAGAAAGATGAGGGACATGGAAATTCTGGGGCTGAGCAAAAAAATTTGCAAGGTTAGACGGCAGCTGGGGGTCTATCCATCGGAGGCACAGCGCCAACAAATTGCAGATCTGCAGGCAACGTTGAATTCTCTTATTCACAGGAGGGCTCTTAAATCACAGACATACTATAAATATATGTTATAGCGCCAAGGAAATAAAGCAGGAAGATTGATGGCTCTTTTGATTCACCCCAAAGGAGGAACCCAAAAAGTTCTGATCCTCCAAGGGGAAATAGGGCTCGCACGGATGAGACAATAAGAGATATTTTTTACAACTACTATCATCGGCTTTATGCCTCACCTTTGGAGGAGGGTCTCCCGGGATTCTTATACTTGGAAAGTTTGAACCTACCTTCAATAGGCCCCGATAATAGAGAATATCTGAACGAGCCAATACAAGAGGACAAAGTAGAACTAGCCATTTCCCGTATCCCTAGGTGGAAAGCCCCCCGGACCAGATGGATTTCGTGCGGAATTTTATAAACTAATGAAGGGAGAGGTGATACCGCCCCTTACTAGCCTTTTCAATAGGATTGTGGAGGTGGAGGTCATGCCATCGTCTCAAGTAAGATGCCTGAAGCAGCAGAGACCGAACGGTCTGAAAAAGAACTGACCAACAGCCACGCAAGGCTGACAGGAATTAAAAAATAGCCCTGGACTAAAAAGACCGAGCCTGCAGCCAAAAGGAGCCAGCAAGAGACTTCTCCCACTTTGGAAATGGCAGACTAAGACCTCTGAACCACAAAGGTACAAGTTCCAGCAACGGGGTCGCCCTCTGAACCAGCCACCATCTAGGACAGTGAAGAGGAGAAAAATAATTGAGTTTCGTGATCCAGACATGAGCTGTGCCCCACAAAAAAAAAAAATCAAAGCAACTGGTACAAGCTCGGAAGGGTCAAGATCAGAATCAGACGCCGGCTAGCGAAATTCAAAGAAACTTCGCAAGCAGCCCCCTAGAATACATTGCCAAAGGTGGGAAAATAAATCAGGTAACAAGCAAGAGAAAGAAGAAAAAACAAAGTTTCTTGTTGTTTTTTTTTTTTTAAACAATCTTCTTCACTAGTGACAGGAATAAATAAAGGTTTACCTCAGAGGCAGAAAAGGAGGGGAAAACAAAGTTTCCTTTTTTTTTTTTTTTTTTATAAACAACCTTCTACACTGGTGACGGGAATTAATAAAGGTTTACTTCAGAGGCAGAAAAGGAGGGAAAAAACAGTTTCTTCTTCTTCCCTTTCTTTTTTGTAAACAACTTTCTTCACTAGTAACAGAAATAAAGGCTTACCCTCGGAGTCAGAAATTCAGATATACCTACCACCACAGAAAAGAAGAATCCCCACAGGGGAGACAAGTTTACTCCATGCCACAATCAACCATCACCCTGCTAGAAAGACAACCAGAGGAGGTAGGGGAGGGGGAGGGAACCAGGGTCACTGGATATCACCCTAGCTGGCAGGTGAGGAACTGAGGACCACTGAGTATCATCTAAGACTAGCCCCAACACGGCTACCAGCACACCCTTGGCTCCACTGTCACCAGAAGAATCTGGGCCAGGAGCTACCAGCCAGCAATCCTGAGGAGCTGCATGATCCATCCACCATCTGCTAGGAGACAGAGAAAATAGTTCCAAGTAAACTGCCTGGAATGTTCAGTATTTTCTCTGTCTCCTTCCGCTGGTAGATGGACACAACCCATTAGTCTGGACTGGTCTGGTATAGATGACAAGGAAACAAGTTTAAAAGTAATGATTCTACATTAGAGAGCAGATTAAGAAGATTTCAGTTCATCTGCTACAGAATCAGCAAGTATCCTCTTGATGGCAACAACATGAAAGAAAACATTTACCGACTATGATTTAAGCTCACTGCGAAGGCATTGTTTAAATCATTTTTATACCTAAATTCAATTCTGACTGCAACCTTTAATTTAAAATACTACATTTTAAAACACATATTTTTAAATAATTTCTTCTCTCCATTACTTTATTAAATGTCTGACTACTAAACAATATTTTTTTTGCTTAATGTCATTCTACTTCATGGGTTAAACACAGAGGACAGTGAACGAGAGAACAAAGCAAGGGAGGTGTGTGCAGTGAATACAGAGGGGTGACCCACGACAAACATGAACACTGAAGAACAGGCCATCCAATGTATAACCAGGAGATCAAGTCATCCACTGTAAACCACAGAGGAAGAGGAACCAAACAGCAGATTAAGATCTTTAACATATATATTTGATTGCACTCCAATTACATTAAAAATGAACAGTTTGTGTATGAATGCTACAGTTCTAATCTAACATTTTTTTTAATCTATCTAAAAAATTTAACCTACTTGTACATAAGAACCACTTATGTCTATAACCCACTAGTTGAATACCAGTTACATTTAGAAAAATTGAGAAAGGGAAATAGCAAGACAGCAGGATTTAATCTTTTAAAGATGATCCATACAATAAAATTGAAAGAAATATGAATACCTTACAGAAAGGTGCAACCATAAAACATTACACTTGGACATGAAGTTCATATTAATCCCAAGCAGTAGTAATGCAAGACCAATCCTTGGGGCTCTCACGTTAAAGGGCACATAATCCACTCCTAGTTTCCCTAGCCAATATGCACATTACTTTTAAAACCTGTGTGTACATATTAGGAAAAATCCAATCAAAACCATATTTGTAAGTTATAAAGTTTGACAGGTCCAAAAATCCTATAAAATTTTAAAAGATCCATTACCTCTTGAGTGCAACAAGGTGTTTGTTAGTTTTAATTTTTTTTGTTTTATTTTGTTTTCTATTTGAATTGTATAATCTTCAAGGTACACAAGTATGCTTAATCTAGCATAGAATGCAAATAAAACTACTGCTCCTTTTCAAATTTAGGTAATGTTTTCTAAAGCAGTAAAAGAATGCATTATACTAATCTTGAGGGCATTGTATACCTCAGCAGAATTCTTATGTGCAACCCAAGGTCACAGCAGCCTGTCATCACACACTGTGGTCTTAAACGCAAGCCTTTTCCCTAAAGCTGATCCTCACAGCTACCTTCTCTACTACCTAGTTACAGGTTAGGATTCCTCTAGCCACAAGGAAAGAGATGTTGACCCCTTGGCATAAATCAGTAAGAAAAAATGTTCATCTTTTGCATTTCAAGCTTACATGTAACAAAAATGCCAAAATGAGCAGATCCCTCCAAGTAAAATGTAGCAGTTCCCAATCAATGACATCATTACCATCCAAAGTAATATTATTGTATTTATTTTCTTTGATCTAAACAATGATATGCTATCTATAGACTTGTGCTATGAAAGAGAAAATAATAGCAGTAGCTGGCATAAGCTACAATACTGTTGGCACTTAGTTCTCATCTCAAATACAATTATCACAAGCTCAGCAATTTCATATCCACGAATTTAAAACAGATCAGCTGAAAAAAAGAAAGGCACACAAGGGGCGGTTGTTTCTCCCTTTTTAAAACTGTTTCTTCAATGGATACAAAAGAGTTCAGATCACCGCATCACTAAAGAAATGATGAATTAGTTGCAATGAACCATTAACCTTGATAGCTGTTCATATGCACATGTCTGCTGCTACGTTAAAGGCACTGACAAAAAACAAACCATTAAAAACTGGAAACTAAAATGCTCTTTTCTCAGTCACCTTTTTCACCTTCTCCATTCTGCTGTTTTTTTTTTCGTGCGTCCCTTCCATTACGGCATATGTAAGATAGGTACCCCCCTCTCTCTCACTTAAGCGACCACCCCCCCCCCCCCCCAAAAAAAAAAAATCTATAACATACAGGTGTACCTTTCCTTGCGCATTAATTCTCGTGCTTTTTGTACAGTTTCCACTTCTGGCGCAGCAGACCCTCCCAAATCTCGTCCGATCCAACCTCCTTGTCCGCCTGCCTCCGTCTCGCTGTTAACTGTTAACCTCAGCAAAATCCCCTCCAGGAAAGAACGGCGCTGGCGACCGACAACAGCCAGGTACCAGAATCTGTGCCTGCCAGTGTGCCACCAAGCCTGCCCATGTAAACCAGCTCCCGATTGGTCATCCAAGGCAGCCTCGGAAGCTTCTGTTTTTCATTGGTTAATATATTTTCCCTCTTTTTTTTCACATTGTAAATTATGAGGCCAGGCTGGTGTTAATTTAAAATGCTATTTAAAATCGCCCCCTCCCTCTACCAACGCAAATCCCTTTCTAAAACTCTTCTGTAACTGAAACACGTAGTGAAACCACAGCGATCAGAACTACAGTATGGAGCTAATGGTTAATAAATAAAAACAAAATTATGATGCATACTTATTGGCCTTTATTTTTTTTTTAAACCATGTTTTGGGACACTAAAATCCCCTCTCATGACTCAGAGGAAACGTGTAATGATGGCCTGGTCGGTGCCAGGACTTGTACAGCGAAATTACCAATTAATACAAAAACTTTTAAATACATTTCATAAGGCAAAACACTATATATATTTTAAAATAAATCAAGGGCTTCTCACTACAGAGATTTTCATTTCGTTGTGGGCTTTATCACTATCATTAATTTTGTTAAAGAAAATTAATTGTTCAGAGATACATGCTTTCAACAGCTACTACCTTCTCCAAAGACACATAAATAAATACCTCTCACCCTTTATCCCCACCACCCATCATACCTCTTGGTGCCATTCAAGTCTTTCATTTTAAACAGTTTGAGCAAATCCCAATCCCAACAGCCTCCTGTAGTGGCAACAGCAGCATTATCTTATTCTTAAGGCAGAGACCAGAGCTGCTAAGTTACCCATTCCAAGAAGAAGAGTTTTGGCAGGTCCTGCTTATAAACTTCCATTCCAGTGCAGTGTAGTAATTGTAGTTCATGATTCTATCCATTGAAAATCAGTGCTGCAAGTCCCATAATACACCTGAATAAGGTTGACAGAAATCCAGGACCAGCCAAAAAGTCTGCCTCCTGGAATAGGTAACTTGGCAGCTCTGAATGAACAAACCAGTGTGTGCTCTGCCTCCCAATGGATACCAAGATAAAATGACATCAGAGTAAGACCAGGGCTCCAGTCCCCCATGCCTTAAGATGGTGCTGTTGCTGCCAGAATCAGGTCTCAAGGGGCTGTACCATGAAAATGAAAGGTCTGCAGGGCAGTGGAGAGGAAAAGTGATCATCAGAAAACTGGCACTTATATTGGCCAGGTTTCTCATCCTGCTGGCCTCTAAGAAAACTGTTTCACTAGAAGGCATGTCTTGTCAGACATATCTGATTAATTTCTTTGATTGGATGACCAGAGTGGATCGAGACAGCGCTAGATTTGGTGTATTTAGATTTTAAGCAACAGGGCCAGTGCTAGGGTTTGGCACCCTCTAGCCATCCAGCATGCCCTCGCTCTCCTTTCTCCTCCCAACCCCTCCCCTCCATCTAACACCTTCTCTCTCCCCTCCTCTCAGTGAGAGCAACTCAAATTCCTCCACTACCAGACACCTGCATGCAATGCTTTTTTTGTAAGTAAAAAAGGTATTGGTACTCATTTTGGGTTAACTTAGGGGAGGGATCACTATGGCTCTGCCCCCATAGTAGCCACACCCATGTTACCAGCCATGGCACATATAAACAGGCATCATTGAAAATATTACACCAATATAGAAGAAAAATAACTTGTGATTTTTTTTCATTATAAATCATTTCTGTAAGCTGTTACAGCTCCAGTATATCCAAAATGACATAAAGAAGGCTAAAATAGAATATGAAAAGAAACTTTCCGCAAAGGCTAAAACCACAGTATAAAGCGAAGATACTACCTGTAGCAGGTATTCTTCGAGGACAGCAAGGCTGATCATTCTCACAAGTGGGTCGATGATCTGCGTCAGCCTGGGAACCAGCATAAACTAGCAAAAATGAAAGAGTTTGCTGGAGCCTTCTGGCGCATGTGCAGCACACAACCGCACATGAGCAGAGTGCCTTCTCGCCTGTGCTCCTCAGTTTAATCCAAAGCATAAATGAAAAAAAAAAAAAACAACTCCAAGGGGAGGTGGCAGGATTGTGAGAATGATCAGCCTGCTGTCCTCGGAGAAGATACCTGCTACAGGTAAGTACCTTCGCTTTCTCTAAGGACAAGCAGGGCTGTATCATATAAGTGGGGAATCCCTAGCATCCAGGCTCACCCAAAAGAACAAACATTGGGTCAATGGGCCTCGCAATGGCGAGGATGTAAGAAGATTAACCTGAAACGATATACAAACTAGCTGAGAGTGCAGCCTGGAACAGAAAAAACAAGCCTAGGAAGGTGGCGTTGGATTCTAAACCTCAAACAGATTCTGCAACACTGATTGCCCAAACCAACTGTCGCTTCGGGTATCCTGCTCAAGGAAGTAGTGAGATGTGAATGTGTGAACTAAAGACCACGTTGCAGTTTTGCAAATCTCTTCAATGGAGGCTGACCTAAGTGAGCCACCGAGCAGTCATGGCTCTGATATTATGAGCCATGACATGACCCTGTAGTGTCAGCCCTGCTTGGGCATAAAGTGAAGAAAATACCATTTGCTAGCCAATTGGAAATGGTACGTTTACCAATGGCAACTCCCCTCCTGTTGGGATCAAAGAGACAAACAACTGGGTGGACTGTCCTGAAGGGCTTCATCAGCTCCGTGTAAAAGGCCAATGCTCTCGTGCAGCCCAGGTTTGCAAGCTCCTTTTGCCAGGGTGGGCATGGGGACGGGGAAAAAATGTTGGCAAGACAATCGACTGGTTCAGATGGAACTCTGACACCACCTTCGGCACGGCAGGAACTTAGGGTGCATGCGGAGGACTACTCTGTTGTGATGAAACTTAGTATAAGGTGCATCCACTACTAAGCCTGAAGCTCGCTGACCCTACGAGCTGAAGTAACAGCCCCCAAGAAAACGACCTTCCAGGTCAAGTACTTCAGATGGCTGGAATTCAGTGGCTCAAAAGAAGTTTTCGTCAGCTGGGTGAGAATGATGTTGAGATGCTGGGATACAGAAGCACCCCTCATTCTGCGTGATGAGTGTCAGGAAACACTCCAATCTCCATGGTTCTTTGGAGGACAATTCCAAGAGGGAACCAAATTTGAAGTGGCCAGTAAGGTGCGATCAGGATCATGGTTCCCCGGTCTTGCTTGAGTTTCAACAAAGTTTTCCCACTAGAGATATCGGAGGATATGCATACAGAAGGCCTGTTCCCCAATGAAGGAGAAAGGCATCTGGCGTTAGTCTGTCGTAGGCCTGAAGCCTGGAGCAGAACTGAGGGACCTTGTGATTGAGTTGAGTGGCAAAAAGATCCACCAAGGGGGTGCCCCACGCTTTGAATATGGGCATAGCCTGCAAGATCTTCCGAGACCACTCATGAGGTTACATTACCATGCTTAGCCTGTCAGCCAGGCTGTTTACGCTGGCCAGATATGGGCATCCAGAACAAGCTGTAATGGCGGGCCCAGAGCCACATCCGGATGGCTTTCAAGACACAGAGAACGAGATCTGGTGCCTCCCTGCTTGTTGGTGTAATACATGCAACCTGATTGTCTGTTTGAATGAAGTTAACTTGGTTGGACAGCTGATCTCTGAAAGCCTTTAGAGTGTTCCAGATCGCTCGGAGCTCCAGAAGGTTGGTATGAAGACCTGTCTCCTGGAGGAATCAAGCTCCTTGAGTGTGAAGCCCATCTACATGAGCTCCCCAACCCAGGAGAGATGCATCTGTCGTCAGCACTTTTTGCGGCTGAGGAATTTCAAATGCAAGTTCCAGGTCAAATTGGACCAAATTGTCCACCACTGAAGAGAGTGTACTAGCTCAGGGGACACTCGGATTACATCTTCTAGGTTCCCCCATGGCCTGATACCACTGAGAAGCCAGGGTCCAGTGAAAAGATCTCATGTGAAGGCGTGCATTGGGCATAACATACACTGTGGAAACCATGTGGCCAACAATCTCAACATCTGCCGAGCTGTGACCTGCTGCAATGTCCGAACCTGGACACGAAGAAGTTGTCCACACGTCTCCAGGAGATAGGCTCGAACAGGTCCATGTATCGAGCAGGGTGCCTATGATTCCAATTGTTGGACAGGACAGAGATGGGACTTGGGGTAGTTTATTACAAACCCTAGAGCTCGAGGATCTGAATAGTCTTCCACATGGACACCCAAGCACTGTCTTCCGAGGTGTTCTTCATTAGCCAATCGTCGAGATAGGTAACAACATGCACTCCCAGTCTGTGTAGCGATGCTGCACTACCGCTAGACATTTGGTAAACACCCTGGGAGCCGACATGAGGCCAAAAGGCACACGCAGTACTGAAGTGATGTATTCCCAGCCAAAAAGGAAGATACTTCCGTGGGCTGGAAGTATCGGGATGTATGTATATGCATCCTTCAGTGCTGAGAGCATAGCCAATCATTTTTGCTGAATCATGGGAAGAAGGGTGCCTAGGGAAACCATCTTGAACCTTTTGTGGGCTAGGAACTTGTTCCGGGCCCTTAAGTCTAGGATGGGACATATCCCCCTGCCTTTTTCTGCACAAGGAAGTATCTGGAATAGAATCCCTCCTTTTTCCCCTGGTTGAATGGGTTTGACCGCATGGGCCTTTAGAAGGGCGGAGAGGGTTCCTCTGCAAGTACCTGCTTGTGTTGAGAGCTGAACAAATGAGCTCTAGGTGGACAATTGGAGGTTCTGATACCAAATTGAGGGTGCATCCTAACTGGACTATTGAAGAACCTACCGGTCGGTGGTTATGAGAGACCACCTTTGGTGAAAAGGTTTTAACCCCCCCCCCCCCCCAACCAGTAAGTCGTCCGGCACAGACACTTTTATGGTGGCTATGATATGCTGGAGCCAGTCAAAAGCCCATCCGCTGCTTTTGCTGGGGAGCAGCAGGGGCCTTAGGCTCACGCTGTTGATGAGAATTAACGCACTGGGGTGTAGCCTGAGCAGGCTGGCAAGCCACTGGTGCATACCTACGCCTAGTAAAGGTGTAAGAATACTCCGGGACCCACCAAAATACCTCCCAGATGAGGAGATGGTTGCAGAAGACACCCGGCGGGAGAGAGAAGACATAGCATCGGTATGCTTCTTGATCTGGTCAACCAGTTCCTCAACCTTCTCCTCCGAAAAGGTAATCCCCCAGAATGGAACATCCGCCATTCTCTGCTGGACCAAATGGTCCAGGACAGAGACACGCAGCCATAAAAGTCTATGCATTGCTATACCTTGGGCAGAGATTCTGGATGCCACGTCAAAAGTGATGTAAGTGGCCCTGGCCAAGAACTTGCAACACGTCTTCTACTGCTTGACCAGTGGGCGAAAAGACTCGGTGTGCTCTGGAGGGAGTGCATCAACCAAGTCAGACAGCTGCCTCACCGAGTTCCGCAAGTAGACGCTCATGAAGAGCTGGTATGATTGAATAGGGCAAAAGACTCCAAGATCCTAGCTTCTCTGCCTGGGGGAGCCAAAGCATAGTCCCTAGTACCTTGGCTCTCTTGAGAGCAGCATCCACCACCATGGAGTTGTGGGGTAACTGAGACCTCGCCAACCCATGTTCCCCATGGATCCGATACTGGATGTCAATTTTCTTGGGGACGACAGGGACAGAGGGGACGCCCAGTTCTGCCTGAGGACTACCTTGAGTACCTCATGCAGGGGGGCTGTCACTGCCTCCTTAGGTGGAGAGGTGTAGTCCAGGACCTCAAGCATCTTAGCCCTGGGCTCCTCCTCCACTCTACAGGAAAGGGTATGGCCTCAGCTATTTCCCGGACAAACGAGGTGAAGAGAGGCTCTCAGGAGGGTGATAGCCTTCTCTCAGGTAGAGGGGAAGGTTCTGAAGGAATCCCAAAGGACTCATCGGAGGAAAAGTACCTGGGATCCTCTTCAGACTCCCACAAGCGCTCCTCCTCGATGTCGGACAGCACTTCCCTCAGGGATGACTGAGACCTGGCCCGCATCAACTTTGAAGACCCGTGGCCTCGAGAACTGCGTCAACAGGATGATGCATGCCTCAACTCTGGAGGAGCTTCCTCCATCGATGCTGAAGGAAAACAGGTGTGGGTGGCAGTTGAAACAGGAACAGAAAGCGGCGCCGGTGTCGGGGGCCACACCATGGGCCGAGGGCCAGGCGGAGCCACAGCGGAAGGCATGGTAGGTGCAGGCACCCCTGATGCCGATGCACATCACTGCATAAAGGCCTCCAAAAGCTCTGGGAGCAAGACCCAGAGTCGCTCGTCGAGAGCCGCCATCAGAAAAGGCTGCGGGGTCAGTGTGGGCTCAGGTTGCCAAACCATGTGAGGTGCGGGAGTAGGATCTCGGCTGCTGGGAGACAGGCGCACCAGCACCTCTTGAATGGAGAAGGTGTGCTCCTCCTGGTGCCAACACTTCACGGGAGCCTGATCCATAGACGTCCCAGAGCTCCCAGCAACATGCGTCGAAGGAGACAGATGGAGACCCACTTGCCAACTCACTAATCTGTGTCCCTGGGCCTCGCAGCAGCAGCCATCCCTACCGTGAATCCAGATGTCGATGCCGCTGACCTATATGTGAACGCCGATGTCGAAGGACTGGACTGAGCTCCAAAAAGTTTCTCTCCGAGGCTCTCGGGAAATTTGCGTCCTTTTCTTCATATGAAGACAAGGGATGCAATTTGCCGGGTACAACACTTGAAGCCACTGGGAGTCTTCAATGACATGGAAGGGAAGACTGCTTCGGCGAAATCAAAAGGCTCGATTCTGCCTATGAAAAAATAAATTACATTGCATAAATTACAAGATTTGGATAATAAACAGTATGATATGAAGAATTAGAACAGGGAATTCAATGAGGATTTGCACCACACCATTGCACCTGGGACGCAAAGAACTCAATTGTTCATATGGATGTGAGATGCAGTGAGATCTGATGAACCCCGAAAGTAAATCGCTTATGATTACGACTTTTAAAAAATTTTGTAAATCCTGCAAAGAATGAATATGTTTGGGACAGTATTAGGATATTGGATTGAATTTTAGTCCCCACATTTTTTTCTATTTGGTGGGTTGTAATATGAAAAAATAAAGGCACTAAAACAGGGAATACCCCAGCTGAGCAAGCCTAAGTACAGCCCGACACGAAAAAATTTAGGAAACAAACACGGGCCAAAAATACTAAAGAAAACTAAGGGTACCATTTTTTTTTTGAAACAAAAGGATAATAAAGGTAAAGAGGAAGCAAAAAATAGCCAAAAGGCACTGACAATAATGAAAACGGCTCTTTCCCGGGCAGTAGAGGAGTCGCAGAAAGTGCCGCTGCTCCTCACACGGAAAAAAAACAAACTGAGGAGCGCGGTCATGCAGCAGGCACGAAGGCACTCCGCGCATGCAAACTTTTTCATTTTGCTATTTAATATGCCGGTTTCCCGGGCCGATGCAGATTGTCGACCCACTTGTGAGTATGGTACAGCCTGCTTGTCCTTGAAGAACAACTTTTTCAGGTACATCAGAAGCAGAAAGCTGCGAAGGAATCTGTGGGACCGTTAGATTACAAAGGAGCAAAGAGGCGCTCAGGGAGGACAAGGCCATAGCATAGAAACTGAATGAATTCTTTGCTTCTGTCTTTATGGAAGATTTAAGAGATCAGTCTGTACCGGAAATGGTTTTCAAGGGTGATGATACAGAGGAATTGAAAGAAATCACGGTGAATATGGAAGATGTACTGAGCCAAATTAAATAGTAAATTACCTGGAGTGGATGGCATACATCCAAGGGTACTCAAAGAACACAAGCATGAAATGCTGATCTGCTGTTAATAATATGTAACCTGTCACTAAAATCGTCCGTAGTACCTGAAGACAGGAGGGTGCCCAATGAGATGCCTATTTTTAAAAAGAGTTCTAGGGGTGATCTGGAAAATTATAGACTGGTAAACTGGGCAAAATAGTGGAAACCAGGGGTGTAGACAGACATCGGTGGGAGGGGGGTCCAGAGCCCAAGGTGTGGGGGGGCACATTTTAGCATGCCTCCCCCGCCACTTTTGCCCCCCCCCCCTCCGCTGCCACCGATCCTCCCCCGCCGCCAGGTACCTTTGCTGGCGGGGGTCCCCAACACCCTAGTCTTCTTCACTGATCTATGCTGTAAGTCCTGACTGAGTTCCTGCATGCACGTCCTGCACATGGAACGGAAAGTGCAGGACGTCAGTCAGGACTCACAGTACAGATCAGCGAACGCACTGGAGACCGGCGCTGAAGAAGACTAAGGCTGGTGGGGGTTGGGGGCCCCTGCCAGCAAAGGTACCTGGTGGCGGCGGGGTCGAAAGTAGAGGGGGCCAGGGCTAAATCTGTGGGGGTCCATGCGCCCGTGGCCCCACCTAGCTACATGGTTTAATAGGAAAGAGTCAGAATGGGTTCAGTCTTGCCTCACCAATTTGCTTCATTTCTTTGAAGGCATGAATAAACATGTAGATAAAGGTGAGCCGGTTGAAGTAGTGTATCTAGATTTTCAGAAAGCGTTTGAAAAGTTCCTCATGAGAGAATCCTGAGAAAATTAAAGAGTCATGGGATAGGAGGCAAGGTTCTAGTGTGGATTAGGAATTGGTTATTGGACAGAACAGAGGGTAGGGTTAAATGGTTATGTCTCTCAATGGAGGAGAGTGAACAGTGGTGTGCTGCAGGGATATGTACTGGGACCGGTACTATTTAACATATTTATAAACGATATGGAAAGTGGAACGATGAGTGAGGTGATCAAATTTGCAGATGATACAAAACTATTCAAGGTTGTTAAAACACGTGCGGACTGAAATATTGCAGGAAGACCTTAGGAAATTGGAAGACTGGGCGTCCAATTGGCAAATGAAATTTAATGTGGACAAATGCAAGGTGATGCACATTGGAAAGAATAATCTGAATCACAGTTATCTGATGCTAGGGTCCACATTGGGGGGGTCAGCGCTCAAGATCTGGGTGTCGTTGTAGATAATACACCGAAATCTTCTGCTCAGTGTGTGGCGGCGGCTAAAAAAGCAAACAAGATGCTAGGAATTATTAGGAAAGGGATGGTGAATAAGACCGAAAATACTATAAATGCCTTTGTATTGCTCCATGATACATCTGCACCTTGAGTATTGCGTTCAGTCCTGGTCACCATATTTCAAAAAAGATATAGCGGAATTAGAAAAGATCCAAAAAATAGCGCATAAAAATGATAAAAGGAATGGAATTCCTCTCCTATGTGGAAAGGCTAAAGAGGTTAGGAGAAGAGCTTGGAAAAGAGACAGATGAGGGGAGGTATGATCGAGGTCTACAAAATCCAGAGTTGTATAGAACAAGTAGAAGTAAATCGATTTTTTACTCATTCCAAAAGTACAAAGACTAGGGGACACTCAAGGAAGTTACATGGAAATAATTTTAAAACAAATAGGAGGAAATATTTTTTCACTTAACAAATAGTTAAGCTCTGGAACTCTTTGCCAGAGAAGGTGGTAATAAGCGGTTAGTGTATATGGGATTAAAAAAAAGGTTTGGCCAAATTCCTGGAGGAAAAGTTAATAGGCTGCTATTGAGACATACATGGGAAGCAACTGCTTGCCCTGGGATTTGTAGTATGGAGTGTTGCCATGATTTGGGTTTCTGCCAGGTGCTTATGACCGGGCTGGGCTACTATTTGGAAAACAGGATACTGGGCTAGATGGACCATTTGTCTGGCTACTCTTATGTTCTTATGTAAACCAAATTAGCACCCAGACCAGGAATAAGGAGAACAGTCCTGCCAAATCTGAAACAATATTTTATCAAAATCTTAGGACCTAACAGATCCCTATTGAGACACTTGGCCTTGAGGTCACACATGCAGAACAGAGATAGCCCCTCTTCAAATTCTTCAAAATTTAATCTGAAATCCTAAGAAGCTAGACTCTGCATGCAGCACAATACCAGAAAGAAACACATTGCTATACATTGCAAAATAAGACAGCAGATGTAAATTCTCAAATTGGACATATTCCAAACACTAAAACGAAAATAAAATGATTTTTTTCTGTTGTCTGGTAACTGTTTTTCTGATTATGTTGGTCCCAGTCTCTGATTCTGCTGCTCTTTTAACTCCATTTCCAGGACTTCCTGTCCATTTATTTCTTTACTTTCCTCCTTTCTTCTTCAATTCTTGCCCTAAAAGTTGGGTCCTCCACAGACTTGACTAGAGGAGGTATACAGAAGATCCAGCTTTTGCCAATTTTCTCCATCCATGTGCATCTCCTTCCTCTCTTCCTTCTCCTTCATCCAGGACCAGCATTTTTCCTCTCCCCCTCCATTCATGTCCAGTATTTCTTCTCTCTCTTCCCTCCATGTTCATCTCTTTCCTCTGCCTTCTCTCCCCTCCATCAATGTCCAGCATTTCAACTCTCTCCCCTCCCCTCCAGGTTCATCTCCTTCTTCTGCCTTACCGCCCCTTCATCCATGTCCAGCATTTCTCTTCTCTCCTCTATGTGCATCTCCTTCCTCTGCCTTCTCTCCCCTCCATCTATGTCCAGCATTTCAACTCTCTCCCCTCCCCTCCAGGTTCATCTCCTTCTTCTGCCTTCTCTCCTCTCCATCAATGTCCAGCATTTCTCCTCTCTCCCCTCCCCTCCATGTGCATCTCTTTCCTGTCCTCCCTCCCCTCCATGTCCAGCATTTCTCCTATCTTCCCTCCATCCAACATTTCTTCTTTCTCCCTTGCCTTCCCCTCCAGCCACGTCCAGCGATTCTCTTCTCTCCCATTCTCCACTCCATCCATGTCCAGCAATTCTCTTCATTGAAGAAGCAACGACTTCGGCTGGCGGGGGTTGGGGTACTGGACGGCGGCAGGGGACGGTTTTCGCCGAGAAGGGGGGGGGGGGGTCGACAGTGTTGCGGAAGGGGGTCCAGTGGGCTGTAACACAGGGGGAGGAGTAGGGAAACACTCTCTGCGTGTTTCCCTACTCCTCCCCTTGCTTTGGTATCAGCTGTCACTGACGTCAGTGCGTGCCTGCCTAGCACACCACCTCCGAGGGAGGCACGGTCCCAGGCACATTTGAACGTTGGAGGTGAGAATTATTATATAGGATTACATGGCTCCACATTATACTATGTGTTATCAGATAGGAAACAGAAAGGCAGACAACAGTGTTTATCTAAATACTAGTAAGAGAGGCCCGTTTCTGAGCAAATGAAATGGGCGCTAGCAAGGTTTTCGTCGGCAACCCCCGCCCCCCCGCCAACCCCTTCATTGTTGTGGCATTGCTCCACCCTCAACGTCATGACGTTTGACGCGAGGGTGGGGCCCGTAACGATTTCCCACCCACCCCCGCCTCCCTCCCTGCCAACCCCTTGGTTGTTCTGCCATTGCTCCGCCCTCGAGGGCAGAGCCCGTAGCGATTTCCCACCCCCCGCCTCCCTGCCAACCCCTTCGTTGTTCTGCCATTGCTCCTCCCTTGAGGGCGGGGCCCGGAGCGATTTTGGTGGCTTCACCACCACGAACCTTCGAACCTTTTTGAAGGAAGTCAGGGCTTGGCTTCACTGACGTCACTGTCTTCAGAACGTTGAGGGTGAGTTTTATATATATAGATAAATAAGCTTCTCACACTATTATTGCGATACTGGATGCTCAAAGATATTCAATGCCTGGGAGGACAAACACCCTTTGTTTATGGGTCCACCCCTGTAACTTCTTGACATTCATCTGTAAATTGTTTATTGAGTTGAGCTTTTTTGCTCATCAATGATGACACCTAGATCTCTTTCTTGGTCCACGTTAGGAGTCACAGACCAAGAAAGGGATCTAGGTGTCGTCGATGATACGTTGAAACCTTCTGCTCAGCGTGCTGCTGCAGCTAAGAAAGCAAATAGAATGTTAGGTATTATTAGTAAAGGAATGGAAAACAAAAATGAGGATGTTATAATGCCTTTGCATCGCTCCATGGTGCGACCGCACCTCGAATATTGTGTTCAATTCTGGTCACCACATCTCAAAAAAGATATAGTGGAATTAGAAAAGGTACAGAGAAGGGCAATGAAAATGATAAAGGGGATGGGACGACTTCCATATGAGGAAAGGCTAAAGCAGCTAGGGCTTTTCAGCTTGGAGAAAAAGCGGCTGAGGGGAGATATGATAGAGGTCTATAAAATAATGAGTGGAGCTCAACGGGTAGAAGTGAAGCGTCTGTTTACGCTTTCTAAAAATACTAGGATAGGGGGCATGTGATGAAGCTACTATGTAGTAAATTTAAAACGAATCGGAGAAACGTTTTCCTCACTCAACGTGTATTTAAACTCTGGAATTCGTTGCCAGAGAATGTTGTAAAGGCGGTTAGCTTAGCAGAGTTTAAAAAAAAAGGTTTGGACGGCTTCCTAAGGGAAAAGTCCATAGACCATTATTAAATGGACTTGGGGAAAATCCACTATTTCTGGGATAAAGCAGTATCAAATGTTTTCTACTTTTTTGGGATCTTGCCAGGTATTTGTGACCTGGATTGTCCACTGTTGGAAACAGTATGCTGGGCTTGATGGACCTTTGGTCTGTCCTAGTATGGCAGTACCTATGCTCTTTATACCCTCAAAGTTTTATGGATCATAGCTACTTTCTTTTTACTTTGATTCATAGAATGTTCAAGGAAGACAGTTATACCGGCCCTTAAGAAAATGAAAGCTAGGATAATATTTTTGCAGGAAACACATTTGCCTGACATCAAACACTTCATATCTGGTTTTAACTAGATCAATGAATACAGTTTTTCACTGTCTCTTGGGAAAACAAAGGTGGTGTTGCCATGCTGTTCAGTAATGATCTAACTGTTCAAATTAAGCAAGAGCTTAAAAATGATAAAGGTAGATGGTTAATACTCCACATCCTCATCAATAATTATGATCCTAGTAAATATTTATGCTCCAAATAAAGGTGAACCTGGTTTTTTTCCTTCTTTAGCCAAGAAACTCACAGAATGTGCTCCTGTCCCCATAATTTTAGCAGGGGATTTTGATATGCCTCTGGACATTAGCATAGACAGTCAAAAATCATGTACCAACTCCCGAAAGCATATACTGTCCTCCTTCCCCTAATGAACAATACAATGTAATTGATCCCTGGAGGCAACTGTATGCAGACTCTAGGGAATGCACTTTCTTCTCTGCTTCCCACCAGAACTTCCCACAAATAGATTTTTTAGTATCAAGTAAGTTGGAACACATTAACACAGCTACTACAGAGCCTATAACCATCTCAGATCACGCCTCCATTTTAATTAATCTAGCCCTTATCTTGTACTTCTCCACTGAAAAACCTTTTTGGAACTTTATTCTCAGTTATTAACAGATAATTACAAAAACACAGGTGAAAGAATTTATCACAAATTTTTTTGTATGGAATCAAATCCCAGAAGTCCATCCTATTATGATTTGGGAAGAATTCAAAGTTTCTCTCAGAGAAAAATTTATTGCTATAGCCACTCATAAAAATAAAGAGCATTACAAACTCCTTTCTGAGCTCGAGCAAAACAAACTTTTAGAACAGCAATATATTTCTTCTCTTTTCCCTTTCTTATACCAGCTCAAATATAAATACAATAAAATTTGGAGTGTTAAAGCTGAGAATGAAATCTTTCTCTGAAAAAGAACAACATGTGCATAATAAAACAAATCAAGCCATATGTTAGCCAACTATTTGAAAAGGAAAAAACTAAATCCAAATTCCACTAATTAGACAAACTTTCTCTTCAAGTTAATTTCACTAACACGGAAGATATTTTACAAGCATTTCATGCTTTCTATGAAAATTTATTGCAATCAGAATCAGCTTATTCCCCCACAGAAATGGACAACTACTTGCTAATATCCTTTTACCATCATAAACAGCTCCAGAAATTACTTTCTTATAAAGCCCTATCACAGAACAGGAAATACAGGAAGCCATCAAACAATTAAAAACCAATAAAGCTCCGGATCCAGACAGCTTACCTAGCAAATATGTTCAAAAGCGAATTGTCTACTTAATTACTATCTTTTTTTTTTTATTGTACTTTGACAATATTCCTAATAGATTCTCAGAGGCAATTATTACAATTCTTCCCAAACCAAATAAGGATCCCACATTGGTTTCAAATTACATACCAATATGTCTGTTAAATGTTGATTATAAAATGTTTACACAATTTCTATCCAAATCTTAGAAAAATTATAGGTTCTGTTATTCATCCAAACCAGGTTGGTTTCATGCCAGAGTGTTTAATTAAAGATGATGCCCAATTGTTCCATCAGAATTCCATACTGAATAAATTCATACCACACCCTGTTACTACTATGGCTGAAAAAGCTTTTGACAGGGTGAAATGGAACTATTCACCATTCTTAAAAAGTCTGGTGCCCCATATTCCTATATTGAAAAGGTTCAAGTATTACATGCAAATCCAACTGCACTAATCCTTGCCAATAACACTCTTTCCAATGTGATATCCCTTGGAAGGGGGACGGGACACGACACAATACAACACAACAGGGATGTCCATTACCTCCCTTGTTTTTTAATCTGGTTTGAGAACCACTACTTGTCACGATGATATTAGATTCACAAATTCAAGACAGGACATCTTATGCTAATGTTGTTATTCTCTTTTAACCACAGAACCTCTATCACAAGTTTCTTACATCTAGTTGATAAATTATTCTCAGTTTTCTGAATACAAAATTAATAAACAATAACCGTAAATAATTCCCCTAAACATGCATGCAATGTCAGACATAGGTTCCAAATGTGGGCTTATATGGTCTTCTAAAGGATTTCAATATCTAGGCTGAGACTTATTACCTGATATGGATTCCACTTAGGCTAACTCAAAAAATCTCCTTCAAATTATAAAAACACACACTTCCTTGGAATTCATTGCACTTAACATGTGGGGGAAACTATATCCACAAAAAAAGGAACACTGGGCCTTCAAGAGAGAAATAACAAGCCGTCCTTTATTATTACAAAGACCCGACACAGGCCATGTTTCGGCACACAAGCACCTGCCTCAGGCGTCTGACATAAAAACACAAAGATAAAATTACAAAGATAAAATTAAAATTAAAAAATATTGAATATTAAATCATAAAACCGTGCTATACCATGTTTTTGTCAGTGCATTAAACTTGTTATCTCTCTACCATGCAGATATTTGTAACACTGCTTTCATCTTCATTATTGTCAATGTTCTTTGACTTATATGTACATGCACATGTTTGTACATTTTATTTATCTTTGACACAATATTTTGTTTGTTTTGATTCCATTATATTCCATAGTAACTCCATGTTCATATTTTTATTCTTTGACTTTTTATAGCACGTTTTTATGATTTAATATTCAATATTTTGTTGTATATATGTATATTTACAAGGTTTTTTTAATTTTATCTTTGTAATTTTATCTTTGTGTTTTTATGTCAGGCGCTTGTGCGCCAAAACACAGCCCGTGTCGGGTCTTGGTAATAATAAAGGACGGCTGTTATCTCTCTCTTGAAGGCCCAGTGTTGCTTTTTTGTGTGTATTGTATGCTTGTATGCTGCAAAACCCTCTCTTCTGTGCCTGGGGAAACTATATCAAAATGATTCTCATGCCTATGATTAATTTCATCCTTAGCATGTTACCAGTACTTTTTCCAACTACTTTACATCATCGTATAGATATGTTATCTAAATTTTTATGGGCCTCTAAGGTTCCAAAGATAGCTCTCAAAATCCTAAAACAACCAAAAGAACTTTCAGGTGTATCTCCCATATTTTTTCACATATCACAGATCCTTTATTTTTCAGCAAGCATGTTTCTGGATTTCTGCGCCATCAACTTATACTCCAGTATGGTTTTAATTGGAAAAAGAATTATGGTAGAATCACTTAAATGCACAAGCTTTCACCTTGTTATCTAAACACTTAGCCTCTAATCCAACTGCCTCATGAATAACTTTTACAATTGGATAATGTAATGGAAGTCACACGTGCATCTTCCATACATTCTATGCTCTGGGGTAATCCACACATCAAAATAAATAAAAACTTTTTTTCTGAACTGAGACCCAGATGTACCAAGGTCCCAGTAAGGCACCGATCGCTATTTCCACATCAGTAAAAATTGACTAGGAAATTGCAAAGGATGTGCAAAAGAAACGGGATGCAAATGAGATGCTCGCAAAAACAATGAACAGCTCAGCAGGGGGGATGCCAATCGGTCACCTGAGCATGTACAGAACAGCCAATCACTAAGCGTGGCTGCTCTGCACATGCTACAGACGTCTTTCATACATGCATACAAGCTGTGTGTATGAAACCAGTGTGCAATTTTTTTTTGGTTTTCAAACTATTTTTATTTTTTTTTAATCCCCACCAGCTGTCTCCTCTGCAGCACTTTTCTGCAGCCAGACCCGACTAATCTGATCTGACCCTCAGCAGCATACACCCAGGGAGCTGGTATCAACTCTACAATCAGGCAGGGAGGGAAGCAAGGGAGAGTGAGGCAAAGGAAAGAGCGAAGGACTGTGCCTGCATGCTTGGCGAGCCATGGAGGGGGCGGCTCTAGAGATGCCGCAGTTCTCAGCCATCCAGCAGCTGCTACTTCAGCGGTAATGTGAAGGAAACAACAGTACTGACAGCTCCTGACCACCCATAAAAATTTCATCCTAAAGGTAGGTGGTCCTTTCTGTGCATCACTACGAAAACAACTGTGCATCACTCGGAACGCACATTTGAATAGTAATTAGCTCATTAAAATGACTGTTTACAATTATCATTAGCTGCTACCACAACAGGAAGAGAGTCCGCAGATCCCCTTTGTTCATGTCTCGCTGAACTCCGTGCTCACTTAACTGGCTACAACCAGTATAAAAAGCACGTTGCTGGCTTGTTAAGTTTTGTGCATCTGGGCCTGAATGGTATTCATCATGGTATTTGGCTGTTAGATCACATAATTAAAGAAGTCTACTTAATTTCTTTTCAAATCACTACAACAGAAATGCTCATTATGTCATACTCAAGTTTTTAAATGGTTTCAATTACAGCATTGCCTTTCCAGAAATGAATCTACTAAGGTACTGATTTCTCAACATCCTTCCATAGCTCATTTTATAGAGAAACGTTTTTGTACTGCACATGTTGCCTCACATATATACAAACTTTTCATCTCCAACTCATCCAAACCTACAACAGGACTCCTGCAATCATGGAAAACAGATATAGTGTCACGTTTTCAAAGCTGGAAACTGGGTCTGTGAGCCCTTGGGCCACTGCCAAGGAGCGGCAGGGGCAGGCAAAACCACCCTCAAACCAGGGACAGGGCAGAACAGGACTGGAACCCTGGACTGGGGTTGCAGCAGAGGCAAAAAAACTTGGACAAAAAATAATGGAATTTGACCCACTTTCCCCACACATATCACTGTTTTGCTTTTTGATTACAATATAATTCTTAATTTTAAATTAACTGTAAGCTGCCTAGATGGTTCTCCTTTTGGCGGGATAGCAAATATTAATAAACTTGGAAACTTAAGTGTACACTTATATGAATGACAGTGTTAGAGAGGGCAATACTGGGTTTTTTGTTGCTGTTTTGGCCAAAACCAAATATGCAGATGAAAATTCACTGCAGAGTTTCGCCCATAACTGAATTTCCGAGAGGCAAGCCTTCTTCCCCTTCCCCATGACAGAAAGCAGCCTGTTTTCTCATCACCCATAGGTCCTCCCTGGGCCTATCTTAGAAGCCCTGGTGGTCTAGTGGCTTAGTAAGGACAAGAGCAACCCCCAGTCACTCCTTGTCCATGCTGACTGCACATTTAAAATAGCTGTCGAGATTACCCCTGGGGGTTACGGCAGCCATTTTGAGACTGGAACTGGCATGGGCAGGAGCAATTCCCAAGAATAGGAACTACATTCTGTGGCTTTTGGGATCTCTATACTTTAAAAGGCCAAAACTATCTGCCCTGGCTCTTCCACTTTTTGCAACAGAAAAGGTACTTCTTTTGACATCCATTGCACAAATCTAGGCTAAGATATCCTCATATGGATATTTGTTTCATACTGAAAAGGAGAGAGATCAGAAGGTATTCCTGCATAACACTCTTCTACCTCTTTGAGAGACCAGATGGATCGATCCAAGAACTCCCCTATTTGACATATGTTCTATCCAGGAGAGGTGGTGAGCAATGAATATGTTGTTTCAAGCTCTGAGTCTGAAGTTAGTAATAAAGATACTAGCGCAATCCTGAGACGATCATATATCGCTCTAGGGTGGAGTGAAGCCTGTTGAATGAAATGGATTGCACTAGGATGCTAATATCACACATTTGACATGATTTTGTATTAATCTTTTCTCAGAATCTTTAAGCATCTTTTCAAGCAATGTGCCTGCACTGGAAGACGCAGGGAACCAGATATCAAAGATTCATCTGCTACCCTATCACTGGAGTCAATGAAACAGGCTGTGCCCAGAGGCATGTTGGAAGGCTAATCAATGTCTGCAGTAGGACAGCACTAAATAAGTCTAGTGCTCTGTTTGACAGCGACACAGTCTGCTGCTTTCTAACTGCAATGGTGAGTGTATTTTTAAAATATTAACTGCCACTGCCAACGTTAGACCTGGCACATTCAATACCCAGCCATGTGTGAGCACCAGCATTGAATATCCAGGCTTTACTGGATAGGAAGCAGCTGCTGGGAAATATGTGGGTTCTGGCTGGTATTCAGCTGGGATGCGAATAAGGACATCTGTCCAAGAAAACAGGTAGGCAGACGACTTACAAAATCCAGCATGGAACAAAAAAAGCAAGCATATTGCCACAACAATTCCATAAAAAACAAATGTATTCACCACATAAAAAAATATAAGTAGTTATCAACCCAACAATGACGTGTTTCATCCTCCTAAAGGGCTGCGTCAGGAGCTTGAAAGAACCAACTATCGAAGAACATATAAATGCATACGTTTAAATGATTAAATGATAAGAACATGTTAAAACCATATAATGAAGACACATATAAATTAAAACACACTTATACCCAACATAAATAAATGGAATATTTAAATGAACGTACATACCCCATTGGTTCTTATTTTATTTGTTTGTTGCAATTGTACCCCACATTTTCCCAACCTATTTGCAGGCTCAATGTGGCTTACATAGCACCATGAGGCGTAAGCTGCCTCCAGTGATGAAACAAATACAGAGTGCTGTAGTAGAGAATGAGATGTATATGTTACAGACACATAATAGAATTGAGAGAAGAGTTATATAATGTTCGTTGCAGGTTATGGTTTCGTTGTGTTGCCGAGTCCGGGCACTTAAGTTGGATCAGTAAGGTATGCCTTCTCAAACAGGTCGGTCTTTAGTGATTTCCGGAAGTTGAGGTGGTCATGTGTTGTCTTTATGGCATTTGGTAATGCGTTCCATAGTTCCGTGCTTATATAGGAGAAGCATTTTATCACTTAAACATATGCTTTTATATGTTCTTCGACAGTTGGTGAATTAATTTGCTTTCTATGGAATTTTTGTGGCAATTTGCTTTCTTTTTTTGTTCAATAAGGATATCTGGTCAGGTCCCAACCCGAAATCCGATCTCATCCCCACCTCCAGCCCCGGAACAATATCTCAGCTCTCATCTGATCCACCCCCCCCCCCAAAGTATCTGGACCCCTCCCCTACCCCAGGCCTACCTTGCCAATCCACTGGTGGTCCATTGGAGAAAGGGAAAAGCAATGCCCGCTCACTCCTGCCCATTGCCATTTCCCCTTCAAAATGGCTACTGCAACCTCTAATGACAATTATTTTGAAGGGGAAGTAGTGATGGGTAGGAGCGAATCGGCATCGTTCCTGCTCTCTCTCTGCTGGACCAATAAGGATTGGGAAGATAGGCCTTGGGAAGGGGGTCTACAGGGGGTGGAAGAAAATCTTTGGGGATGGCCTGATGCTCTTCCATTGGGGTGGGGAGAATCACAACATGTCAAGCTGGTATTCATAAGTTATGCAAGCGCTGGCACCTGTATATTTAACTGGGCAAAGTCAAGACTGCTAGTTATGCCGTCCTACATGGTGTGCTAGGTATGCAGGCACTGGAACTGAATATTGTGGGCACCTGCAGTAACTCCCAGTTCTTCCCCAACTCCGCCCCATGCACACCAGTCTCCTGCCTAGATTTGATATAGTATGTTAGTGCCCGATATTCAACAGCATTGTCTGGTTAAGTGCTGCTGAGTATCTGTGGATGGCTGCGTGAGCACAATTTACTACTACTACTTACCAAGTGGGTAGGAGCCTCTTCTGCCCACTTAAAATCGCTTTGAATATCAGGCCTTAAGTTCTGAATTCTGGGACAGCTGTTCTGTCCTGGAGATCTGGGATGATATTACCCACTTGTGTGCTTAACTCAATCCTGCTTGTTTACGGAAAACACACTTCATTTAAATTAAAATTAAAAAGTATAATACCCATGTGATGCATATCCAGAGATGGTGTGCCCAAAAGCAATACAGGAAAAACTAAACAGCAGGAAAGCAATCTAAATGACTGTCACAGATGAAGAGTGGGAGGGCATTCTAGCGAGCCCTCAAACATTTTGCAGAGAAGCTAAATTAAAGAAACTGATAGAACTGAAGAATTCCAAATGTACTGGAGATGCAAAGATGAAGAGAAATGTTAGGATACACCCTGTAAATCTAAAGTGGCTATAGTCACACAAAGTGGTTTAATCCCTCTAATATTACAAACATTCCAAGGCCAAAATTATAGCAAATGGAAAACATGGGCAGAATTAAGTACTAAAGACTAGTACAGAGAGAGAGAACATATGCAAAACTTTAATGTCTATGTTTTATGTTTCGGCATTTGATATATTGCCTTTATTACAAAAGAAGCAAAGCAATTTACAAAAGTAAGGCAACAACAATAAGAAAGAACTACAATCCTTGACAGGAAGGAAAGAAAAACAAATAATCCTGGTTGACTCAGCAACCACCACCCAAAGACAGAGAATAAATGGGCTAAGCCCTGATCTGAACTGCAGTTATGCAGATTCATGACAAAATGAGGCAGGAAGAGCATTCTATAGGAAGGGTAAGCCGACAGGTGGTGGCAGAACAGAGGGATCTTGCAGGACAATAGGGCGTCAGGTAGGGCGGGGCCCCAGTAGGTAGTGTCAGCATGATTTGTTGTATACTAGAAGTGACAAAACCCAGTGATGTTGAGCCAATAGCGAAGTAACACGTAGAAAACTGTTGATGCTGGCTTCCAAGGTCTCTTTTCTCCATAATTTTTGTTTTTATATATGTTTCTGAATGTACCATATTCATTTGAATTTGTTTGTAAACACTGCCATTGCAATAAAATCAATAGTAGTAATTTTGGACTTTGGTTTTTGATATACTGCTATTCCTTTATTGATTTGTTAGCAATTTCTATTACCCCAATAATGGCCAGATGCCACATCAGGAACTGCTAGGGAGATAAAGGTCCTAGATGAAATGTCATTGCTTCATTAAGTAGCTAGTTCAGGATTTGACAAGAAGGAAAGCTATTTTAGATCTGGTCTCTAGTAGCACGGAAGATTTGGTGTGAGATGTAACAGTGTTGGGGGCCACTTGGCAATAAAGATCAAAATATGATCACATTTCAAATAACTGGAGGGAAGACACTAAGGAAACCTACTGTGTCACCATTCAACTTTCAAAAGGGCAACTATGATAAAATGAGGAAATGGTCAAATAAAAGGCGTGGTTAAAAGGTTGGAGTTTAAATCAGACATGGCCGTTGTTCAAAAATAGAATCTTGGAAGCCCCTAACAGATGTATCTCATGCACTAAAAAAGGTGGAAGAAAGGCCAAACAGCCAACATGATTAAAAGGTGAAAAGAACATCTTTCAAAAGGCAGGCCAGGTCAGGCCTTTAATGGAAGAAGTAACTAACTTATTAGTCACACTCACACATACAAGGAGTGACACGGGCTGCGCATACTGAAGCAGGACATGTTCATCCACTCCTACCCTAGCTAAGATAATATTTAACCATCTCTTTGACCTCATGGTCAACTTTCTTTAAATTAGTCACATTACTTTCTAACTGTTCTTACTCTCTTACCTATCTATATGTTCCATCTTTATTTATACCCTTCACTATTAAAATGTTCTACTACATATTGTGTTGACATTGTAAGTAGTATACTATGCCATTTTTTTTTTGTATTTGAATATTTTTACTGCTGTAATTGCCTATTGCTCCTGTTTGATCTATTCTTACTGTACACTGCCTTGAATTCCTTCAAAAAGGCAGTAACTAAGTCCTAATAAATAAACAGCAATCAAAATATGATCAAATTTCAGATAACTGCAGGGAAGACACTAAGGAAACCTACTGTGTCAGCATTCAACTTTCAAGAGCAACTATGATGAAATAAGGAAATGGTCAAATAAAAGCTAAAAGGAGTGGGTAAAAGGTTGTTTAAATTAGATATGGACGTTGTTCAAAAATAGAACAGATGGATCCCATGCACTAAAAAATGTGGAAGGAAGGCCAAACAGCCAACACAATTAAAGGTGAAAATAACATTTTTCAAAAAAAAAAAAAAAAAATCAGAAGAAATCAGGAAGCAGCATAAATACCTACAAATTAGATGCAAATCATTGATTAGGAATGCTAAAAGAAAATTTGAAAAGAAGTTAGCTAATACAAAAACTCAAAAGCTTTTTCAGATACATTAGAAGCAGAAAACCTGTGAGGGAGTCAGTTGGATTATTAGATCATTAAGGAGTAAAAGATCACTCAGGGAGGACAAGGCCAGAGACTAAGGTCCCTGTTTTTAATGCACGCTAAAAATTAGCACGCACTAACGTTAGAGACACCCATAGGAATACATGGGTGTCTCTAGTGTTAGTGCACGCTGATTTTTAGTGTGTGCTAAAAACACTAGTGCACCTTATCAAACAAGGCCCTACATGAATTCTTTCATTTGGGGTTTACTATGCCAGAAATGGTACTTAAAGGCGATAATTTGGAGGAACTGAAACAAATCTTGGTAAACCTAGAAGCAGCAGCCAAATTAACAAGCTAAAGAATAGCAAATCACCTGGACCGGATGGTTTATACTCCAGAGTGCTGAGAAACCCCCCAAAATGAAATTGAATATCTACTATGAGTAATCTTTTAACCTATGATCACAATCATCCATAGTATCTGAAGATTGGAAAGTGACCAATATAATGTCAATTTTTTAAAATGGTTCCAAGGATAACCCAGACATCAGTGCTAGGCAAAATGATAAAAACCATTATAAAGAACAAAATTACAGTGTCAACATAGGATTTAGCTAAAGAAAGTCTTGCCTCAGTCTGCTACATTATTTGAAGAAATGAACATATAGATAAAGGCGAGCCACTTGATGTAGTACACTTGACAAAATCCATAATGAAAGACTCCTGATAAAATGTAAAAGCAATGAGGTAGCAGCAATGTTCTGTTGTAGGAAGGGTTAAATGAACAATTCTCATAATTGAGGAGAGTGAATAGTGGAATGCCACAGGGTTCTGTTCTGGGACCAGTGCTTTTCAACCAATGTATTAATGATTTGGAAATGGGGATGAGTGAGATGATCAAATTTGCAGATGACAGTATGCAAGTTTATCAAATCTCATACTAAGAAATTACAGCAGGACCTTATGAAACTAGAAGGGGCATCAAAATGTCAGATGAAATTTAATACAGACAAGTGCAAGTGATACACATTAGGAAGAAATAATCCAAATTATAGCTATATTAGGAGTCTAGTTAGGAAATACCAAATCTGAGAAAATTTGCCACAGAATCCACCTTTGCTCTGTGGATATGTGCAATAGGTATTGAGTGAATATCAAAATCCTCTTTTCAGATATGCAGTCTACACAAATAAGATACATGGGGTCCACTCTAAGAGCATCACAGTAGCACATAAAGCTTGAAGCCCTCCCCTCTAAAAAAAAAAAAAAAAAAGAGCAAATTTAAGCTTGGTTTTTCCCAGTAATACCTAAACTAAAATATATCTGATTGAAATACTTACTTTATGACCTAGCAAACTAGTACACTACAGCAAGAGAGGATGCCAAGTAGATTTATATGTAATTCCTTATGATTTCTAATAAAATGAAAACAGCAAAAAATAAATATGGAAGCTATTGAAACAAAATGTATTTTCCCTTTATCGTCATCATTTGACATACATACTATCCAAAATTATTCTTTGGCACAGAAGAAAATTTAATAAACTTCCTTCTGTCACAGTCTCTGGATCAAATACTTAAAAAAAATAATTCAGTCACCAGCTTTTAAACTCTGCCTACTCAAAAATAGAATGTTAAAAAAAAATAAACTCACTTACCCACTGTTCTCTCTTTTACTAATATCAAGCTAAATTCTGTATCTGTATATGACTTCCTTTCATTCTTTCCTGGAATCTCAATGACATCATTATGTCCCAAAACTGCACCAGGCAGAAGCAAGGTACAGGTTAAAGTGGTGATGGCTTAGATCGACTAACTCCCTCAGCAAACAAGATTACATTCCAGAAACTATTTTTTTTTCACAAAAAGTTAAAAAGTGTAGTAATTGCATTTGTAACATCCAAATGAAGTGTAGGGAAGAAATGATAGTATTTAGAAGCTGATTACAGTTCATTTGTGAAGAGGGTGTGGAAATGGAAATTGAGGTTTTAAGTGCCAATTATAGGGCAATCTATTCAATTTTATTTAACACATGCCTTCCCATAAAAAAACAAACTCACATCATGGTACAATACAATTAAAATACAGCACAGCAACAAAAACATAGCACAGATTTAACACATGCATAACAAATTATAATGTAGCATAGATAGATGTATACCACCACATGATATATACTTTACAGCAGAAGTAAATACAATTTAAATATAACCTGCATATAGAGAAATACAGAATCAAAATTCATTAACAAAGATCTTAATCTAACCTAATCTCAGTAGTTATCTACTTATTCCCACAAAAGGTCCACAGAGGCTCAAGCAATAGATCATTTGAAAAGAGCATAATCAGTGATGAGAAAAACAACTCTTGAAACAGATGCCCAATGTAGAATTGCAGGAATAGTAAGCAGAAGCTTTTAAGAGGATACAAGACGACTGTTAAAACACTGCAATAGAAAATTGCACAGGATAACTGGAACCCAGCCCATGAACCTACTCTTTGTGTTTCATTTTCATATAAATGTAAGTAAGGATTATGAGAGCATGACTAGATCATGGAAATACCAGCAGTAAACAGGACTTGAAGTAAGGTGCACCCACTCATTAGAAACAGATGCCCACACAGAACATCTTGGAGTCTGATATTTTGTTTAAGCCTGATCCCATCCTATCTTATTTTAACAGAATGAGAAGTGGTGAGGCAGAACAGACACTGCAGACTAAGGGCTAGGTTAACTAAGCGGCACTATGGGCACGTTAGCATTTTTAACGCGCATAAACGTTAACGCGCCCATAGAAATGTATGGGCATGTTAGCATTTAACGCGCCATAAATTTATAGGCGCGTTAAAAACGCTAATGCACCTTAGTAAATATACCCCTAAGTAAGGAGAAACAGATGAGCATAGGTTAGATAAGATTAGCATGACAATTTTGTGTGTCAAAGTAAGACATAAAGGAGGGAATTCAATAAAGGGCACCTAAACTTCAGCACCAAAAATCAGCACTGTTATTCTATAAAGGGTGCGCACCTTATATAGAATAGCATTTAGCGCAGATTCCATGCTAGACTTGCGCATGCTAAAACCTAATATAAATGCTGGCTCTCAAGTTAGGTGCAGTTAGGCAGTATTCTGTAATTCTGCAACACACCCGGAGAGGCAGTGATCTGTAGTCAAGCGGATCAACAAACAGCAACAAGTAGACCAACTTGTAAAGGAAAATCTTTTTATTTTGCAGCTACTCGACGTGGCCACGTTTCGCCATACAGCTGCGTCATGGGTTTATGACACACTGTTGGACCAAACGAACATCAAAATACTTTCTACTTACAAATTAAGTCAAAAGTATAACTTACTCACATGGAACATATATAGCAAAAAAATATATATACATCACAGCAAGCACTGTGACGTCATGGTAAACAAACAATTAAAAACAATAAATCCATTTAAAATACATAAACGACATGCACTGATGATAAAATAGTAAAATCTAAGGGGTCCTTTTACCAAGCTACGGTAAATAGGGCCCTGTGATAGCTGCAGGGGCCCGATTTGCCACACTCTGCGGCCCTAAAAAGGTCAAAAAGATTTCACTTACCATGTGGGGTGGCGCACTTAATGCCACTCACTGAGGTTGTGTTAAGGGCTCCCGCACTAACCTGGCGGTAACTGGGTAGCACACTGTAGAAACCGCCATGCCTAAATCAGGGCTCATTTTAATACAAGCCGTGGAGTTCATAAGTCACATGGCAAACAAACTACTAAAAACAAATTAATAATAACCAGAATGTATTAAAATCAACTTAAAATGAAAAGAAGCTTATTAGGATAATGCTCATTAAACTCAAACTATGCATAAAAACGGAAATTTGTTTTTTAAAAATCGCCACAAGAAAACAAAAGTGGCATACGTAGGGCAGATGGTGCAATCGTATCTTTTAAATTCTTGTGTCTTATAAAAGCGACTATTATCTCTTTACCAGGAAAATGTGGTATAGCTTAAATAATAGACCAATGTTTCTTAAGAATCTTTATAATTATGATTGCACCATCTGCCCTACCTATACCATTCAGGAAATACAAAGTGACCGTTCAGTGTGTAATGTCAATCTTAAACGTTTTCAAACACTAGTGGGGAATGTTATGAATTTAAGAGACTATTCAAACTGAACAGGTGGTTTATCTTGTGATTCGTCCATGCAAGCTACTGTATATCGGCAAAACAAAGAGCATTTAATAAGCGGATCATTAAACACAAGACTGCAATTAAGAGAAAAGTCGTGGAAAACTTGAGTGGAACATATGGTAATGAAGGATCACATATTTCATTAAATACGTTTTGTTGTATTGCACAAAATCATACCTCAATGGACAGGTGGAGACAGAGAAATTGTTATTGCAAGAACAGACATTCATCTTCAGATTCAATACAGTAATACCATATCATCTTAATCAAGAGTCTGATTTGACTATTTGTGTAAACCAAAAAAGGACACCAATATACAGTGGTGGAAATAAGTATTTGATCCCTTGCTGATTTTGTAAGTTTGCCCACTGACAAAGACATGAGCAGCCCATAATTGAAGGGTAGGTTATTGGTAACATTGAGAGATAGCACATCACAAATTAAATCCGGAAAATCACATTGTGGAAAGTATATGAATTTATTTGCATTCTGCAGAGGGAAATAAGTATTTGATCCCCCACCAACCAGTAAGAGATCTGGCCCCTACAGACCAGGTAGATGCTCCAAATCAACTCGTTACCTGCATGACAGACAGCTGTCGGCAATGGTCACCTGTATGAAAGACACCTGTCCACAGACTCAGTGAATCAGTCAGACTCTAACCTCTACAAAATGGCCAAGAGCAAGGAGCTGTCTAAGGATGTCAGGGACAAGATCATACACCTGCACAAGGCTGGAATGGGCTACAAAACCATCAGTAAGACGCTGGGCGAGAAGGAGACAACTGTTGGTGCCATAGTAAGAAAATGGAAGAAGTACAAAATGACTGTCAATCGACAAAGATCTGGGGCTCCACGCAAAATCTCACCTCGTGGGGTATCCTTGATCATGAGGAAGGTTAGAAATCAGCCTACAACTACAAGGGGGGAACTTGTCAATGATCTCAAGGCAGCTGGGACCACTGTCACCACGAAAACCATTGGTAACACATTACGACATAACGGATTGCAATCCTGCAGTGCCCGCAAGGTCCCCCTGCTCCGGAAGGCACATGTGACGGCCCGTCTGAAGTTTGCCAGTGAACACCTGGATGATGCCGAGAGTGATTGGGAGAAGGTGCTGTGGTCAGATGAGACAAAAATTGAGCTCTTTGGCATGAACTCAACTCGCCGTGTTTGGAGGAAGAGAAATGCTGCCTATGACCCAAAGAACACCGTCCCCACTGTCAAGCATGGAGGTGGAAATGTTATGTTTTGGGGGTGTTTCTCTGCTAAGGGCACAGGACTACTTCACCGCATCAATGGGAGAATGGATGGGGCCATGTACCGTACAATTCTGAGTGACAACCTCCTTCCCTCCGCCAGGGCCTTAAAAATGGGTCGTGGCTGGGTCTTCCAGCACGACAATGACCCAAAACATACAGCCAAGGCAACAAAGGAGTGGCTCAGGAAGAAGCACATTAGGGTCATGGAGTGGCCTAGCCAGTCACCAGACCTTAATCCCATTGAAAACTTATGGAGGGAGCTGAAGCTGCGAGTTGCCAAGCGACAGCCCAGAACTCTTAATGATTTAGAGATGATCTGCAAAGAGGAGTGGACCAAAATTCCTCCTGACATGTGTGCAAACCTCATCATCAACTACAGAAGACGTCTGACCGCTGTGCTTGCCAACAAGGGTTTTGCCACCAAGTATTAGGTCTTGTTTGCCAGAGGGATTAAATACTTATTTCCCTCTGCAGAATGCAAATAAATTCATATACTTTCCACAATGTGATTTTCCGGATTTAATTTGTGATGTGCTATCTCTCACTGTTACCAATAACCTACCCTTCAATTATGGGCTGCTCATGTCTTTGTCAGTGGGCAAACTTACAAAATCAGCAAGGGATCAAATACTTATTTCCACCACTGTATATGGTTTGTAAACATACTCCATAATGAACAATTCTAGTGTATTTGAGCATGTATTTATTGATGCTCATTCAATAACTTTATTTTTGTGGTTTGCACATAATTAATGTTATTGTATTTACTAATATTTATTATGTTTTTATGTATTAAGTAATTAAGCATTTATTATAATTTGTCATTTTTAAGGGTTTTTTTTGAGCATCTATTATTTTTACACTGGTTTTCATCTTTCTATGTTTCAATGGTGCTTTTAAGGTACTTCCCCGGTTTTAGTGACATCACTTTTGTTATTGAAACACATCCTAGATGGCCACCGAAATGCATGGTGCTTTTGATCATTTTTAGCATTTTTTTTTTCACAATTCCAGCAGCAGCTTTAGAAAATAATTGAGGGGAATTGAGATACACCCTCAAGTTTTGTTTTCTTGAAAGTTTCCTTGTGGCTATTTTTAAAAAAATTCCATTTTTAGTAACAGTCTTTTTTTTTTTTTTTTTAATTCTTTATTTATTGTAGTTTTTAACAACATTTTTACAAGCCATTCACTTGTTACCAGAAACGCAGCTGTAGAAAGATATCAGTAAGAAAAAATTATCACAGAAATTAAATTACATCAGCTTTCTTAGACCACATACAGTGGGGGATGTGAAATAGATAATATCATAGGAGTATTATAGGAAAAATTGAATAGCTTTAAAGGCTACGTGTGGTGCCTCTAATTTTACTTTATCCAACATTATTTTTAACTTTTTCAAATCTAGAAATGCTTTCAATTGTTCAGGTGTATAAAAATATATACTTTGTCTCTCCAAATCGTATCAAACATTTACATGGATAGGCAAGGAAGAATGTACCCCCGAGTTACAATACTTCATGCTTCACAGACAAGAAAATCTTTCTCCTTTCTTGAGTTGTTTTAGTAACGTCTGGATAGACCCACATTTTTCCACCCCCAAAAAGTTCTTTGGAGTGTTTAAAATAAAGTCTTATAGCATTAAGGTCTTGTTCGAATACAAAGGAGACTAGTAATGTGGCTCTCTCCGTGGTGTTTTCTATCGATTGCTCCAAAATAGCAGATATATTATTCAGGTCAATAATTTCTCCCCCACCTCTAAAGTCCCCTTCATTTTCCCCAGGCTTTTTAGGAAGATAATAAATCTTGTTAATCGGGGGAATAGCATCTGGAGGTATTTTCAAGCAAATACCTTTTAAATAAGTCAATAGGCAAAGAACCCGGTACTTTTGGGAAATTCAGGAGGCACAGATTCAAACTCCTATTATAATTCTCTATCTGCTCGATTTTTCTGGGAAGAGCCAATTTGTCTTTAACCGTTGTAGAGTTAAATTCTTGTATTTGTTTCATATCGTTTTGAATCAAGTTAACCCTAGTGGTTAGGTCTTCCTTCACTACTTCCACTATCTTTACCATATCTTCAAATTTGAGAAACAAAGCAGATCTCTCACCTGAAGATTTTTGAAGAGTAATGTCCATTTCGTTAAGCTTTGACCAAATTTTTCCAAGACTAACCTCCGTTGTGGTTGTATCTGAGGCTCCGATTAAACCACGGGCATCATTCTCCAAGCGCTTCTGCTGCGGTGCTGGACCCTCGCCAGAGAGTTCTCCCATTGCACTTTTGGCAGTGTGGGAACTATCTTCCACCACCGCTGTTAGCGCCGGGCATGGGGGAATGTTGGAGTCAGAGGGAGGAGATAAAAATGTTTCCAGTCCCAGCAGAGGATCTGCTCCTTCAGTAAGCTCTGCAGCGGGAACTGCTGCCCTCAATTCATTTGAAGAGGCCCTGGTGAGGAATCGATCTCGGCTCTGCTGGTTTGGAGAGGGAGTCGAGGTAGGCGGGGGAAAAAACCTCACCGTCCCTTTTCTCTCTGTATGAGGCATATTAAATGAGGAATTCAGATATCATCCAGCAAGAGCACAGCGTTTCACTAACCACCAACTCACACCGCCATTGACATGCCCCCCAGTAACAGTCTTTTTATGTATAACTAGGAAAAAAGGCCCGTTTCTGACACAAATGAAACGGGTGCTAGCAAGGTTTTCCTTGGAGTGTGTATGTTTGAGAGAGTGTGTGTGAGAGTGTCTCTGTGAGAGAGACAGAGAGAGTGAATGTGCGAGAGTGTGTGTGTGTGACAGAGAGAGAGTGAGACTGGGTGCAAGTGTGTCTGTGACAGTGTGTGTGTGTGAGAATGAGTGTGTGCGAGTGCGTATGTGAGACAGAGCGAGTGTGAGAGTGTGTTTCACACAGATACACTGTGTGTGAGAGAGTATGTGTGCGATACACAGACTCTCTGTGAGACCAAGAGTGTGTGAGTGTGTGACAGAGAGTGAATGTGATAGTGTGAGAGACTGTCACACACACACTCTCTCTCTCTCTCTCACAGTTAGTGTCTTTCTCTCACTCTTACACAGAGATACCTCCCGCCCTCCCTCTGTGGTCTCAGGACTACTACTACTACTACTACTATTTAGCATTTCTATAGCGCTACAAGGCGTACGCAGCGCTGCACAAACATAGAAGAAAGACAGTCCCTGCTCAAAGAGCTTACAATCTAATAGACAAAAAAAAAATAAAGTAAGCAAATCAAATCAATTAATGTGAACGGGAAGGAAGAGAGGAGGGTAGGTGGAGGCCAGTGGTTACAAGTGGTTACGAGTCAAAAGCAATGTTAAAGAGGTGGGCTTTCAGTCTAGATTTAAAGGTGGCCAAGGATGGGGCAAGACGTAGGAGCTCAGGAAGTTTATTCCAGGCATAGGGTGCAGCGAGACAGAAGGCGCGAAGTCTGGAGTTGGCAGTAGTGGAGAAGGGAACAGATAAGAAGGATTTATCCATGGAGCGGAGTGCACGGGAAGGGGTGTAGGGAAGGACGAGCGTGGAGAGATACTGGGGAGCAGCAGAGTGAGTACATTTATAGGTTAGTAGAAGAAGTTTGAACATGATGCGAAAATGGATAGGGAGCCAGTGAAGGGACTTGAGGAGAGGGGTAGTATGAGTAAAGCGACCCTGGCGGAAGACGAGACGGGCAGCAGAGTTTTGAACCAATTGGAGAGGGGAGAGGTGACTAAGTGGGAGGCCAGCAAGAAGCAGATTGCAGTAGTCTAAACAAGAGGTGACAAGGGTGTGGATGAGGGTTTTGGTAGAGTGCTCGGAAAGAAAGGGGCGGATTTTACGGATGTTGTAAAGAAACGACAGGTCTTGGCAATCTGCTGGATATGAGCAGAGAAGGAGAGAGAAGAGTCAAAGATGACCCCAAGGTTTCGAGCTGAGGAGACAGGGAGAATGAGAGAGCCATCAACAGAAATAGAAAACGGGGGGAGCGGGGAGGTGGGTTTGGTATGCTGACCCCTTCCCCTCAGGTCTCAGGATCCCCTCCCCTCTCTCAGATCTCAGGACGCCCTCTCCCTCTGCGTTTCCCTCCCCTCTGCTGTCAGGACCCCCTGCCTCTCCCCCCCTCTGCGTGTTTGGCAGCACCGTGCGAGTGTGTGTGTGTGACAGAGAAAGTGAGACTGGGTGCGAGTGTGTCTGTGTGAGAGAGTGTGTGTGATTGTCCTCTCTCCCCTGCCCCCTCCAGCCACCCAGCAATTCTCCTCTCCCCTGGCCCCCCCTCCAGCCACCCCGCTATTCTGCTGTCTCCCCTGTCCCCCTCCAGCCACCCAGCGATTGTCCTCTGTCTCTTGCCCCCCCCTCGAGCCATGCAGCGATTCTCGTGTCTCCCCTGCCCCCCCTCCAGCCACCCAGCCTGCCCCCCCTTCAGCCACTCTGCGATTCTCCTCTGTCCCCTGACCCCCCTGCAGCCACCCAGTGATTGTCCGCTGCCCCCCCCCCCCCCCGCAGCCACCCTGCGATGTTTTAGTGCAAAATTAGGGAGAAGTAATAAAACGCACCTGCAACGTTGTGAAGCTGGCACCATGGCTTCATTGAAGGGTTCGTATCATTCGTCTGTCACATCTGTCTGTGCTCCGCCCTCGCGTCATGACGTTTTCACGTGGTTCCCTCTGATAGGTCCACCGCCCTCGTCATCACGTTTTGACGCAAGGGCGGGGCACAGAGAGATGTGACAGACTTACGATGTTACGAACCCTTCACTGACGCCACGGAGTCAGCTTCAGAACTTTGGAGGTGCATTTTATTATAGTAGATTTGAGTTTTATGAACATTATCCTAATAAGCTTTTATCATTTTAAGTTGATTTTAATACAATCTGGTTATTATTCATTTGTTTTTAGTAGTTTGCCATGTGATCTATGAACTCCATAGCTTGTATTAAAACGAGCGCCGATTTAGGCATGGCAGTTCCTACAGTTTTCACTGTGAGAAAAGTGAGGAGCTGCCTTAGAGCAAACTGGTTTTGTGCTCATATTTTATCTACTTTTATATCTATGAGCTGGTTTAAATTTGTTTGAATTGTCTCATTTTTACTATAGGAAGTCTTGGATGCACAAATTCTAACTAAGGGGAAGTATTTTATAACCCCTTATTAGATATATGTCCTTTAATGATCATCTATGTTATTGAATATGACTGCACCATATTTGTTCACTTTTTTCACAAGCATGCACTGATGGATTAGTTTTAAGCACATCTATAGCACTATGGGCCCCTTTTACCAAGCTGCGGCAAAAGGGGGTCTGTGCGGGCATCAACACGTGTTTTTGACACATGCTGAGGCCCCTTTTACTGTAGTTGATAAAAGGTAAGTCTTTCTTTTCTTTTTTGTTTTTTAAAGAAATGGCTGTGTGGCAAGTCTATACATAGGTAATGTTTGTAATTAGATGTGTAAGAGGAAGACGTGCAAGAAATTCTATCAAGCACCTAATTTACTTTGAGCACTGAGCCCAGCACAGTAATTGATGATTGCAAACTCCAACTTAAAAATTAGAAATTTTTTTTTTCGGGGGTGGAGGGAGGTGGTGGTGGCAGCAGGTTGATGGGAATGGAGAGCATGGAATAGTAACCATAGTAAGATGTACAGTACAAAATTGCAACTATCCCCCCCCCCCCCCCCCAAAAAAAAAAAGAACCATAGGATCCATAATGTCGGAATTAAATTCTGGTATGCTACATTTTCTATATGTCTCTATAGGGTTTCCCTCTTAGCTTTTAAAAAGAAAGACTATCACTTAAGGACTACAAAAGAAAGTGCAGGTTCAGAGCCAAAAAAATGTTTCCGGTAAAACTTAGTTCTCACAATGCCACAGTACTGTTTCTGGTTCCTATGCTATGCTCCCTATGAAGCGAGAGGGAGATCTCACTTTGTTTTTCTGTTAAAACACAAAACAAAACAAAAAAAACCCAAACAAAATAGGGGTAGGAAGAAAGGGGGATGTGGATACAGTGAAAAAAGTCACATTTGCTGTGCATGACTGTAATTACTCCTAACAGATTCTGTACTGCACTGAACTCATTGCACCAAGGAGGCCTGTCTCAGCACAGCATACAATTTGGTCGTGCATCAGATGTACCAACTGATGAACTATATGAGGCCTGAGTTTTCACTGAGTCCATTAGAAGATAGTAAGGATCAGTCAACACTAGATTAAACATTTAAAGAACATAGCTTAGAATCCTATTAAGATACAAGTACCTCTCCCATGAAATTCTACAGTCAGTAGGCAGCAGATATCTCATCCTCATCATGTTGTAGAGAGGACAGGATGGGTCAGTGGAATCGTCAAAGAATCGTCAAAGAATTATAGAATATTTCACCTCAAAGCCACCATTTCAAATTCCATCTAAAGTGACCCATGAAATGAGATTGTGGCCCAGCCTGCGACAAGTGTTGTACACTTCCCTGAGGACTTACGAACCCTGGATCAAGTAGGAATAGGAATCCTGCTCTCACGGGGGGGGGGGGGGGGGGGGGGGGGGGGGGGGAGGCAGGTGTCAGTCATTATGAAGGGGGCTTCTGGTAGCTGGAATTGAGCCCATGATTCAGGAGATGGGTCTCTGCCTCAGGATTACTGCTGCAATGAGTGGCTGTGAATGAAGGCTTATATAGCACAAGGATCCCAGCACTGGTTCAGACTTAGCTGGAAATAACAAAAAATGAAGGAAAAACTACTGGAACAATATTTTTTTCAGTCCAGTTACAGGGGTCAGTGGCATTCGCCTGTCTGATTCCTCTAAAACTATAAACTCTGCTACACAACTTCATCAGTGAACTTGTGACAAGGCCACAATGAGAGAGATCTGATAGTATCTATGACTATGTGCTTCACTGTGGCATTGAGAAAGCCATAAAAATTCCAGCAAAAGGTCAGATGATTCACATTTGCCAATTCTACGGTTTTAGGAAAGAGCTCCTCTCTTCTCAGACTACATTAGAAAACATTTTCCTCAAGCCTCAGTATATTTCAAATTCTCTTCACTTTTAAATGTTTGTGTACAGTCAGGCCAGATTTAAGCACAGGCAACATAAGTAACTGCCTAGGGCACCATATTTTGAAAAGTACCAAATACCTAGACTAAACTACAGTCCAATTCTGGTTATTTTAGAGTAGAAATCTCTCTCCACCAACATCTTAAATCCAGACCTTGCTTATAGTGCAACTTAAGCAAACAAAAACACATCTGCAAGGCAGACCATGTCACAAAGTTACATGCTCAAAAGAATACTATAATATACTAAAAAGAAAATCAAAAATAAAGCATCTCATATCACGATGGTTGCCATACTCAAAATGCAAGACAGGTGGCTCAAGCACATTTACACGTTTAGGTCATAATCATCAAAACATCCTACACAGTTACAAAATCCTCAAGCACTTCCACCTTTAGACTTTCCCTTCACAAATTAGCAGAGCAGGTGAGCCTGCTTTCCCATTCAAAACTGTCTAGGGAATTTTTTTTTTTTTTAAAGAGAACTGTACCTTCCATTCCTTTCATATGGGTACCCGGCCCCCCCCCCCCCCCCCCCCCCATTCACAATAATGCACGTAGCTGCAAAAATGGAAAATTGTACGTTATTGCTTCTTCCAACTTAATCCTGCTCCCAAGGCTGCTTACTTTTACCCACAGAAGGGATATGTTATGGTAAAATTATGTCTTACCTGATAATTTTCTTTCCTTTAACGCAGCAGATGAATCCAGGAACTAGTGGGTTAAGTCCGCCTACCAGCAGGTGGAGATAGAGATAAACAAACTAAAGCCGCAGTGATGCCAGACGGCCAGCTCCTTACTCAGTTAGTATGTCATTCGTAAGCATTTGCCAAGGCCAAAAATATGAAACCAATAACAACCAGAAAACATCCTCACTATGAAAAACAGAACCAAATAAGAACTTCAAAATAACTGCAACTTGATTCAGAAATCGGAATCCTTTCCACGTTCCCATATCTGTCTGAACTCTGCAAAAGAAAACCCGGAAGGATAAAATAGCCACACTGCAAGGAAAATGAAAAAACAGTCAGCTGAACTAGGGAGGGATCCTGGATTCATCTGTTGCGTTAAAGGAAAGAAAATTATCAGGTAAGACAATTTTACCTTCCTTGTCACTTGCAGCAGATAAATCCAGGAACTAGTGGGATGTACCAAAGCATTCCTTAAGTAGGGTGGGAAGCAAAGCTCCCCGCGCCAACACTCCCGCCCAAAACTCGCATCCTCCCGAGCAGACACGTCTAGCATGTAATGCTTCGCAAAAGTATGACGGAATGCACAAGCAGCCGCCCAACAAATCTCTTCCAGAGATAAGGCCGACGCCTCCGCCCAAGAAGCCATCTGTGCCCGAGTAGAATGCGCCTTCAAGGCCACTGGAGACGCCCGCTCTTGTAGCAGATACGCTGCTCCAATGGCTTCCCTAATCCAGCGAGCAATAGAAGCCTTAGAAGCCGCCTCACCTCTTTTCAATCCTGACAAGAGCACAAAGAGATGATCTGAGCGTCGAAACTCGTTAGAGATCTGCAAGTATCGAAACAAGGCTCTCCGCACGTCCAGGAAACGTAGCAAGGCAAACTCCCCCGGATAATCCTCTCTTCAAAAAGATGGAAGATAAACCGCCTGATAGACATGGAAAGCCGAAACCACTTTAGGCAGAAATGACAGCACTGTCTGGATCGACAACCCTGCTTCAGAAAACTGCAAAAAAGGATCTCTGGAAGACAAAGCCTGAATTTCAGAAATCCTCCTAGCCGAAGCAATGGCCACCAAAAACACTGTCTTAAGTGTTAGATCCTTCTCAGAAACCTCATTCAACGGCTCAAACGATGGGGCCTGGAGGGCTCGCAGTACCACATTCAAATGCCACATTTGGCACTGCTGCCGCAGAGGAGGCCAAAGCCAAAGAGCCCCGCGTAGGAAATGGACCACATCAGAGAGAGCTGCTAAAGAGGAACCATCCAGTTTGCCCCTAAAACAAGCTAGCACGGTCACCTATACTCGAAGGGAATTATATGCCAATCCCTTTTGAAGACCATCCTGAAGGAACTCCAGAATGTCCACCCGAAAAGGCGATTCAGCACGCAAAGCACACCACGCCGAGAAAGCTTTCCACACTCGCGCATACGCTGCTGAAGTAGACTGCTTCCGTGCCCCCAAAAGAGTGGCAATGACTGGTCCTGAAAATCCCTTCTTCCTCAGCTGCCGCCTCTCTATAGCCAGGCTATAGCCTCCCCTCACCCTCCCCACTGACAGTTTGAACTTCGTGGGTGTGGCTTGGATCTCTTTCAGGGAGAGAAAACTAACAACTTATAGCAGCAGCTTCAGAGAGCATTTTCCATCTCACAGATAGGCTGCAGAGAATACCTTCTCCTGCTTTAGACTTAGTCCCGCCCACCCTACTCCTCTACCCATCCACCCCTAGAGTGACATGTCTTATATAACCTCCCTATCAACCCACTCATTACTTTTACCTCACCCATTTCTATTCTTCTATCACCTTCTCCTACTACTCCAACCAGAGTTACACCTAATCACACTGACCACCCTTCAACATCTTCAGTCCTTCTGTGACTATTCTCTTGTGCTTGAGTGCTTAAATATTTTAAATTTAAATGCTTTACTTTTTGTCTATTAGATTGTAAGCTCTTTGAGCAGGGACTGTCTTTCTTCTGTGTTTGTACAGCGCTGCGTACACTTTGTAGCGCTCTAGAAATGTTAAATAGTAGTAGTAGTAGTAGTAGGCTGTAAAACCAAAGCGGGAGGGATTTTCCATCTGAACTGGTCCTTGATGCAGCAGATCGGGAGTCACCGTAAGTCGCAATGGTGGCTCAGAGTGCTCGAACGAGATCTGCATACCACGGCCGTTGGGGCCACTAGAACGACTGGCCCCCGATGTCGCCCTATGCAGCAAAGAACTCTCCCTATTAGAGGCCGCGGAGAAAAAACATACAGTAGCTGTTGTTCCGGCCATGGCTGGAGAAGAGCGTCAAATCCTGCGGATGCTGGCTGCCATTTGCGGCTGAAGAACTGGGGAACTTTGGCATTGCAAGCCATGGCCATGAGATCCATTACTGGTCTTCCCCAACGTTGACAGATCAGCCGAAAAGCCGAGTCCTACAGCGTCCATTCCACTGCGTCCAAAAGAGTCCGGCTGAGAAAATCCGCTTGAACATTATCTTGACCCACAATGTGCGCTGCCGACAGACTGAACATGCACTTCCGCCCATACTAGAAGACGAGACGCTTCCACTGCCAAGAGAAGACTGCGAATGCCCCCCTGCCGTCTGATGTAGGCCACCGTCGTGGTGTTGTCTGAGAATACACGTACAGCCTGCCCCTGCAGAAGGTCCTTAAAACTCCACAGCGCATTCACGACTGCTCGCAACTCCAGACGATTTATCGGCCCAAGTCGCTTCGAGAGGGGTCCACGATCCCTGGGCTACTCGATGAAGACAATGGGCTCCCCAGCCCGCAAGGCTGGCATCCGTCACAACTACCACCCAATTGGGAAACACCAGAGAAACACCCTTCTGCAAACTGGCTGACCGGAGCCACCACGCAAGACTGTCCCTGACCCGGCTCAACCAAGGAAGGCGTCATTGATAATCCAGCGACATCAGCGACCATCTGCTCAAAAGGAAATTCTGAAGAGGCCGCATGTGAGCCCTTACCCATGGAATGACCTCCAAGGTTGCCGTCATGGAACCGAGGAGCTGAACATAGTCCCACACTCGGGGAGTGCGACGACTTAATAAGGTCCGTACCTGAGAAAGCAATTTGATCCTTCGCCCCTCAGGAAGAAACACCTTCCCCCGCTTCATATCAATTTGCACTCCAAGATACTCCAGACTGAGTAGGAACCAGATGACTCGTCCATATTGACCTCCCAACCTAAGGATTGCAACACCGCAATCACTCGGTCGGTGACCACTCGACTCTCCTCTGCTGTCTTCGCCCGAATCGTCGAGATATGGATGCACTCGAATCCCCTCCTTCCGCAGGAACGCCGCAACCACCACCACGACCTTGGAAAAAGTGCATGGGGCAGTGGCCATTCTGAAAGGAAGGGCCGCAGCACCACAAATCTGAGAAATCTCTGATGGGGCTGCCAAATGGGAATGTGCAGGTAAGCTTCCCTCAAATCGAGAGCTGTCAAAAACTCGCCTGGTTGAACAGCAGCAATAACTGCCCTTAATGTCTCCATGCGGAAGTGACGAACCCACAAAAACTGGTTTACTTTTCTGAGATCGAGAATAGGCCAAAAAGCCCCTCCCTTCTTTGGAACCACAAAGAAGATGGAGTACCGTCCTGTGCGCCTTTCGACAGGAGGAACAGGCACGATAGCCCCTATCCTTAGCAGGTCTTGCAAACACTGCAGAACCGCTGTCCTCTTGGCCTGCGATACACAGCAGGACTCCAGAAAAAAGTCTGTGACGGGAGAGAAGAATTCTAGCTTGTAACCTTCTCGCACCACATCGAGAACCCACTGGTCCGAAGTAATTCTGGCCCACTCTGGAAGAAACAGAGAAAGCCAACCACCGATCTGCTCTCCTCCCGAGTGGACCTGCGTCCCATCTGTGGGAAGCCCGAGAAGGAGCCCCCTACGAGAGGGGGGTCCAACCAGACGCTTCTCGTTGCGAAAGGAAGAACACTGCCCAAAACGAGGACGTGGAAAGGCTGTGTTTGACCGCTCCGGGTGATACCGTCATGTCTCTCTGAAACGTGACCTCGAGGCTCCCTGCCTGGAAGTACACTTGGGTCTATCCTCCGGAAGACGCTGAGATTTGGAATCCCCCAAAACAATCTTTCCTAGGTCTTCTCCAAAAAGCAATTTCCCTTGGCAAGGCAATTTAATGAGCCGTTGCTTAGAGGCCATATCTGCGGCCCAATGACGGAGCCACAGAAGACGCCGAGTGGAAACGGTCAAGGCCATGAGTTTGGCTGAAGCACGGACCAAATCATACAAGGCATCCACCAAGTATGCCAGCCCAATATACTACTATAAATCACTTATATAGTGCTACCAGTCGCACGCAATATCCATCAGCGACATCTGAGGAGTTCCCGGCATATCAGACTCCGAAATCGAATCCATGACAGGATGTAGTCAACTGAGACAAGCTCTAGCCGCATAAGAACTACAAACAGAAGCTTGAAGTGTCAAAGCGGCCACCTCAAAGGCACGTTTTAAAGAGGCCTCAAGTCGTCTGTCTTGCATATCCTTAAGTGCTACACCACCTTCCACTGGAAGAGTAGTCTTCTTAGTGACCGCTGTCACCAGGGCATCCACCCTAGGTAGAGCAAACTGCTCTAAACGGTCCGCTGAAACCAGATACAGCCTGGCCATAGCCCTGGCTACTTTCATTCCCCCATCCAGATCCGCCCACTGGGCCGAAATCTTCAATAGCTTCATGTACCGGAAAGGCCTTAGAAAGGTCATCTGGTACTAGCCATCTTGGGGTTGACTGCCTGAAAAGCCGCAACCTCAGGGTCCTCTAATATTCAGGGCTTCCAGCGCCTGAGAAATAAAGGAGGACAACTCCTCCTTATGGAAAATCCTCACGGCGGAAGAGTCCTCCGGTTGGTCAGTGAGGACACCGTCCTCTACCCCCGTCTGCTCCGAGAAAGCCACCACGGAGGAAGCTGCAGGCGACCATATGCAGGACCCCTCCTCAGATCTCAAAGAAAGCCTAGGCTTTTTAAGAGAGGAGAAATCCTCTGGGGAAAAATCCAAAATCTCTTGTTTACCCCCAGACCCCCTGAGAGAATCAAAGGCCAAAGCTGTCGCAGCCGCGTGAGGGATGGGCAATGCCCTTTTCAACAAAAATGCCTGATGGAGTAGCAAAATAAACTCTGGTGAAAACCCATCCCCCGCAACGGAGGTCACAGCCATGGCACCTGCACCACCGCCCACACTGCCTGACGCCCCCCCCCCCCCCCGACTCCCCTATCAGCGGAGAAGCAGCTTTGCCCAAAACCACTACCGGAACCGGCTCCGTGACCGATCGCAAAATGGCGCGAGAATCGCCATGCTCTGGGCGGAAAAGCACGCTCTCGGGGGAGGGGGGTCCACCGCTCCATCGAGTCCCGCCAAATCAGCGTACCCCGCGCTGCAAAGGCCCGCCATTTCCTGCATCGGGAACAGCGTTTTACAGCCTCCACTGCTATCGCCCGTCCCCGAACAGGAACCCAGCAGGACTTACCCCGGACCTTGAAAGCGCGGGAACTGACAGCTGAGCCAAAGAAAAAAAACTCTCAGACTTCACTTCGAGGCAGGCTCAGACAAGCAGGCAACAGATAACAGGACTTGGACAGCATAACACAAACCTGCTCTAAGCAAAAACACACTTCCCTGTGCTTCTCTGTTTCTCTTAAATAAATTCTATGGTTCTCTTTTTTTTTTTTTTTTTTTTTTTTTAAGTGAGGAGGCAGAAACAAACAGGGAAGGAAAGGAACAGCAAAAGCCTGTTCAGAGGGAATTTGAGGTGCAGCAGGGGCCCAGCAACTGCGTATGCTTCCAAAGGGGACACCACCAGTCTGCCACCCCCGGCTCAAACTGGCCACCGGCCCAGGAGCTGGAGAAAAAGCCGTCCACCACCTGCTGAGATGGAGACATACTAACTGAGGAAGGAGCTGGCCCTCTTGCATCATTGCCTTTAGTTTGTTTATCTCTATCTTCACCTGCTGGTACTTGGACTTAACCCACTAGTTCCTGGATTCATCTGCTGCAAGTGACAAGGAAATTATGTTAAACAGGCATTTATTACTCGCCAATTCTCTTAAATTAGATTCAAGTTACAATGTACAAAATTCAAAACAGATAACTGTCAGGAATTACAAATAAAAACAAACAAAAGCTAAATACAATAATGCTAAAACTTCCAAGGTTAAGTTAACAAATATGTTTTTAGGGCTTTACGGAATAAGAAATAATTACCTAGTGTCGAAGTTCAGAAGGAAGTTTACTCCAATATTGAACTGCAAATTTCAGACTATTAACTCAGGTAAATTTTGAAGAATGCCCTTCCCACTAACACTATGTTGTGGAACTAGCTAGCATGAACAAAAATTTAGGGTGGATTTTTTTTCTTTGTAGGAGACATTCATTCAGATAGTGTACATTCCCTTCAAATAAGGGAGCCATGCTGAGTAATTTAAATTTGAAGATTGCCTAACTATACAGACAAAATCATAGTTGAGACACGCTTAGAAAAATATTTTCCATTTATTGTGTTAGTTTTGGGAATTGACCCCTGCACTGTACAGGAGGAAATGTGTATCTATTTCTCTGGTATTGTGCTGCATGCAGTCTGGCTTCTAGAGGTTTCAAGTTAACGTCTGTCTAAGTATTTCTACTTTTGTGTTTGTGGTTACTTATCCTGTATTTGGAGAGGGTATATTTATGTTCTGCATGTGTGACCAAGGCCAGATATTCTGTTAGCATTGTCCATTGGGAACTGTAGCAATCCCGTTTGTTCAATTTTCCCAATAAGTGTACTGATGCTCTGGGCTTCCTGTGATATTTACGATGCTGATTTTTTCCTAGGAAATGGTAGATTTGTTCTATACACCAAGGGGGTCTTTTACTAAGGCGCGCTGGCGTTTTTAGTGTGCGCTAAAAATAGGTGCACGCTAAATGCTAGAGACACCCAAAGGAATACACTGGCATCTCTAGAGTTTAGCACATGCTAAAAACACCAGCACGCCTTACTAAAAGACCCTTCAAGTGACTTTTGTAGGATTTGTATAAATTCATAAAATGACTGCTACTAGAAAGGGGTTATGCTATTACTGAGATGAAACCAGAATCAAACTTTTTGTGTATAGGGAATTCTATGGGGAAATGCCATAGTTCTGCTCTGTACCCACTGTTGTATCAGGAAAGCTTCTGTGTATGCAGAATATATGTTTGTTTTAACGCTGTGACGATGAAGAGTCAGGGGTCAGTATTTTTAATATTATAATTCCAGGCAACATAATTCAACTTAATTTTTGTTCAGTATAAACAATTTGGACTATAAGTTGCATTCTTCTTTTCTGTGAGGCAAATGCCTGGCTAGTGTTCTGAGTGAGGGACCTCCTTACGCTCCTCCCTGACTAGAGTTTCATGTGGGCTCTTTCTTTAGGTTGCCTTTAGGAGGGGAGAGCACGATGCAGTTCAACCTCATACCTCACCTCAGACAGCAGACTGCCTTGAACTGCCCCTGAGTGTAAGTGCTGCCAGTGGAGGAGGCCAAGAGGAAAAAAAAAATATGTCGGGAGGGGAAGTGCTGCCTGTGGAGGGTGGGGAGAGAAAGGCTAGGATAAAAGTGCTACTAGTAAGGGGGGAGGGGGCTATATTCTTTTCTATCCATATGGGAAAAGGTGATATATTTTAATTCTTTTCACTGATTAGTCATGGACATTCAAAGAGGGTCAATTAGCCATTCTGCCATGTTCCCTATTACCTGTCTAATTGTGTTTTAGCTTTTAAATAGTTTAAAGTACATTTTCTGGTATTTCACAGTCAAGTGGCCAATGACTAGCAAATACTTCAACTTGAGAAATTTGGGTTGGTGTGTCCAGAGTATCAAGCAAGCTTGAAAAGTGTGCCCTCAAATTAAAAAAGGCTGGGAAGCACTAGCCTAATGGTTAGAGCAATGGGCTGAGAACCAGGAAAACCTGGTTCAAATCCCACTGCTGCTCCTTGTGATCTTGGTTAAGTGACTTCACACTCTTTTGCCTCATGCAACTCAGACTGAGCCCTCCAGGGACAGAAAAATACCTAATGTACCTGAATGCCCTGTCCCTTCCTAATCTTTTTCCCCTCCCCCTACCGCTGTCTACCACTGGAACTCACTGCCCACCCATGTCCTCTCCCATCTTGCTCACTACTGCAATACCCTACTCACCCCCGTCCCTCACCACCTCACCATCTCTCCTGTCCCCCTCCTCCTTCCTAGCTCTCAACCTTCAACACTTCCTTCCTGCCATTAACCCATCCCCATTCCTCCTAAGTGCATCCCGTCTTCGTCGCCCTACCTCCCCCACCCTCCTCCGCACTCTCTTGCTCCTCCTCCTGCTATCCGCAGGAGACATCAATCCCAATCCAGGTCCCCCACACCTGTCCTCGTCCTATCCATGCAAACGTTTCCGGGATGTCTCCAATCTCATATCTATTCCCCTCCTCCCCCCCTCTTTCCTCCCCTTCTCATGTACACTGTGGAATGCCCACTCGGTCTGCAACAAACTTCCCTTCACCCACGATCTCTTCATCTCTCATTCCCTTCACCTGCTTGCCCTAACTGAAACCTGGCTCTCCCCTGACGACTCTGCCTCAGTTGCGGCTCTATGCCATGGAGGCTCTCTCTTCTCCCATACTCCCCGCCTAGTTGGCCGTGGAGGAGGCGTCGGGTTACTACTCTCGCCCTCCTGTAGCTTCCAACCCCTCCTCCTACCACAGTCTCACTGCTTTTCATCCTTTGAAGTCCACTCCATCCGTCTATTCTACCCGTTGCCACTCAGAGTGGCAGTCATTTACCGCCCCCCTGATAAATCCCTCCCTTCCTTCCTCACCGACTTCGATGCCTGGCTTTCTGTTTTTCTTGAACCCTCATCTCCATCCCTCATTCTCGGAGACTTCAACATACACGTTGATGACCTGTCCAACTCTCACGCTTCTCAGTTCCTCACTCTAACATCCTCCTTCAACCTCCAGCTATGTTCCACCACCCCTACTCACCGTGATGGCCATTGCCTTGACCTCGTCCTCTCCTCTTCCGTTCACTCTCATGGATCTTCCTCCACCCCCATCCCCTTATCTGTTGGTGTTCCCCAGGGATCGGTCCTTGGACCCCTTCTCTTCTCAATCTACACCTCTTCCCTGGGCTCCCTGATCTCATCTCATGGTTTCCAGTATCATCTCTATGCTGATGACACCCAACTGTATCTCTCCACACCAGACATCACCGCGGAGACCCAGGCAAAGGTATCGGCCTGCTTATCCGACATTGCTGCCTGGATGTCCAACCGCCACCTGAAACTGAACATGTCCAAGACCGAGCTTATCGTCTTTCCACCAAAACCCACTTCTCCTCTTCCTCCACTTTCTATCTCAGTTGATAACACCCTCATCCTCCCCGTCTCATCTGCCCGCAACCTCGGAGTCATCTTTGACTCCTCTCTCTCCTTCTCTGCGCATATCCAGCAGATAGCCAAGACCTGTCGCTTCTTCCTCTTTAACATCAGCAAAATTCGCCCTTTCCTCTCTGAACACACCACCCGAACTCTCGTCCACGCTCTCATTACCTCTCGCCTGGACTACTGCAACTTACTCCTCACCGGCCTCCCACTTAGCCATCTATCCCCCCTTCAGTCTGTTCAGAACTCTGCTGCACGTCTCATATTCCGCCAGAACCGATATACTCATATCACCCCTCTCCTCAGGTCACTTCACTGGCTTCCGATCAGATACCGCATTCAATTCAAGCTTCTCCTTCTTACCTACAAATGCACTCAGTCTGCTGCCCCTCACTACCTCTCTACCCTCATCTCCCCTTACGTTCCCGCCCGTAACCTCCGTTCACAGGATAAATCCCTCCTCTCAGTACCCTTCTCCACCACCGCCAACTCCAGGCTCCGCTCATTCTGCCTCGCCTCACCCTATGCTTGGAACAACCTTCCTGAACCCTTACGCCAAGCCCCCTCCCTGCCCGTCTTCAAGTCTTTGCTTAAAGCCCACCTCTTCAATGCTGCGTTCGGCACCTAACCCTTACCGTTCAGTGAATCCAGACTGCCCCAATTTGACTGCCCCTATCGGACCGACCGTTCACTTGTCTATTACATTGTAAGCTCTTTGAGCAGGGACTGTCTCTCTTTGTTAAATTGTACAGCGCTGCGTAACCCTAGTAGCGCTCTAGAAATGTTAAGTAGTAGTAGTAGTAATGTACACTGCCTCAATAGCTTTCAGGTTTGCAGGTAGTATATAACACAAGAAATAAAACAAGCCCTTGAACCACATTTTCACATTTACTTAAAATGTAGTCTATTCATTTGTTGGAATAAATGTAGGTGGTAAATAATTTTGCAGCTCCTGAAGTATAATTTAGGGGACTCATGTTTTTAGAGCCGTACCAAATAGCATATGTTACTATTCAGCTGAATACAAATAATGAAAATTATTATTCACCTGAATACAAATACCAAATACAAATAATGGGCATTGAGCTTTAACAAATAAAAGAAGCAACAAGAAATCAGAGATCTAGTATTCATATCAGTAGGATTTAGCACAGTAGAGCCCCAGATTATTTGTATTTGAATTTAAATCACTATTTGGCCAAATATGAATAATGTATTTGGAGCACTATTCAGGGCTGAATCAAATCAAATATTTGGTACAGCCCTACTTGTTTTGAATACCTCTGGTAATAGAACACAGTAATCTACTGCATGCAATCCCTGCATAGCTCAGACAACAAGAGATCTAGAAAGTGAAAAGCAGTGAAACACAGGAGTTGTAAAAACAGAGGAATGTGCTATAGGCAGGACTGTGCAGACCACTACAATCTAGCTCCTATATAGGGCTAATTGATGTTCCTGGGAAATTCTTCTTGACCAACATGCTTGGAGTGTTTGTCACTAGTGAATCGCTACACTCAAGAGTATTATGGGACTATCCTTTCAGTAGACTGAAGGAGTAAAGTCATTTGAAGCAAAGTTAGTAGCAGGGGGTATTAAGTTAAAGGAAGTCAGCACACCCCTCATGAAGTGGCCCTAATGTTACTGGTTACCACGATAAATGTGAAAGTTAAACCAGCCTGTCTCAAAGAGCACAGGAATGAAGTGGAATTTAGCCCATCTGTGCATAATACTGACCCTTCTCTTTTGTGTTATAGCTCAAATACACAATAAAGAAATGAAGAACGCCTTCAACTCATTGTTTGATGTGGAGAAGCAGCATGTTAAATTAAAAGTTTCCTGAATAAGTAAAGCTGTACCAGTTCTGGAACCATCATTCCTGAGTCATCTGCATTTATGAGAAACCTAGAGACAGGGCTTACACATATGCTACACAGTGAAGCATGCCACCTTCAGAGAAACATTTTTCCACCCACACTAAAACCATGCAGGGCATCCCCCTGCTACACTGTATACAGTGATGTATGTGTTCAGCAAGCTAGTCATTTTGTTCTAGTATTTAAACATGTACCTCAATATTAAAAACAACAAAAGACTCTTAAAATCATTCAAAAAAGTAAAACAATTACAATCCAAAAACAATTCATTTTCACTCTTCCATTTACAAGTTGATTTGTCTATTTTGGCTTAAAAAACAAAATCTGATTTACTTTATAAGTATTCTTCCTTTATCAAGATAAATTAAAAACAAGAAAACAAAAGGCATGACAGTCCTCCTTTATATACGAAATGGTATATGTAAAACAGGTTTATAGCCCACACCATACACACAGAACTGGGGAGGTCACAAGCCCATACATTGGTAAACATTCCAGAACCAGGCTATTAACGTCTTCTGTCTCTCAGAACTCACAATGTGATGTAATAATCACCAAACACACAAGCACAACCATAAATATTTCAGACAAGCTTTTGTTGACTATGGCTGATTAACATTCCTTGAATCTGCTCGAGGCAAGATGGCGGCTTGAAGAGAGCAGAGAGATGTCGCTCCCAACTTACCTCTGCCACTTTGGAGAATCAAAGCTTTTTCCTTATCTCTAATGCCTAAGAGGGGAGGCAGACAACGTGCTAGCTCTGCCCCGTGGTGGGGATGTTGGACCGCTTCTTTATTCCGGGAGCATTGTCAGGATCGCCTTCGCTGCTGGAAAGTGTAGGGAGAGGTCTGCTACACTCCCAACTAGAAGCAGAGACATCACTCAGCCCCAATCTGTGGAATCCTCCTCCTATGCTGGCAGATACATCGAGAAGGGACCAGGAAACCCCGGGCCTCCATCAAGCAACGGGGTCTCCTGGCGCAGGCGCCGACTCAAGTGCTGTAACGCTGGATATCCCCACATTGGCAACAGTGGGTGAAGGAGGAGAGTGTGTTCTTGATGAGAACAGCATGACATTGGTGAGACAGCCGTCGAGGGATCCTACACCTGAGCTTGGCTTACTAAGTAAGTCCTTCTTACCTAAAAAACCTGATACAATAACTTTAGACACTATTTGGGAGGCTTTAGTGGGCCTGGAAACTTCCTTCTCACAAAAGCTTATTTCCTTAAGTCAACAATCTAATACTCTATCGGAAAAAATACCTGAAATAGAAAAAAAAGATTACCACATTGGACAAAGAGATTGGAAACAATTCTAAAACAATACAAAATTGCCAACAAATTCAAGTTAGTTTGATAAAAGAGAATATATATCTTGAGCATTGGATTGAAATCCTGGAAAATCATCAACATTCAAATACATTGAGATTAATAAATTTTCCTAAGCAGGTTTCAATCTCTCCTCTTATAACTTTCAAAAAATATTTAACAAATTCTGAAAATTCCAGAACAGGCACATCCTTCCATATCAAAAATTTACTATTTACTAACTTTTGTAAAAAAAAAAAAAAAAAGATTTATTGCAAGATGTAGGATTGGAAGTGCCAACAGAGACTCTGGATATGAACTTAACTCAAATACTTGAAGATGATAGAGTGGGATTGACAACAGCAACACTGATAGTAACTTTTATACTACAGCCCGATAGAGATTGGATTTTGAAGCAATTTTTTCTCCAAAGAGAACAAACTTTTTTGAACTGTAAAGTAAGAATGTTTCCAGATGTCTCAAAAGCAACCCAAAGGAAACGACAAGAGTTTCTTAAATTGCGCCCCAAAGTATTACGGCTGGGTGCTTTATTCTGGTTAAACTTTCCCTGCAAATGTGTAATAAAGTTAAACTCAATTATGTATTTTTTGATTCTAAACAACTAAATACTTTCTTAGAATCTAAGATAGCAGAATCACCTATGTCACAACCAAGAATTGTAATCACCTCTACTCTGTAATTAGAATTAGCAATCGTGGAATCTCTATTCAGTCACATAATTTTTTTTTTTTGGTAGTTTTTTTCTTTACTATTTCCTTAATATTGTGAATTGCCTCCTAATTGCAGACTATAGATGAGTAAATTTATCATGTAATTGGATAATTATGGTAGATTTAATTATTAGAATTTGTCATAACAGTCATCTTTTCTGTTTTCAAGAATTGTACTTGAATTAAATTGTAAATGCATTAAAAATAAAATTAAAAAAAACATTCCTTGAATCTGTTATATTTTACTTTTTACCACATGTCCATTAATAAATAAATTTCAGATTTAGGTCCCATCAGAAATCAGGTGGGCATACAGCCATGCTGATCATCAGTATGCTACCAATGCCTCTCATTAATAAAGGCATGTGGCAGATGTCCAATGATCACGGACAGGCGGTCAGATTTAGAGAACATTGCTCAAGCTAGTACTCATCACAGATCTTAACTGGCATATTTTCATTTTTTTTTTCTAAGCATTCTGAAAATCTGACGGGCTTTACATATCAAAGAAAAAAAAAAAACACACAAAACCAAACCACACATAAATTGTGCAGTTCTCCATTAGTTTGTAAGGTTAGTTGTGCTGTGTTTCAAATCATTCTGGATACTACCTTGTTTCCAGGCACTACCAGGGTCACAGCTGTGAATATAATCCTTATTCCAAGACAGGTCTAGTCACACTAGCTCTTTCTGCTCCAGAAATTACTAATACTCTTGGCCTCCTATGATGCAATGGTGGTTATAACAGCATTACTTCCTACTTGCAAATCTGCAGTGAAGAGGAGGTTGAGGGAAAAGGAGAGGAAATGAACAAAATTTCCCTATGTCTGTTTTGTAAAACAGACTGGCAAAGCCAACAGTGGATCTTTTGTTAGCTAGTGAGGGAGGTGCAGAAAAAAAAACCCGGTGGTAATCAAAGATAGCATTTTATTCCCACCTCCATCATCATGAATCATCCCGGGCCAAGTCACCAACTGGTTACCTTACTGAATTTGAAGCATGTCTAAAAGGAGAGTTATTTATCTAAAGGCATTTCTAGTACTCCTTTTCTAAAATGTGCCACACGAGCAAACATAACCCATTCATGAAAAATTAATGTGCCGCTCTTCCAGTATAACACATACTGACCACTTCATGCCTGGAGATCAGAGCAAGGCAATTATTGAGTGTTGCCAAGGTTTCCTTAGATGCATCGGAAACATCTCGTACTTTCTGAAGAGCTGGGAGAGGCATATCTGAAAGAAGCCAAAATGCAGATGAAGTGAGCTTTGCTCTCAGTGATGTCTGTACTTGACATCACTTCAGATTTACAGAAAAACTTACCACTTTTTTCACTAATATTTGCATGAGATGATCAAGTACTGTTTTGAGATTATGTGCATATACTGGCGCCTACTTTTCATTATAGAATACCAGTACAAATATGCTCATGTATGCATGAGCAGAGCACTTACACCAGACAGAGCTGGCATAACTATGTATGCGTATATGCAGCCCAGATGCCACCCATGTGTATGCCCATCTACAAAAACATGCTATCAAACATATGTGCATACTTATATAAAGCGAATGCTACATACCTGTAGAAGGTATTCTCCGAGGACAGCAGGCTGATTGTTCTCACTGATGGGTTGACGTCCTCGGCAGCCCCCTCCATCGGAAAGTTTACTAGCAAAGGCCTTTGCTAGTCCTCGCGCGCCCATGCGCACCGCGCATGCGCGGCCGTCTTCCCGCCCGAAACCGGCTCGAGCCGGCCAGTCCAGTATGTAGCAAGACAATACACTTCAAGGGAAGACACAACTCCAAAGGGGAGGCGGGCGGGTTTGTGAGAACAATCAGCCTGCTGTCCTCGGAGAATACCTTCTACAGGTATGTAGCATTCGCTTTCTCCGAGGACAAGCAGGCTGCTTGTTCCCACTGATGGGGTATCCCTAGCCCCCAGGCTCACTCAAAACAACAACCATGGTCAATTGGGCCTCGCAACGGCGAGGACATAAATGAGATTGACCTAAAAAATTTACCAACTAACTGAGAGTGCAGCCTGGAACAGAACAAACAGGGCCCTCGGGGGGTGGAGTTGGATCCTAAAGCCCAAACAGGTTCTGAAGAACTGACTGCCCGAACCGACTATCGCGTCGGGTGTCCTGCTGCAGGCAGTAATGAGATGTGAATGTGTGGACAGATGACCACGTCGCAGCTTTGCAAATTTCTTCAATGGAGGCTGACTTCAAGTGGGCTACCGACGCAGCCATGGCTCTAACATTATGAGCCGTGACATGACCCTCAAGAGCCAGCCCCGCCTGGGCGTAAGTGAAGGAAATGCAATCTGCTAGCCAATTGGATATGGTGCGTTTCCCTACAGCCACTCCCCTCCTATTGGGATCAAAAGAAACAAACAATTGGGCGGACTGTCTGTGGGGCTGTGTCCGCTCCAGGTAGAAGGCCAATGCTCTCTTGCAGTCCAATGTGTGCAGCTGACGTTCAGCAGGGCAGGAATGAGGACGGGGAAAGAATGTTGGCAAGACAATTGACTGGTTTAGATGGAACTCCGACACGACCTTTGGCAAGAACTTAGGGTGAGTGCGGAGGACTACTCTGTTATGATGAAATTTGGTGTAAGGGGCCTGGGCTACCAGGGCCTGAAGCTCACTGACTCTACGAGCTGAAGTAACTGCCACCAAGAAAATGACCTTCCAAGTCAAGTACTTCAGATGGCAGGAATTCAGTGGCTCGAAAGGAGGTTTCATCAGCTGGGTGAGAACGACATTGAGATCCCATGACACTGTAGGAGGCTTGACAGGGGGCTTTGACAAAAGCAAGCCTCTCATGAAGCGAACAACTAAAGGCTGTCCTGAGATTGGCTTACCTTCCACATGGTAATGGTAAGCACTGATTGCACTAAGGTGAACCCTTACAGAGTTGGTCTTGAGACCAGACTCAGACAAGTGCAGAAGGTATTCAAGCAGGGTCTGTGTAGGACAAGAGCGAGGATCTAGGGCCTTGCTGTCACACCAGACGGCAAACCTCCTCCATAGAAAGAAGTAACTCCTCTTAGTGGAATCTTTCCTGGAAGCAAGATGCGGGAGACACCCTCTGACAGACCCAAAGAGGCAAAGTCTACGCCCTCAACATCCAGGCCGTAAGAGCCAGCGACTGGAGGCTGGGATGCAGAAGTGCCCCTTCGTCCTGTGTGATGAGAGTCGGAAAACACTCCAATCTCCACGGTTCTTCGGAGGACAACTCCAGAAGAAGAGGGAACCAGATCTGACGCGGCCAAAAAGGAGCAATCAGAATCATGGTGCCTCGGTCTTGCTTGAGTTTCAACAAAGTCTTCCCCACCAGAGGTATGGGAGGATAAGCATACAGCAGACCCTCCCCCCAGTCCAGGAGGAAGGCATCCGATGCCAGTCTGCCGTGGGCCTGAAGCCTGGAACAGAACTGAGGGACTTTGTGGTTCACTCGAGATGCGAAGAGATCTACCAAGGGGGTGTCCCACACCTGGAAGATCTGTCGTACCACACGGGAATTGAGCGACCACTCGTGAGGTTGCATAATCCTGCTCAACCTGTCGGCCAGACTGTTGTTTACGCCTGCCAGATATGTGGCTTGGAGCACCATGCCGTGACGGCGAGCCCAGAGCCACATGCTGACGGCTTCCTGACACAGGGGGCGAGATCCGGTGCCCCCCTGCTTGTTGACATAGTACATGGCAACCTGGTTGTCTGTCTGAATTTGGATAATTTGGTGGGACAGCCGATCTCTGAAAGCCTTCAGCGCGTTCCAGATCGCTCGTAACTCCAGAAGATTGATCTGCAGATCGCGTTCCTGGAGGGACCAGCTTCCTTGGGTGTGAAGCCCATCGACATGAGCTCCCCATCCCAGGAGGGACGCATCCGTGGTCAGCACCTTTTGTGGCTGAGGAATTTGGAAGGGACGTCCCAGAGTCAAATTGGAGCAAATCGTCCACCAATATAGGGATTTGAGAAAACTCGTGGACAGGTGGATCACGTCCTCTAGACCCCCAGCGGCCTGATACCACTGGGAGGCTAGGGTCCATTGAGCAGTTCTCATGTGAAGGCGGGCCATGGGAGTCACATGAACTGTGGAGGCCATGTGGCCCAGCAATCTCAACATCTGCCGAGCTGTGATCTGCTGGGACGCTCGCACCCGCGAGACGAGGGCAACAAGTTGTTGGCCCTCGTCTCTGGGAGATAGGCGCGAGCCGTCCGAGAATCCAGCAGAGCTCCTATGAATTCGAGTCTCTGCATTGGGAGAAGATGGGACTTTGGATAATTTATCACAAACCCCAGTAGCTCCAGTAGGCGAATAGTCATCTGCATGGACTGCAGGGCTCCTGCCTCGGATGTGTTCTTCACCAGCCAATCGTCGAGATATGGGAACACATGCACCCCCAGCCTGCGAAATGCCGCTGCTACCACAGCTAGGCACTTTGTGAACACCCTGGGCGCAGAGGCGAGCCCAAAGGGTAGCACACAGTACTGGAAGTGGCGTGTGCCCAGCTGAAATCGCAGATATTGTCTGTGAGCTGGCAGTATCGGGATGTGAGTGTAGGCCTCCTTCAAGTCCAGAGAGCATAGCCAATCGTTTTGCTGAATCATGGGGAGGAGGGTGCCCAGGGAAAGCATCCTGAACTTTTATTTTACGAGATATTTGTTCAGGGCCCTTAGGTCTAGGATGGGACGCATCCCCCCTGTTTTCTTTTCCACAAGGAAGTACCTGGAATAGAATCCCAGCCCTTCCTGCCCGGATGGCACGGGCTCGACCGCATTGGCGCTGAGAAGGGCGGAGAGTTCCTCTGCAAGTACCTGCTTGTGCTGGAAGCTGTAAGACTGAGCTCCCGGTGGACAATTTGGAGGTTTTGAGGCCAAATTGAGGGTGTATCCTTGCCGGACTATTTGCAGAACCCACTGATCGGAGGTTATGAGAGGCCACCTTTGGTGAAAAGCTTTCAACCTCCCCCCGACCGGCAGGTCTCCCGGCACTGACACTGGGATGTCGGCTATGCTCTGCTGGAGCCAGTCAAAAGCTCGCCCCTTGCTTTTGCTGGGGAGCCGCGGGGCCTTGCTGAGGCGCACGCTGCTGACGAGAGCGAGCGCGCTGGGGCTTAGCCTGGGCCGCAGGCTGTCGGGAAGGAGGATTGTACCTACGCTTACTAGAAGCATAGGGACCAGTCTTCCTTCCCCCGAAAAATCTTCTACCTGTAGAGGTAGATGCTGAAGGCTGCCAGCGGGAGAACTTGTCGAATGCGGTGTCCCGCTGGTGGAGAGACTCTACCACCTGCTCAACTTTTTCCCCAAAAATGTTGTCCGCACGGCAAGTCGAGTCCGCAATCCGCTGCTGGATTCTATTCTCCAGGTCGGCGGCACGCAGCCATGAGAGCCTGCGCATCACCACACCTTGAGCAGCGGCCCTGGACGCAACATCAAAAGTGTCATAAACTCCTCTGGCCAGGAATTTTCTGCACGCCTTCAGCTGCCTGACCACCTCCTGAAAAGGCTTGGCTTGCTCAGGGGGAAGAGCATCAACCAAGCCCGCCAACTGCCGCACATTGTTCCGCATGTGTATGCTCGTGTAGAGCTGGTAAGACTGGATCTTGGCCACGAGCATAGAAGAATGGTAGGCCTTCCTCCCAAAGGAGTCTAAGGTTCTAGGGTCTTTGCCCGGGGGCGCCGAAGCATGCTCCCTAGAACTCTTAGCTTTCTTTAGGGCCAAATCCACAACTCCAGAGTCATGAGGCAACTGAGTGCGCATCAGCTCTGGGTCCCCATGGATCCGGTACTGGGACTCGATCTTCTTGGGAATGTGGGGATTACTTAATGGCCTGGTCCAGTTCGCAAGCAATGTCTTTTTCAGGACATGGTGCAAGGGAACAGTGGACGCTTCCTTAGGTGGAGAAGGATAGTCCAGGAGCTCAAACATTTCAGCCCTGGGCTCGTCCTCCACAACCCCCGGGAAGGGGATGGCCGTAGACATCTCCCGGACAAAGGAAGCGAAAGACAGACTCTCAGGAGGAGAAAGCTGCCTTTCAGGAGAGGGAGTGGGATCAGAAGGAAGACCCTCAGACTCCTCGTCAGAGAAATATCTGGGGTCTTCTTCGTCCTCCCACGAGGCCGCACCCTCGGTGTCAGACACAAGTTCATGGACCTGTGTCTGCAACCTCGCCCGGCTCGACTCCGTGGAGCCACGTCCACGATGGGGGCGTCGAGAGGTAGACTCCCTCGCCCGCATCGGCGAAGCTCCCTCCGCCGACGTAGTCGGGGAGCCTTCCTGGGAGGTGGCCGCGGTCGGCACCGCACGCGGTACCGACGTCGGGGACCTCAACCTGGGCGATGGACCAGCCGGCGCCACGCTCGACGGTACCGGAGGCGCAAGCACCGCCGGTACCGGAGGGGTAGGGCGCAACAGCTCTCCCAGAATCTCTGGGAGAACGGCCCGGAGGCTCTCGTTCAGAATGGCTGCAGAAAAAGGCCGAGAGGTCGATGCAGGCGTCGACGTCAGAACCTGTTCCGGGCGAGGAGGCTGTTCCGGGCTGTCCAGAGTGGAGCGCATCGACACCTCCTGAACAGAGGGTGAGCGGTCCTCTCGGTGCCGATGCCTGCTGGGTGCCGAATCCCTCGGCGACCCAGAGCTCTCGGTGCCGACACGGGGAGGAGACCTGTGTCGATGCTTCTTCGACTTCTACCGAAGCATGTCACCGGAGCTCCCCGGCACCGACGAGGAGGACGTAGAATCCATCCGTCGCTTCCTCGGGGCCGAGACCGAAGAGGGTCGATCCCGGGGGGGCTGTACCGCAGGAGCCCTCAGGGTAGGAGGAGACCCACCTGAAGGCTCACCGCCACCAGCAGGGGAATGGACAGCCCTCACCTGCACTCCTGACGATGCACCTCCGTCCGACGACATCAGCAGACGAAGTCTCGGTACCACCGACGTCGATACAGTCGCCCGATGCCTCGGCGCCGATGCAGAGGTCCGATGCCTCGATGCAGTCGATGGAGCGGCAGCCAAGGAAGATGGTCCGGACGCTGACGACGTCGATGCACTCGATGCCTCCGGTGCCGATGTCAACAAAGAGCCCGAGAAAAAAACGTTCCACTGGGCTAATCTCGCTACCTGAGTCCGCCTTTGTAACAGGGAACACAGACTGCAGTTCTGAGGGCGGTGCTGGGCCCCTAGACACTGAAGACACGCAGAGTGCCTATCAGTGAGCGAGATTACCCGGGCGCACTGGGTGCACTTCTTGAAGCCGCTGGAAGGCTTCGATGTCATGGGCGGAAAAATCACGCCGGCGAAATCAAAGGCCGAAATGGCGAAAATTGAAGCACCAAAATTTAAAGGGAGAAAAATCTCGACCGAGGCCAAACTAGGCCTACCCCGACAACAAAAGAAAACTTACGGGGCAAAAGTTGTGAAAAATTACAGGAAGGGCAGAAAACCCGAAAGGGTCTTCCGGAACACTTCCGGAGCGCTTCCCGAACTTTTTTAAAGAAAACAAGGAAAAAACACGTCGAAAAGGACGCGCGAGGTCGACTCTCTGGGGCACGAACGGCGTAACACGACCGTACCGAGCGCGGACGAAAGAAGACTGGCCGGCTCGAGCCGGTTTCGGGCGGGAAGACGGCCGCGCATGCGCGGTGCGCATGGGCGCGCGAGGACTAGCAAAGGCCTTTGCTAGTAAACTTTCCGATGGAGTGGGCTGCCGAGGACGTCAACCCATCAGTGAGAACAAGCAGCCTGCTTGTCCTCGGAGAATAGCATTTAGGTGGCATATATGAATGTATACACTCGTATTTGTTGGCATTCTAATGATCTATGCATGTCCATGGTGCCTAAATGTAGGCACCCATGTTATAGAATTACCCCATCTGTACACAGAACCCTGCTAGATCCAGTTAAGAATGAGCTTTTCAGGGCTCAATTAGGTGGTGTGCATTTAGCCCCTATGCCATTTTTCATATTGCTGTTTCAGCCTCTCTGCGCTTCCAGCTCAAATCAAATCCAACCACTGTTGTGATAGGATGCCATGAGCTTTTGTTTGCAACTACCTGGGATTTTCCCCCTATTTGTACATACCCCATCCAACTCAGGCTACAACAATAGTCCTTGGTCAGAGGCAATACACTGTATCGCCCTCCATAACCAAGCTAACAAAGACCTTGAGTCTGGCCACTAGGTGTCACCACCGGTCAACAGGTAGACACATGCCTAGCTCCTGGTAGCCCGAGCTGGCCTTTCAAGTAACCTATGATTCAACTAGCTCTTTAAAAAATGTTTGCATCTGTGCCATCTGTGAATGGGACATCTAATGTGTGGAGTGGAGAAGTGGCCTAGTGGTTAGAGCACCGGTCTTGCAATCCAGAGGTGGCTGGTTCAAATCCCACTGCTGCTCCTTGTGATCTTGGGCAAGTCACTTAACCCTCCATTGCCTCAGGTACAAACTTAGTTTGTGGGTCCTCCTCAAACAGAGAAATATTCCATGAACCTGAATGTAACTCACCTTGAGCTACTACTGAAAAAGGTGTGAGCAAAATCTAAATAAATAAATAAATAATGCTAACACATCAGAAGATCTTGAAGTGTTATCTGTCCATCTCTGATTCATGGATCACTCTCAGAAACCCAATATACATTGATGACTACTCATAATGGTCATCATTAACGATTAATATCAAAATTATGTTCTCTCACTCCAAAATATATATTAAAGGCATTCCAGGTGTGTTGCAAACAATCCAGAGTACCCTCAACTGAGATAGGAAAAAAGGTTAGGAAGCTTCAATAGACATTCTGAAAAGTATTATTCCATATACAAAAAAAATATCTTCCTGCATGCCTGCTGAAAAAACAGAAATGGCACTTTTTTAGCACTGGTTAGTGCCACTTAAGGAATTATGTTGTATTAACACACAGTACTTGCTAATATATTATGCTCAATTCATATAGCGAATGCTACATACCTGTAGAAGGTATTCTCCGAGGACAGCAGGCTGATTGTTCTCACTGATGGGTGACATCCACGGCAGCCCCTCCAATCGGAACACTTTCTAGCAAAGTCCTTTGCTAGTCCTCGCGCGCCGATGCGCACCGCGCATGCGCGGCCGTCATCCCGCCCGAACCGGCTCGTGCCGGCCAGTCTCATATGTAGCAAGACAAAGAGAAGGGAAGATACAACTCCAAAGGGGAGGTGGGCGGGTTTGTGAGAACAATCAGCCTGCTGTCCTCGGAGAATACCTTCTACAGGTATGTAGCATTCGCTTTCTCCGAGGACAAGCAGGCTGCTTGTTCTCACTGATGGGGTATCCCTAGCCCCCAGGCTCACTCAAAACAACAACCATGGTCAATTGGGCCTCGCAACGGCGAGGACATAACTGAGATTGACCTAAAAAATTTACCAACTAACTGAGAGTGCAGCCTGGAACAGAACAAACATGGGCCTAGGGAGGTGGAGTTGGATTCTAAACCCCGAACAGATTCTGAAGCACTGACTGCCCGAACCGACTGTCGCGTCGGGTATCCTGCTGCAGGCAGTAATGAGATGTGAATGTGTGGACAGATGACCACGTCACAGCTTTGCAAATCTCCTCAATAGTGGCTGACTTCAAGTGGGCTACCGACGCTGCCATGGCTCTAACATTATGAGCCGTGACATGACCCTCAAGAGCCAGCCCAGCCTGGGCGTAAGTGAAGGAAATGCAATCTGCTAGCCAATTGGATATGGTGCGTTTTCCCACAGCCACTCTCCTCCTGTTGGGATCAAAAGAAACAAACAATTGGGCGGACTGTCTGTTGGGCTGTGTCCGCTCCAGATAGAAGGCCAATGCTCTCTTGCAGTCCAATGTGTGCAGCTGACGTTCAGCAGGGCAGGAATGAGGACGGGAAAGAATGTTGGCAAGACAATTGACTGGTTCAGATGGAACTCCCACACAACCTTTGGCAAGAACTTAGGGTGAGTGCGGAGGACTACTCTGTTATGATGAAATTTTGTGTAAGGGGCCTGGGCTACCAGGGCCTGAAGCTCACTGACTCTATGAGCTGAAGTAACAGCCACCAAGAAAATGACATTCCAGGTCAAGTACTTCAGATGGCAGGAGTTCAGTGGCTCAAAAGGAGGTTTCATCAGCTGGGTGAGAACGACATTGAGATCCCATGACACTGTAGGAGGCTTGACAGGGGGCTTTGACAAAAGCAAACCTCTCATGAAGCGAACAACTAAAGGCTGTCCTGAGATCGGCTTACCTTCCACACTGTAATGGTATGCACTGATTGCACTAAGGTGAACCCTTACAGAGTTGGTCTTGAGACCGGACTCAGACAAGTGCAGAAGGTATTCAAGCAGGGTCTGTGTAGGACAAGAGCGAGGATCTAGGGCCTTGCTGTCACACCAGACGGCAAACCTCCTCCATAGAAAGAAGTAACTCCTCTTAGTGGAATCTTTCCTGGAAGCAAGATGCGGGAGACACCCTCTGACAGACCCAAAGAGGCAAAGTCTACGCTCTCAACATCCAGGCCGTGAGAGCCAGGGACCGGAGGTTGGGATGCAGAAGCGCCCCTTCGTCCTGCGTGATGAGGGTCGGAAAACACTCCAATCTCCACGGTTCTTCGGAGGACAACTCCAGAAGAAGAGGGAACCAGATCTGCGCGGCCAAAAAGGAGCAATCAGAATCATGGTGCCTCGGTCTTGCTTGAGTTTCAACAAAGTCTTCCCCACCAGAGATATGGGAGGATAAGCATACAGCAGACCCTCCCCCCAGTCCAGGAGGAAGGCATCCGATGCCAGTCTGCCGTGGGCCTGAAGCCTGGAACAGAACTGAGGGACTTTGTGGTTCACTCAAGATGCGAAGAGATCTACCAAGGGGGTGCCCCACACCTGGAAGATCTGTCGCACTACACGAGAATTGAGCGACCACTCGTGAGGTTGCATAATCCTGCTCAACCTGTCAGCCAGACTGTTGTTTACGCCTGCCATATATGTGGCTTGGAGCACCATGCCGTGACAGCGAGCCCAGAGCCACATGCTGACGGCTTCCTGACACAGGGGGCGAGATCCGGTGCCCCCCTGCTTGTTGACATAATACATGGCAACCTGATTGTCTGTCTGAATTTGGATAATTTGATGGGACAGCCGATCTCTGAAAGCCTTCAGAGCGTTCCAGATCTCTCGTAACTCCAGAAGATTGATCTGCAGATCGCGTTCCTGGAGGGACCAGCTTCCTTGGGTGTGAAGCCCATCGACATGAGCTCCCCATCCCAGGAGAGACGCATCCGTGGTCAGCACTTTTTGTGGCTGAGGAATTTGGAAAGGACGTCCCAGAGTCAAATTGGACCAAATTGTCCACCAATACAGGGATTCGAGAAAACTCGTGGACAGGTGGATCACGTCTTCTAGATCCCCAGCAGCCTGAAACCACTGGGAAGCTAGGGTCCATTGAGCAGATCTCATGTGAAGGCGGGCCATGGGAGTCACATGAACTGTGGAGGCCATGTGGCCCAGCAATCTCAACATCTGCCGAGCTGTGATCTGCTGGGACGCTCGTACCGGCAAGACGAGGGACAACAAGTTGTTGGCTCTCATCTCTGGGAGATAGGCGCGAGCCATCCGAGAATCCAGCAGAGCTCCTATGAATTCGAGTTTCTGCACTGGGAGAAGATGGGACTTTGGATAATTTATCACAAACCCCAGTAGCTCCAGGAGGCGAATAGTCATCTGCATGGACTGCAGGGCTCCTGCCTCGGATGTGTTCTTTACCAGCCAATCGTCGAGATATGGGAACACGTGTACCCCCAGTCTGCGAAGTGCCACTGCTACTACAGCCAAGCACTTGGTGAACACTCTGGGTGCAGAGGCGAGCCCAAAGGGTAGCACACAGTACTGGAAGTGACGTGTGCCCAGCTGAAATCGCAAATACTGTCTGTGAGCTGGCAGTATCGGGATGTGCGTGTAGGCGTCCTTCAAGTCCAGAGAGCATAGCCAATCGTTTTCCTGAATCATGGGGAGAAGGGTGCCCAGGGAAAGCATCCTGAACTTTTCTTTGACCAGATATTTGTTCAGGGCCCTTAGGTCTAGGATGGGACGCATCCCCCCTGTTTTCTTTTCCACAAGGAAGTACCTGTAATAGAATCCCAGCCCTTCTTGCCCGGATGGCACGGGCTCGACCGCATTGGCACTGAGAAGGGCGGAGAGTTCCTCTGCAAGTACCTGCTTGTGCTGGAGCCAGTCAAAAGCTCGTCCCTTGCTTTTGCTGGGGAGCCGAGGGGCCTTGCTGAGGCGCACGCTGCTGACGAGAGCGAGCGCGCTGGGGCTTAGCCTGGGCCGCAGGCTGTCGAGAAGGAGGATTGTACCTACGCTTGCCAGAAGAGTAGGGAACAGTCTTCCTTCCCCCCGAAAAATCTTCTACCTGTAGAGGTAGAGGCTGAAGGCTGCCGGCGGGAGAACTTGTCGAATGCGGTGTCCCGCTGGTGGAGCTGCTCTACCACCTGCTCGACTTTTTCTCCAAAAATATTATCCGCACGGCAAGGTGAGTCCGCAATCCGCTGCTGGATTCTATTCTCCAGGTCGGAGGCACGCAGCCATGAGAGTCTGCGCATCACCACACCTTGAGCAGCAGCCCTGGACGCAACATCAAAGGTGTCATACACCCCTCTGGCCAGGAATTTTCTGCACGCCTTCAGCTGCCTGACCACCTCCTGAAATGGCTTGGCTTGCTCAGGGGGGAGCGTGTCCACCAAGCCCGCCAACTGCCGCACATTGTTCCGCATGTGTATGCTCGTGTAGAGCTGGTAGGACTGAATCTTGGCCACGAGCATAGAAGAATGGTAGGCCTTCCTCCCAAAGGAGTCCAAGGTTCTAGAGTCCTTGCCCGGGGGCGCCGAAGCATGTTCTCTAGAACTCTTGGCCTTCTTTAGGGCCAAATCCACAACTCCAGAGTCGTGAGGCAACTGAGTGCGCATCAGCTCTGGGTCCCCATGGATCCGGTACTGGGACTCGATCTTCTTGGGAATGTGGGGATTAGTTAATGGCTTGGTCCAGTTCGCCAGCAATGTCTTTTTGAGGACATGATGCATGGGTACTGTGGACGCTTCCTTAGGTGGAGAAGGATAGTCCAGGAGCTCAAACATTTCAGCCCTGGGCTCGTCCTTCACAACCACCGGGAAGGGGATGGCCGTAGACATCTCCCGGACAAAGGAAGCGAAAGACAGGCTCTCAGGAGGAGAAAGCTGTCTTTCAGGAGAGGGAGTGGGATCGGAAGGAAGACCCTCAGACTCCTCGTCAGAGAAATATCTGATGTCTTCTTCCTCTTCCCACGAGGCCTCACCATCGGTGTCAGATACAAGTTCACAAACCTGTGTCTGCAACAGTGCCCGGCTCGACTCCGTGGAACCACGGCAACGGTGGGAGCGTCGAGAGGTAGACTCCCTCGCCCGCACCGGCGAAGCTCCCTCCGCCGACGTAGTCGGGGAGCCTTCCTGGGAGGCGACCGCAGTCGGTACCGCAAGCGGCACCGATGTCGGAGGCCTCACCCCGGACAATGGGCCGGCCGGCGCCTCGCTCGACGGTACCGGTGGCGCAAGCACCCCCGGTACCGGAGGGGAAGGGCGCAACAGCTCTCCCAGGATCTCTGGGAGAACGGCCCGGAGGCTCTCGTGCAGAGCGGCTGTGGAAAAAGACATAGAAGCCGATGCAGGAGTCGATGTCAGAACCTGTTCCGGGCGTGGAGGCTGTTCCGGGCTGTCCAAAGGGGAGCGCATCGACACCTCTTGAACAGAGGGCGAGTGGTCCTCTCAGTGCCGATGCTTACTGGGTGCCGACTCCCTCGGCGACCCAGATCTCTCGGTGCCGACACGGGAAGGGGACCGGTGACGATGCTTCTTCGATTTTTTGGAACGAAGCACATCACAGGAGCTTCCCGGCACCGACGAGGAGGACGTAGAATCCAGCCGTCTCTTCCTCGGGGCCGAGGCCGAAGAGGGTCGGTCTCGGGGGGGCTGTACCGCAGGAGCCCTCAGGGTAGGGGGAGACGCACCCGAAGGCTCACCGCCACCAGCAGGTGAATGGACAGCCCTCACCTGCACTCCAGACGAAGCACCACCGTCCGACGACATCAGCAAACAAGGAGGTCTCGATACCACCGACACCGACGCAGCCCTCCGATGTCGCCCCGATGCAGAGGGCCGATGCCTCGATGCAATCGGGGGCGAGGATGAAGGTCCGGGCGCCGACGACGTCGAGGCAGTCGATACTCCCGATGCCGATGAAGAGCCCGAGAACAAAATGTTCCACTGGGCTAACCTCGCTACCTGAGTCCGCTTTTGTAAGAGGGAACACAGACTACAGGCCTGAGGGCGGTGCCCAGCCCCCAGACGCTGAAGACACGACGCATGCCTGTCAGTGAGCGAGATTACCCGGGCGCACTGGGTGCACTTCTTGAAGCCGCTGGAAGACTTCGATGTCATGGGCGGAAAAATCGCGCCGGCGAGATCAAAACTCGAAATGGCGAAAATGGCACCACAAAAATAGGGGGAAGAAAAACTTCGACCGAGGCCTCTATTTAGGCCTACCCCGATGACGAAAGAAAACTTACCGGGGCAAAAAACTCGAATTACGGGAAGGGAGAAAACCAAAAGGCCTCCTCCCGACACCTTTTTTCTTCTTTTTTTTTTTTTTTTAAAGAACGAGTCGAAGAACGACGCGCGAGGTCAACTTAGGGGCGCGAACGGCGAAACACGACCGTACCGAGAGCGGACAAAAGAAGACTGGCCTGCACGAGCCGGTTCGGGCGGGAAGACGGCCGCGCATGCGCGGTGCGCATCGGCGCGCGAGGACTAGCAAAGGACTTTGCTAGAAAGTGTTCCGATTGGAGGGGCTGCCGTGGACGTCACCCATCAGTGAGAACAAGCAGCCTGCTTGTCCTCGGAGAATTATAAAAATGTGTGAAAAGAATCGTTACATGCACAGCGGTATACACAAATTAGACCCTATGCTTTTACTACTGAGTGGGGGGAGGAAATACAGATATTAAGATTTTCAACACACTGTACCTGTATTCAAAACTCTCAAGCCTATATGGCAAGTCAGCTTTAAGGAACCAAATACTTTCTATGTTAAGCAAATAAAAAATTAGTCCTCAAAGGATTAAAAGGGATTTTTCTCCACATAGATTTATTAGGACGTTCAGAACCTATGTGCTGTATTTTAGTCCGCACACAGGAAAGCCCCACCTTTAGTAGGGTAACCAGCCTATTCCACATCTTAAATACTCAAAATGAGGCTCATACCCTGCATGTGACCCAGTGCATGCTCTGCAGAGGCACATAAACTTGTCACCACCATTTCTTCAAAGTATAATACCAAATACTTTAAGTACAATGAATACAAGATAGGAAAAAATGGTAGAAACTTCTACTTGTCAGCACAAGCAGACTTTGCCAATAAGCACATGAAAAATGGGCCAGTTACAGATGTGTTGAAAAGCAGTCCTGGAGGAATATGACACAGTGGACTTCTCAATTTTTATGATTTGCATGAAAATATGATTTTCAAAATTCCATTTTTGGGCTGCAAACATCCAGAATACACTCAGACTGTCATAATACTGGCAAAGATGAGGGACAGCCAGATTTTCAAGGTACATATGCTTTAGAATGCTTCCTCACTCTGATCTCACCCTTTTTGATCTGATCATTCATGAAATCATGGCTTAGAGCTCAGGACCGATGGTTTTTACATTTCCTTTGTGTATGTTTTCTTGGGTTTATGTGCCTGATGAAAATCTTCCCTAGATTGTTTTACACTGACATAGTATACAACTTTCCCTCTCTTTTGTATTTTCAAGTATCATCTGTCGCTGTGGGTAGGGTCAGATTAAGATATTGACAAACTTTGCACATACTTTGCATCTCTCGTATATATTTTTTTTTGGGGGGGGGGGGGGGGGGGGAGAGACCTGCAGATGTGCTCAGGACTCAGGTGATTAGGATTGCCAACTGGATTTCAGAAGTCGGTAGAATTTTACATTAATGCTCAGAAGGATGAGTAGTAATATCTGGACATTTTCCCGAATTTTAAACCTCTAGCTGCAGTTCCCTAGTTACAGATGAGGAGTAGATAGTCATCACATGTATTAAAAGGCTTGGGAGAAGAGCCAGGCTTTCACCCGCTTCCTAAAGTGGTGGTAATCTTGAGTTAGGTGCAGCCCATCTGGGAGAGTTCCAGAGCATGGGGACTACTCCTAAAAAGGCTCGCTGGTGGGCATTACACGTTGTGCAATTTCTTTTTGAAGAGGGTACAGATAAAGATGCACAATGAGGCCTCAAAGGTGTGTAGGCGGCTACTTGTTCTTTAAGTACTCTGTCCCATTTTAGCTGAGGACCTTGAAAATCAAAAGATTAAAGCACAGATGCACTAAAACCCCTGCAAAAAGCTCTTACCTTAGCGATCCTCATTGCTGCGAACCGATTCTGAGAATGCCGGGCATGCATGAAGAAAATCACATGCAAATGAGCTGCTCGCTGTTAGCTCATTTGAATGCGATTTCCTTTATTTGGGGGGGGGGGGGGGGGGAACCAGTTGAACAGCTGAGTATGCGCAGATCAGCCAATCGCTAAGCGCAGCTGATCTGCACATGCTCAGACAGCGAATGCTACATACCTGTAGAAGGTATTCTCCGAGGACAGCAGGCTGATTGTTCTCACTGATGGGTGACGTCCACGGCAGCCCCTCCAATCGGAAACTTCACTAGCAAAGTCCTTTGCTAGCCCGCGCGCACCGCGCATGCGCGGCCGTCTTCCCGCCCGAAACCGGCTCGAGCCGGCCAGTCCAGTATGTAGCAAGACAATACACTTCAAGGGAAGACACAACTCCAAAGGGGAGGCGGGCGGGTTGGTGAGAACAATCAGCCTGCTGTCCTCGGAGAATACCTTCTACAGGTATGTAGCATTCGCTTTCTCCGAGGACAAGCAGGCTGCTTGTTCTCACTGATGGGGTATCCCTAGCCCCCAGGCTCACTCAAAACAACAACATTGGTCAATTGGGCCTCGCAACGGCGAGGACATAACTGAGATTGACCTAAAAAATTTACCAACTAACTGAGAGTGTAGCCTGGAACAGAACAAACAGGGCCCTCGGGGGGTGGAGTTGGATCCTAAAGCCCAAACAGGTTCTGAAGAACTGACTGCCCGAACCGACTGTCGCGTCGGGTATCCTGCTGCAGGCAGTAATGAGATGTGAATGTGTGGACAGATGACCACGTCGCAGCTTTGCAAATTTCTTCAATGGAGGCTGACTTCAAGTGGGCTACCGACGCAGCCATGGCTCTAACATTATGAGCCGTGACATGACCCTCAAGAGCCAGCCCCGCCTGGGCGTAAGTGAAGGAAATGCAATCTGCTAGCCAATTGGATATGGTGCGTTTCCCTACAGCCACTCCCCTCCTATTGGGATCAAAAGAAACAAACAATTGGGCGGACTGTCTGTGGGGCTGTGTCCGCTCCAGGTAGAAGGCCAATGCTCTCTTGCAGTCCAATGTGTGCAGCTGACGTTCAGCAGGGCAGGAATGAGGACGGGGAAAAAATGTTGGCAAGACAATTGACTGGTTCAGATGGAACTCCGACACGACCTTTGGCAGAAACTTAGGGTGAGTGCGGAGGACTACTCTGTTGTGATGAAATTTGGTGTAAGGGGCCTGGGCTACCAGGGCCTGAAGCTCACTGACCCTACGACCCGAAGTAACTGCCACCAAGAAAATGACCTTCCAGGTCAAGTATTTCGGATGGCAGGAATTCAGTGGCTCGAAAGGAGGTTTCATCAGCTGGGTGAGAACGACATTGAGATCCCATGACACTGTAGGAGGCTTGACAGGGGGCTTTGACAAAAGCAAACCTCTCATGAAGCGAACAACTAAAGGCTGTCCTGAGATCGGCTTACCTTCCACTTGGTAATGGTATGCACTGATTGCACTAAGGTGAACCCTTACGGAGTTAGTCTTAAGACCAGACTCAGACAAGTGCAGAAGGTATTCAAGCAGGGTCTGTGTAGGACAAGAGCGAGGATCTAGGGCCTTGCTGTCACACCAGACGGCAAACCTCCTCCAATGAAAGAAGTAACTTCTCTTGGTGGAGTCTTTTCTGGAAGCAAGCAAGATACGGGAGACACCCTCTGGCAGACCCAAAGAGGCAAAATCTACGCCCTCAACATCCAGGCCGTGAGAGCCAGAGACTGGAGGTTGGGATGCAGAAGGGCCCCTTCGTCCTGCGTGATGAGGGTCGGAAAACACTCCAATCTCCACGGTTCTTCGGAGGATAACTCCAGAAGAAGAGGGAACCAGATCTGACGCGGCCAAAAAGGAGCGATCAGAATCATGGTGCCTCGGTCTTGCTTGAGTTTCAACAAAGTCTTCCCCACCAGAGGGATGGGAGGATAAGCATACAGCAGTCCCTCCCCCCAATCCAGGAGGAAGGCATCCGACGCCAGTCTGCCGTGGGCCTGAAGTCTGGAACAGAACTGAGGGACCTTGTGGTTTACTTGAGATGCGAAGAGATCCACCAGGGGGGTGCCCCACGCCTGGAAGATCTGTCGCACCACACTGGAATTGAGCGACCACTCGTGAGGTTGCATAATCCTGCTCAACCTGTCGGCCAGACTGTTGTTTACGCCTGCCAGATATGTGGCTTGGAGCACCATGCCTTGACGGCGAGCCCAGAGCCACATGCTGACGGCTTCCTGACACAGGGGGAGAGATCCGGTGCCCCCCTGCTTGTTGACATAGTACATGGCAACCTGATTGTCTGTCTGAATTTGGATAATTTGGTGGGACAGCCGATCTCTGAAAGCCTTCAGAGCGTTCCAGATCGCTCGCAACTCCAGAAGATTGATCTGTAGATCGCTTTCTTGGAGGGACCACCTTCCTTGGGTGTGAAGCCCATCGACATGAGCTCCCCATCCCAGGAGAGACGCATCCGTGGTCAGCACTTTTTGTGGCTGAGGAATTTGGAAGGGACGTCCCAGAGTCAAATTGGAGCAAATCGTCCACCAATACAGGGATTCGAGAAAACTCGTGGACAGGTGGATCACGTCCTCTAGTCCCCCAGCGGCCTGATACCACTGGGAGGCTAGGGTCCATTGAGCAGATCTCATGTGAAGGCGGGCCATGGGAGTCACATGAACTGTGGAGGCCATGTGGCCCAACAATCTCAACATCCGCCGAGCTGTGATCTGCTGGGACGCTCGCACCCGCGAGACGAGGGACAACAAGTTGTTGGCCCTCGCCTCTGGGAGATAGGCGCGAGCCGTCCGAGAATCCAGCAGGGCTCCGATGAATTCGAGTTTCTGCACTGGGAGAAGATGGGACTTTGGGTAATTTATCACAAACCCCAGTAGCTCCAGGAGGCGAATAGTCATCTGCATGGACTGCAGGGCTCCTGCCTCGGATGTGTTCTTCACCAGCCAATCGTCGAGATATGGGAACACGTGCACCCCCAGCCTGCGAAGCGCCGCTGCTACCACAGCTAGGCACTTTGTGAACACCCTGGGCGCGGAGGCGAGCCCAAAGGGTAGCACACAGTACTGGAAGTGGCGTGTGCCCAGCTGAAATCGCAGATACTGTCTGTGAGCTGGCAGTATCGGGATGTGTGTGTAGGCATCCTTCAAGTTTAGAGAGCATAGCCAATCGTTTTGCTGAATCATGGGGAGAAGGGTGCCCAGGGAAAGCATCCTGAACTTTTCTTTTACGAGATATTTGTTCAGGGCCCTTAGGTCTAGGATGGGACGCATCCCCCCTGTTTTCTTTTCCACAAGGAAGTACCTGGAATAGAATCCCAGCCCTTCTTGCCCGGATGGCACGGGCTCGACCGCATTGGCGCTGAGAAGGGCGGAGAGTTCCTCTGCAAGTACCTGCTTGTGCTGGAAGCTGTAGGACTGAGCTCCCGGAGGACAATTTGGAGGTTTTGAGGCCAAATTGAGGGTGTATCCTTGCCGGACTATTTGGAGAACCCACTGATCGGAGGTTATGAGAGGCCACCTTTGGTGAAAAGCTTTCAACCTCCCTCCGACAGGCAGGTCGCCCGGCACTGACACTTGGATGTCGGCTATGCTCTGCTGGAGCCAGTCAAAAGCTCGCCCCTTGCTTTTGCTGGGGAGCCGCGGGGCCTTGCTGAGTCGCACGCTGCTGACGAGAGCGAGCGCGCTGGGGCTTAGCCTGGGCCGCAGGCTGTCGGGAAGGAGGATTGTACCTACGCTTGCCAGAAGTATAGGGAACAGTCTTCCTTCCCCCGAAAAATCGTCTACCTGTAGAGGTAGAGGCTGAAGGCTGCCGGCGGGCGAACTTGTCGAATGCGGTGTCCCGCTGGTGGAGAGACTCTACCACCTGTTCGACTTTTTCGCCAAAAATGTTATCCGCACGGCAAGGCGAGTCCGCAATCCGCTGCTGGATTCTATTCTCCAGGTCGGCGGCACGCAGCCATGAGAGCCTGCGCATCACCACACCTTGAGCAGCGGCCCTGGACGCAACATCAAAAGTGTCATAAACTCCTCTGGCCAGGAATTTTCTGCACGCCTTCAGCTGCCTGACCACCTCCTGAAAAGGCTTGGCTTGCTCAGGGGGAAGAGCATCAACCAAGCCCGCCAACTGCCGCACATTGTTCCGCATGTGTATGCTCGTGTAGAGCTGGTAGGACTGGATCTTGGACACGAGCATAGAGGAATGGTAGGCCTTCCTCCCAAAGGAGTCTAAGGTTCTAGCGTCCTTGCCCGGGGGCGCCGAAGCATGTTCCCTAGAACTCTTAGCCTTCTTTAGGGCCAAATCCACAACTCCAGAGTCATGAGGCAACTGAGTGAGCATCAGCTCTGGGTCCCCATGGATCCGGTACTGGGACTCGATCTTCTTGGGAATGTGGGGATTACTTAATGGCTTGGTCCAGTTCGCAAGCAATGTCTTCTTCAGGACATGGTGCAAGGGAACAGTGGACGCTTCCTTAGGTGGAGAAGGATAGTCCAGGAGCTCAAACATTTCAGCCCTGGGCTCGTCCTCCACAACCACCGGGAAGGGGATGGCCGTAGACATCTCCCGGACAAAGGAAGCGAAAGACAGACTCTCGGGAGGAGAAAGCTGTCTCTCAGGAGAGGAGTGGGATCAGACGGAAGACCCTCAGACTCCTCGTCAGAGAAATATCTGGGATCTTCCTCTTCCTCCCACGAGGCCTCACCCTCGGTGTCAGACACGAGTTCCCGGACCTGTGTCTGCAACCTCGCCCTGCTCGACTCCGTGGAACCCCGTCCACGATGGGGGCGTCGAGAGGTAGACTCCCTTGCCCGCATCGGCGAAGCTCCCTCCGCCGACGTGGTCGGGGAGCCTTCCTGGGAGGTGGCCGCGGTCGGCACCGCACGCGGTACCGACGTCGGGGACCTCAACCTGGGCGATGGGCCAGCCGGCGCCACGCTCGACGGTACCGGAGGCGCAAGCACCGCCGGTACCGGAGGGGTAGGGCGCAACAGCTCTCCCAGAATCTCTGGGAGAACGGCCCGGAGGCTCTCGTTTAGAGTGGCTGCAGAGAAAGGCTGAGAGGTCGATGCAGGCGTCGACGTCAGTACCTGTTCCGGGCGTGGAGGCTGTTCCGGGCTGTCCAGAGCGGAGCGCATCGACACCTCTTGAACAGAGGGTGAGCGGTCCTCTCGGTGCCGATGCCTGCTGGGTGCCGAATCCCTCGGCGACCCAGAGCTCTCGGTGCCGACACGGGGAGGAGACCGGTGTCGATGCTTCTTCGATTTCTTCCGAAGCATGTCACCGGAGCTCCCCGGCACCGACTAGGAGGACGTCGAATCCATCCGTCGCTTCCTCGGGGCCGAGACTGAAGAAGGTCGATCTCGGGGGGGCTGTACCGCAGGAGCCCTCAGGGTAGGCGGAGACCCACCCGAGGGCTCACCGCCACCAGCAGGGGAATGGACAGCCCTCACCTGCACTCCACCCGATGCACCACCGTCCGACGACATCAGCAGACGAGATCCTGGTACCACCGACGTCGATGCAGCTATCCGATGTCTCGGCGCCGATGCAGAGGCCCGATGCCTCGATGCACTCGATGCAGGGGCGGCCGAGGAAGATGGTCTGGACGCTGACGACGTCGATGCACTCGAAGATCCCGGTGCCGATGCCGACGAAGAGCCCGAGAACAACACGTTCCACTGGGCTAGTCTCGCTACCTGAGTCCGCCTTTGAAGCAGGGAACACAGACTGCAGTTCTGAGGGCGGTGCTCGGCCCCCAGACACTGAAGACACGACGAGTGTCGATCAGTGAGCGAGATAACCCGGGCGCACTGGGTGCACTTCTTGAAGCCGCTGGAAGGCTTCGATGTCATGGGCGGAAAAATCACGCCGGCGAAATCAAAAGCCGAAATGGCGAAATTTGAAGCACCAAAATTTAGAGGGAGAAAATCTCGACCGAGGCCAAAAAGAGGCCTACCCCGACGACGAAAGAAAACTTACCGGGGCAAAAAGCTGGAAGTACGGGGAGGATTTACACGAAACCCGGCGGGGGGTTTCCGGAGCACTTCCCGACTAAGAGAAACTTTCCCGAAGGAAAAAAACACGCTCAAAATAAATTGGACGCGCGAGGTCGACTTTCCGGGGCTCGACACGGCGAAAACACGACCGTACCGAGTGCGGACAAAAGAAGACTGGCCGGCTCGAGCCGGTTTCGGGCGGGAAGACGGCCGCGCATGCGCGGTGCGCGCGGGCGCGCGAGGGCTAGCAAAGGACTTTGCTAGTGAAGTTTCCGATTGGAGGGGCTGCCGTGGACGTCACCCATCAGTGAGAACAAGCAGCCTGCTTGTCCTCGGAGAATGGCTTTTATACACGCACAGTAGCTGTGTGTATGAAAGCCATGTAAAACTTTTTTTTCTTGTAAACTTTTATTGAAAACTGCCAAGCACCACACAGCATTGGGGAACTGTTGTTATGCAAACAGACAAGGCAGGAAATCACTCCTCCAGTTGCTATGAGAAGTTCCTGCTGCCTGCCAAGCACAGTGAGTTTAGCTGACACCTGAGAAGCTAAACACACTAGGACTGGCTACATGTTCAATAACCTGAGCATTCAACGTGGATTTAATTAAGGTAGAAACGCCTCTTTTCTTGTGTATGGCAGGAGAATAAAAATGATGAGTGAAAACTGGAATATTAAATTTGGTACAGTCTGCAGGTGATATATGCGTTTCCTGTTAAAAAAATATCAGGTTGTAAAGATATTATTTAATTATTAATTTTCTTTCATATGACGGTTTAAACCAATAATATTTAAGTAACATACAAATCAGCCATTGTAGAGCCCTGAAATTTTAAGGCAAGGCGATACATTAAAAAGTATTACAGACGTGGAGAAAAAATATTGTTTTAATCTCATCAGTAGTATTTGCATAACAGACTCCTCCAAAATTCCAGCAAAATGAGCCACTGCAACAGGCAGGGCTCGTACTGGTAAAACAACAATTGGAAGAGATATATATCATGGGTGTATTTGGACTTGAGTCCGAGAGAATGCTATGAAGGCAGCACACTTCTCCCAGGTGGCCAGAACATTTATAGAGGATAAAATATCCCTCTCCCTTTTATGAAAAAGTAAAAGAACTGATGTCCTTTAAAAATCTGACTCAAACAATACTATAAGAGTGTTTAAAACAGCCAGCCATCATCATAAAAGGTGCTGATACACCAAAGGCTCTGAAATACAAAAAGATGAAAATCTATGGAAGGAGACAAACCTTCGGATGCAGTTTTAAATAGATGTCACTGTGTTTTAATTGAGCCCAGGAAAATTTTTAAGCTCAATGGGATCCTGATAGATGCAAGTGTGATTATTGTATATTACCCTCATTCAAACCAGGTAGAACAGTATTTCCCAAGTCCGGTCCTGGAGTACCCCTTGCCAGTCAGGTTTTCAGGATATCCATAATGAATACGCATGAAAGATATTTGCATATAATCGAGGCAATGTATGCAAATCAAGTCTATGCATATTCATTGTGGATATCCTGAAAACTTGACTGGCAAGGGGTACTCCAGGACTGGACTTTACTGGAGGTAGAGAATACTGAATTTAGCTCCAATATCCTTTAGAGTTTGTCGAAGTTGTAAAAATTCCCCTTTGTTCACTGCAGTAGTTTTGGCCAGATCTGGAACTACCAGAAACTGTCTGCCTTGATATAAAAGTTGATTTTTTTTTTTTTAAAGGCTGTTAAAGTTGAAGGAGCATGTTGAAATTGTAGCAGTTTAGCCATTATTGGTCTTGGGTGTTTTGCAAAGGAGACAGGCCTCGGATAGGACACGATGGGCCCTTTCAAGTTCCAACAACGTGGAAAGTTTGAAATCCAGCAGTTTAGGAGGCAGTTCAGTTAAACAAATAAATGATGGGGTCTGAGAGATTGAGACCTTGTGATTGACATGTCTTAAGAGGCCTGACAATAAAAACCAAAATGAAAACTAAATTACTGAGGGAGCTGAGGACACTTCCAGCAGGACAAGCGTGCCTCTAAAAGAGCCTTCTGTACTGCACCTGATCAAACCAGGAAAGCTAAGCTTGTGAAGAGAGCAGATTTGTGCAAGTTAATCAAAGCTAGTTAATCAAAGCCAACATAATTAAACTAGAAAGGGAAAGTTAACCATGTAATTTTGATTGATCAGCCTGGACATTAACTGGTCTGCACACAAGCGAGCTCTTAGCTAATGAAAAGCAATAATTGTGACTGCTGAAGTGGATATATTAGAAAGATGCTTGAGAAATGTAAAAGATCTTATGGAAGTTTAAAACCAGTTTTCAAACGCTAACATCCCTCGCTGACCACATTCCAAAGATTAATTAAGACAAGTACCTTCCCATTATCTTCCAAATACCTTTCCCTGACCAAAAGCAACCCCTCCCACTGGGCCGACTTGGTAGCAATCAAAGACGATCACTGAAATCAGGAGAAACTGGTCTTTGTATTGGCAAATCTATGAACACTGGCAACCTTTGATCACTTGAACATTTTAAGCATAAGAATGATTAAAAACTGAAATCAGCACTAAGTGACGGCTGTAGAATTGATCAGAAACTTGGAAGCAGGATATCGGAGCGAGAAGAACCCCCCCCCCCCCCCAACCTGAGCTCTCTGTTTGCATGTATGACACCTCCCTACTAATTACCTTGAAGGTACTCTGAGTTTGGAATCTTCCAACCTGAGTGCTCAGTGTGCTCAGTGTTGTATGTGAGACACTTCCCTGCTAACTACCTTAAAAGTGCTCTAAAGGTCCCCCCTCCCCTCTGCCTCCAGCCAAAGCCAGAAATAGGAGCCTGAAGATTCTATGGGCAAGAAGGGTGGGAAGCAATTAGTTGCTATGAGACAGACCTTGACTCAGAGCTACTCTCCCCCTCCCATCTCCTCTGCTCATTAGCTTATCACTGAAACTGGATCCAATACTGATCTCAACAGCTGAAAGGCAAGCTGAAATAACACACAAGACCAGAACACCAGATTCCATACCAAAGAACAAAGTCCTACCACGCATCCAATCATCAGAACACGGTCTTAGTAGCCCACAGTGAATACCCTCAAACTACTCCTAATAACCTACTCTAACACTGATCCACTTAACACTAACCACCCTGCTTGCAGAAAGTAACATTACACCCATATTACGCAATCAAAGATTGATCAGATACACCACAACTCATCAAACTGACAACAACTTAAACAAAGGAAGAACACCAACATGCAGACAACCACAACAGAAGGGAAAGAAGGGCCCTAACAAACTCACCTTAACAAAAAAATGACAACTAATAAAAGTCCACACAACACCAAACAATCCTAGTGGGCTACATCAACGCCAGATCCGTTGTAAACAAAACAGCAATACTAACAGAATGGATCATGTCAGAAAACCTTGACCTACTTTTCATCAATGAAACCTGGATCCATGACCAAAAAGACCCCATAATCCTAGACCTGTGCCCTCCAGGATAGAAAATCACACACTGGACCAGAAAAGAGAGGCGGAGGCATAGCACTAATCTATCGATCCAACTTTATCACTGAAACCACTGCCAAGTTAACACCTCAACTTGAAATTGCCTCAATCAGAATCCACAACAAAACCCTACGCGATCATGTGAATTGTGTCTTGTTTTACAGACCTCCAGGTAATTGGAACGAAGGCCAGACCAACTTCATGGACTTCATTTCAAACACATGTGTAACCAACTCCAATATACTAGTATTAGGAGACATCAACCTTCACCTAGAAGACTCAAATTCTATCCACGCACGAGAATGTAAGGAATTCTTCCAATTATGGGATCTCAAATGGCCACAAAAGCAAGCAACCCACGTCAAAGGGCACACACTCGATCTCATCTCACACAAACTATCATCAGGCCAAAACTTAACAACAACAGATATTAAATTAACAGAAACACCCTGGACCGACCACTAGAAACTAAACTTATCCCTACACTGGCGGAAGAAAGGTTTACACCAAATACAAGAACACACATCCTACAGCACAAGAGGTCAAGTAGATACGAAAACATTCATGCAATTGATATACAATAATGAATGGACAGCACAAACGGACTCCATGTACTACCTCTTAGAATGGGATAAAAGATGAAGAAGCATACTAGATAAAATAGCACCCTTTCAAACAAGAATCTCATGTAAGCATAACTCAATACCAACGATGAACTGAAAAAGCTAAAAACACAATCCAGGAAACTCGAACTAGCATGGGAAAAAACAAAAGATGAACCTAAACTCATGGAAACAAATACAAAGAAAATACAAATATGCAATAAGACAGACCAAAAGACCATACTATAAAACTAAAATAGGGCCAGATTACAAAGACACGAAGAAATTATACCAACTCGTGAACAAACTCCTAGACACCAACTTGATCACTACAACAAATACAGGCATCCCCATCTGCAGATAAACTTGCCAAGTATTTCAATGAAAAAATTGTAAACCTAAGTAACACACTACCTCAGGACAACACTGACATCGAAAACTTCCTTAATGAGTTGTACACCAACCATTGGAGAATACCCGGCTGACCGAACCTGGTCAAACTTCGCCCTCCTTACCGTCGAAACAGTTACCCAGGCAATTAGCAGGTTCTCCAACACTCACTGTAAACTAGATACCTGCCCCAGCTATCTAATGAAATCCGCCCCTGACCGCTTCATAACAGACCTTACATCCCACCTAAATAAGTACCACTGAATATCAGAGCTTACGCACCCACAGGCGAATTAACCAAGCAGGAGCCTCTCCTGCCCAGTTAAATCACTTTGAATATCAGGTAGGTGGAATATATCAATGACTTAACCAGTTCTTTTTTCCATTACTGATATTTTTTTTGACCCTTTGATTTCCCTTCACTAAAAGTACACTATACAGGGCAACACATTTCCATCTGAAATATAAAATTTACTATCTTATGGTCTTGTCATTTAGATTGTGCTTTTTTCACTTTGAGATTCATACCTTGATTTGATGTTACATGAATTAAAACGATTTTTAAAAACTATATTAAATATAGACAGCATTTGTACTTCAATTAGTCTTTGAACCATATTTTGATAAAGTGTGCTAAAAGTTTAACGTTTACCTTTAACTGCCTCACATTCCTGTAACACTGTGAGAAAGCTAGAAACTTCTTGGTCCAATTTACGCTGGCATGCTTGAGCTTTCTGTTGAAATATAAAGTTAAGCATAAGATCTCTACATGTGAAGCCCCAGGTCAGGCAGAACGTAGAAATCAGAATGTGGGTCATCCAGATCAGGATGCATACAGTTCTGGAAGTATTTGGAAAAGGATCTGCTTATGTAGAGCCTTTAGTAAAATACATGCAGGAGTGCATGATGCCTGCACATACAGCAGGAGCAGCTATTTCACAAAGATACATGTTGAAATACTGAATGGAGGAAACTCAGCAACTTAACACGTGAATACCTGCTACTTTTCAAATATGCTACTAGTTACCAACAGAGGCCACAATCATTTTCCATTTTCAGAGGGACATGAGCAACAGCAGATTAAGGGGGTGCATTTCGTTAAAACCGTCTGTAAAGGGGTGACCCAAACGAGCACTTGGAAAAAGCAATGTAGATCTTGATGTTGAAATTTTGGGTCTTAAATATGCATTCCAAACCATGCCCTTTGATATTCACGCTCTAAGGTTTCACATGTGTAAATACTGGCTTCCTGGAATCATGTTTTACATATGTGTATATTGTGTGCAGGGCTTCTAAAATAAGGGCCATATCATCTATACAAAGAAATTTTCAAACAGCCTGCATTGCTTCAAAGTGCATAAAAAGTCAGCAACATTCTTCAAACAAAGCACTTATGTACTTTATGAAAAATTACCATGACACAATATACATGTAGGGTTTCCATCTGATTTTTCTGTGCGTACTTCTTGAATTGAAAATAAGGCACATTACGTTTTCACATCTACATGCCTTATTTTCCTCCCCAGTCCTAAACACGTTCCTATGAATACAGCTAAAAGTATGACTCTTGTGAAACCCTGCATGTGCTTTTAGATGAGTTAAAGTTAGGCAGTTTTAAGACTGCCTTTCACCCAGATAAATCAAACTCACTTAGGTCTTGAAAATTTACCTTCATGCTTCTTCCTGTATAGAAGATAACAAACTTGGAAGAATTCTATTTCTAAAATCAGCCCTGGCACAGATTATGGCAACACAGCAGCACAGAGAGGATCCAAAGTACAGAACAAAGTCCAAATAACAAAAAAAGAGCCTCCATAATCGGGACACAGTTCCTTTAATCGTATGATTTGAACATCAGTTTTCCATAAATTACTTGACACGAGCCGTGTTTCGGCGCACAGTGCTTGCATCATGGATCAAATGTGTAGTGACTTCTAATTAATGAAATGTGCAGCAACGGTCCCGTCTTTGCTAAGAATATATGTGCAAGGGAGAAAGTTCCGTGTCGGGTCATTTATGGAAGATTGATGTTCAACTCATATGATTAAATGAACTGTGTTCCGATTCTGAAGGCTCTTGGTGCGTTTTTTTGTTGTTGTTTGCAGATTGTGGCAAAACATGCATGTCGGCTTTGGTCTGCTCATCTTTCAAAGATAAGCGCTTAATCTGCATATAGAAAATTCTATATATCGTGACACAGCAAATGTTATTAATATAAAAGATAAGTTTAGAATGAGATATGAGAGATTTGCAGAATATTGATTTAAAACAAAAAAAATATAAGAAAATAGATGAACAATGAAGAATATAGTGGTCTGCAGCACACTGGTGCAATGGTCTGTTAGTACCTTTATGTACCGCTTCTGATGGTCATTCAAAAAAGTTACTTTATTTTCAAGTGAATATGACTTAGGCCAGTGTTTCCCAAGTTCAGTCTTGAAGTATCTCTTACCAGTCAGGTTTTCAGGATATCCACAAGGAATATGCATGAAAAATTTGCATAATCAAGTTCATGCATATTCTGTGTGGATATCCGGAAAGACTGACTGGCAAGGGGTACTCCAAGACCAAACCTGGAAAACACTGACTTAGGCTATATCCACAATCAGTCTTTGAAAAAAAATGTTTTATGGTTTGGATATATGGGTTTGAAGTTTCCTATATAGTGGCATGCAGCTCTGCTAAAATGTATTAAATAATTAACATTCATTGCTTAAACCAATGTGATGGGCCTGGACTCTTGAGAAAGACATTTGGATTGAATTCCAATGTTCCAAATATTTGCCCATACTTGGTAATGTGGACTTCCCACCGGGTCAACAGATTCCTTATTATCATTGTTGGAAATGGAAGGGGGGCTTGGCAAGGGTGGCCCATTTGGTCAAGGAAGATGAACCATTGCTTTTGGATTACAATACTATGCAATCTACTTATAATTTACGCCCTAGTGACTGGTATCCATACTTACAACTTCGCCATTATATCTCCTCCTTGGTGCTGACTTATCGAGTTGATTTTCAAGAGACATAATTTGATGAATGTTTGTGCCTGCCTGTTGTGCATAAAGAATTGGTGGGCAGTTACTATGAGAGTCATTAAAAAAAAAAAAAAAAAAAAGAGTACTGGACCTTTGGCCCCTATTGTTACTAAGTGGAGTCGAGACTGTCAACCATATTCTTTGGCGCAACTTTTACATAGCTTACGAGACGGCTCATGGCTGGTGGAGAGTATACAGCTCTAAGAACACTATAAATTTTTACTGAGAATTTATAATCCCTCTTCTAGAGCCAAGAAAATGGTGTTTCCCTCCGATGGCAACTGTATTAAATGTAAGATGGAGGTCTCGACTATAAACATGCATTTGGGGGTGTTCTCTGATTCTCCACTTCTGGCAGGCTTTGTGGTCTCATTTAGGCTTAATGTACTCTTCTATGTGGGACGCCACCACTCAGCGTTGTTTGTTGAACCTCACGGAGGGAATTGTGAAGGAGGCTACAACGTCTGTGCCCTTCTTATGCAAAGCTTGATTGACAGCAAAACGCTGCATACTGCTTCAATGGATTCATGCGACCCCACCTTCGCGGGTGCAATGAAACAACCAGATATGCAAACTTTTGAAAATGGAGTGGTCATCTGTGGAGCACAGAGGCCATAATGCTAAGAAGCAGTTTCTTAAAATATGGACTCCCTATCTGAAGTCAACAGGAAAAGAAGAGGATAGCACACTGGCTTCCACACAGGGAGTGTGAGACCAGCAAATCTTTATTTAGGCTCCATTGAAAGACCTGACACAGGGCCATGTTTCAGCTGGAACACCCTCCTACTTCAGGGATCTAATGCAACACTGATACTGATAGTCTGTGCCTCAGATCTACAAGGATTTTTCTGGCCAACAGCAGAAAGATGGGTCTCACAGTCAAACTGTAGACAGATTCACCATCCAGATCCAGCAAACTCAGAACAGCTGTATTCAATGCTTTGAATTCTTGGAACTGATGCAGCAGAGGACAAGAAAACTGAAGGCTGAAAACATACAGACCCAGTCCAATTACTCTGAAGAGCTGCAAACTGCCAACGCCAAGTAAAAGCACTATTAATTCTCTTGTCCAATTTTCCAGATTTTTAAATAAATATAACCAACAGCGCAGGTCTCAGCACAGCTCCGTGAGACTCTCCACCATTGATCTTTTTATTTTTATTTTTTTAAATTGCACTTGTATCCCACATTTTCCCACCTATTTGCAGGCTCAATGTGGCTTACACAGACCTGTTATGGCATTGCCATTCCAGGGTAAGAGTTACAATTGGTGTTACAAAATCTCAGGATAACAAAAAGAACTAATCAAATAGTTAAAGAAAGAAGGCTTTCAGGGCAGGGTGGAGTGGTGAAGTGTTCTAGTTAAGTTATGGACTCTCGAGGTACGCTTTGTTGAAGAGGTATGTTTTCAGAGATTTGCAAAAGTTGGTTATTTCGTTGATTGTTTTCAAACTAGTTGGTAGGTCATTCCATAGCCGCGTGCTCGTGTAGGAAAAGCTGGACGCATGTGTTAGTTTGTATTTTACTCCTTTGCAGCTGGGGAAGTGTAGATTAAGAAATGTGCGGGCAGATTTTTTAGCATTTCTGGGAGGGAGGTCTACGAGGTCTAGCATGTAAGACGGGGCATCTCCGTAAATAATTTTATGAACAATCGTGCAGATCTTGAACGTGGTGCGCTCTTTAAGTGGGAGCCAGTTTAGTTTTTTTCTTAGGGGTTTTGCACGTTCATATTTTGTTTTTCCAAATATGAGTCTGGCTGCAGTATTCTGGGCAGTTTGGAGTTTCTTAACAGTCTGTTCTTTGCAGCCGGCAAAAAGTGCGTTGCAGTAATCTAGGTGACTTAGTACCATTGATTGTACTAGGTTGCGAAAAATGGATCTTGGGAAGAAAGGTTTTACTCTTGAGTTTCCACATGGAGTGGAACATCTTCTTAGTTGTATTCTTCACGTGGCTTTCAAGTGTTAGATGTCGGTCAATGGTAACTCCAAGGATTTTCAGAGTGAAAAAGGGAAAAGTTTGGTGTGGTTATGTTAGTGAACTTACTAGTGTTGTATTGTGATGTGAGTATAAGACATTGTGTTTTTTCTGCGTTCAGTTTTAGCTGAAATGCGTCCGCCCAGGAATGCATGATTTGGAAGCTTTGGATGATATAATTGGTGATTTCCTTTAGATCATGTTTGAACGGGATGTAGATCGTGACATCTTCTGCATATATGTATGGATTGAGGTTTTGATTGGCTAGTAACTTGGCTAGGGGTATCATCATTAGGTTGAGAGTTGGTGAGAGGGGGGATCCTTGGGGGACTCCACATTCAGGTGTCCATGGGGCTGATACATTCCCGTTAACTGTTACTTGGTATGTCCTTGTGGTCAGAAATCCTTTGAACCAGTTAAGAACATTACATTTTAGATTTGGAAAATTATCCATTTACTCCAGGATTCCATATATTGCGTTGAGATTTCTGTTTAGAAATCGAAGCGCATTCCATAATGCACATAACTAATCAGCACTGATAATTGGATGTTAACAACCAATTACCACTAATTGGAATTAATTACAACTTAAGCACACTACTTGCTAAGTGTATTCTATAATATGGTGCGCATAAATACAAGTCGCATAGTTGAAAAGTGGGCGTGGTTATGATGAGCAGGTCATAGGCATTTCTAAAATCTGTGTGTGTTATAGAATACACCAGCTCTGCGCTAATTTAGGCATTGGGATTTACACCAGGTTTTACTTGGCATAATTGACCGCAAGCTTAGTTGCGTGGACTGCTGCAAGGCAACTCCCTAGCACAGGGCTCTATACTGCCGCACCAGTTCTCCACTGTATGAATGGGTCCCAGATCTTAGCAAAAGAAGGCAGTCTATTCCGGCATAATGCTGTCAGCTTACTCTATGGCAAAGTCCACTTTAGATAACAACTGTTGACGCGTGGGAACATAAGCTTGTTTCTGAGCGGGCATTTTCTATTGCGGGAAGGACTGTGAAAGATAGGAGAGCTAGACTGAATCCTGAGATTGTTGATCACTTATTAGTCAGCCACAGATTAAAAATCATAATGGTGCTTCATAGGGCATATTTCTCCCCCACTGTGGGTTGCATTTTGTCCCCCTGGACACTTAACAGGGTGGATTAGGGTTCCTTGGGATAGTAGAAATCAAATATTGTGGGGTTGGAAGGGTAGAGAGTGGTTGAGGGGGTGTAGAGTTTATTTCAGTTGCTCATTGTTATTTTTTTCCATTTGTGACTTATAAACAGTTGTACAGAATATTGTTCCTTTATATACTTTAATAAAAAGATTTAAAATCATAATGGTGCTTCATTAGGCATATTTCTGCCCCACTACAGCATACAGAACAGGTTGTATTTTGTCCCCCTGAACACTAACAGAGTAGATAGGGTTCCTTGGGTTAGCAGAAGTCAAATATTGCAGGGGTTGGAAGGGTAGAGAGTGGTGGTGGGAGGGGGGGGAGGTTGGAGTTTATTTCAGTTGCTCATTCTTATTTTTTTCTATTTGTGGCTTAAGAACAGTTGTACAGAGTATTGTTCCTTATACTTTAATAAAAAGATTTAAATATAAAATTATAAGTGTTTGAGGCTTGTGCAGATGAGGACAGTCTGTGGGAGTGAGGCCAAACGTTATCCCCATGTCCTTCTCTAGTGCTCCTCTTTTTAAAATTAGATATTCAATCATAGAGCTGTTATGAGGGAGGGGACCAGAAAATTTCCTTCTATTTTGTTTTATATGTAGGGTGGGGTGGGGTGGGGGAAGAAAAGGACATCTAATGCAATTGAAAATCAGCCTCTCTTGCCTCTACAGCAGTGTTTTCCAAGTCCAGTCCTCGAGTACCCCTTGCCAGTCAGGGTTTCAGGATATCCACAATGAATATACATGAAAGATTTGCATATACAACAAATAGTTCAGCCACCATACCCAAATACTCCTCAACCTTCCCCCAGGGGTCATGAATGCTGTTCTTACAATATCCACAGCCCAACAGCAGATGATGGGCTCAATAACGTAACCCCAATCTTCTGCCTGGCAGCAGTTCTGATCACAATTTTAAAACAGAAGTTATTTTATTTTCCAAGGTAGATGGTTTTAAAAGGGGACTTGTTAAGTAGCAAGATGACAAACCACATGCATTTCCTGTTCTCTCTCATTGTTCATCTATTTAAAGGTGCAATAACCTATCCTCTCAGATTTCTCTGCATTAATTTTTCAGCAACCATGGATTAAATTAACCTTCAGAGGGAAATATCTAGAATTCACTCTAGTAAGGTACCATACTATGCATCTTAAAGACTGGAATACAGCTATGGTATATATATATTTTGTAATTAATGAAAGAAAATTTCAGCATTGTGTAAACTACAGCATTCACTGCTTGTAATTAATTTGCAGAAATTCTAGTTCCTGTCTTGGTACACTACAAGCAGCCATGTCCAGTCTGTTAAAGAACATAAAACAAAATCCACAACCCCATTTAATATTGCAGGGAATGCTATAATAACTGGGCAACCACATTATATGTATGGTATGTGTTACATAAAGACTAACAACTGCAAATCTTTATAGATAACTAGCTTGCCACAATTATCAACAACCCAATTGGCAGGCTAAATATACTGTACTTATTTTGACATTTATACCCCATATTATCCCGAACATACTCAAGTTCAATGTGGCTTACAATAAATAAAACATGAAAGGTTTACAATACCATAAAATATTAAGTAGGAGCAGAGTAGCACAAATAAGAACTAAATAAACCACTGATGGCCAGTTACAATCTAACACACTCCAACAATGGGTAGAAACCTCTCAAAGTAGACACCTCTCAGAGGAAAGTTTTCAGTCTTTTGCAAAATACCAAGTAATCAGGCTGACCCCTGAATGCCCTTGGCAGCGAGTTCCACCACTTAGCACCTTGGTATCTAAACTTTATGGAGTGAACCGACTTACAGTGCACTCTCTTGCAATCTGGAAGATGAAGTCTAAGGTAGTCCCTAGATCCACAGGATATATTGCGTAGGGGAATAGTTAAGGGCTGCATGTACCCGGGAGTATAGTCCTCTTAAGAAGGTTGGGAGTAGAGACCTTGGGTATGAACTGAAAGGAGTGGATTTTAAAAAATTGATTAAAGCTATTCCAAAGCAGGTTGGAAATGCCAAACTTCAGAAGAGTCAATACCAAGTACTCCACAGGGCGTATATATCACAATATCAGGCTGCTAGAGCAGGATGGGTGCCTGTTGGTCAATGTCCCAAATGTGAGCAGGGGGACAATACCTGTTTTCATGCTTTTTGGCGATGTAGTGGCATTCAAGTGTTTTGGAGGTCGCTTCATCGATACTTAGGGACTCATTTGGTCACTGTGACTTTTCTTGGAAGGGAGTCTTGCTGAATAAAGGGGAGGCATAAGGGATCTCAGACAAACATTCGCCCTTACTATGAAGTAAGCCACCAAGAAAACAACCTTCCAGATAAAGTACTTCAGATGGCAGGAATTCAGCGTCTGACATGGCCGGCTTTTTTAAAGCGGCCATTTCATTTTTGATTTGTCTTCCTGTGGTTGCTAAGTGTGGAGGTACTACATAAGAGTTTTGTCTTTATGAGATCTTTGGATGAATCAACATTAAAAATTCTTTCTCTGTTTTAGGTCTTGATGCGGACCACAGAACCCTGAAGCAGGTTTCCAAAACGGCGGCCATCGTAGGTTGTGGTCGCGGCATGAGAAAGACCCGCACAAGCATTAAGATGACCTTTAAAGCTAAGTGATTTTGTCAATTGATTTAGCACAACAGAAGAAAAATTTAAAAATTATATACTAGTAAAAGAGGTTTTGGCCAATGATGAGCAAGTCCGGTCCCCGAAGCTAATTTTTAGGCTGGGGACTTCTTGAGGTCTTTCCTCTACAACACCTTTGTAGTCAGAAGTATATCTGCTCTGTTTGTTACTCCTACATATTCTATATTAAATAGTTGGCACGTAGGGAGTTAACCTCTATACAGTTTTGTAGATTTGAACCAAGATGGGTCTACTGTCAGATCTTATCCATCAGGATGTGGTGGGCTTTGTACAATCCCGACAAATTGTTTAGAATATCTGTAAGGTTATAGCAGATATGGGACGTAGCGCCACTGAAAAAATTCCTGCTCTCTTAAGGAGTCTAGATGCCCAAAAAGCATTTGATTGTGTAAATTGGGACTATTTGTTTTCTTTCATTGGACAAATATGGATTTGGGGGTCCCTTTGTGGACAAGATAAAACTTGTATACTAATCCTCTATCGGCGGTGCTAGTCAATGGGATAGACTCGGATTATTTCCCTTTGGCGCAGGGTACCCGTCGGGGTGCCCTCTCTCGTCTTTGCTCTGTTAACTTTGGAGCCCCTATTGATTGCACTGCGGGCAGACTCAGAGGTCAGCAGCCTTACTATTGGAAGTTGTAAAGTGTATGGCTTTTTGCGGATGACGTGCTGTGTGTTCTTACACATCCAGCCCAATCACTGAGGATGCTTTTGCACCTGGTAAACTCTCATGGTGTGGTGTCTGTATTGTCTCTCAGGGCCAGATGCACAAAACCTAACGAGCCCACAACTTGCGTTTTAAACTGGTTCCAGCCAGTTTAAAACCCAAGTAGTTTACCCGGGGCATGCACTAAGGGCATTTTCCCTGCCACGGTAGCAGGCAACGAAAACGGAATGCAAATGATTCAAAAGCTATTATAATGAGCTGCACTACCGTTGCAGCCCATTATAATGAGATGCACTACCGTTTTTCCGATTCCCTTACCGTAGGAACCCTAACGGGAGGTCTGCACCTCTCGTTAGGGCTCCTGTGAGGGAATCGGAAAGGAAAAGGGCCCCCCAAAAAACATAAAAAAGAAAAAAAAAAGCAAGGCGCGCATGTGAGGGGCGTCCTTTAGGGACATACTCTCCCTGCGCTTGTGAGACTTTTTTGTTTCGCAGTTTTTTGCTCTGCCGGCGCTCGTGTTTTTTTCCCCCTTCTATTTTGTCTTCACCGCGCCACTTACCCCTCCACAGCAAAAGTTTTCTATTTTCCTGGTTGCAGGAGAATCGGGACGTCCCTTTAGATTAGGCTCCTCTTCCTGGTCTCTTCAGCCAATCAGAGCGCGTTTCGCTGACAACAGCCAGCTAAGCCCGCTTTGATTGGCTGAAGAGACGCCTAATAAAAAGGGACGTCCCGATTCTCCGACTCAGGTACCGAAGGAATAGAGAATGCAAGTGAGCTACAACGAGTAGCTCATTTGCATTCCCTATCGTTGATGCATTCCCGTTCCCTACCGATTCACTATGGAATCCGTAGGGAACGGGAATTACCGACGTCTTTAGTGCATCTTGCTCTCAATCTTAGTAAATCTGAGGCCATGGCCCTGGGAGGATATCAATATGCTGATTGGGGTGACCAATTTCCACTGAAGAAGGTGCACCATAAAATGAAATATTTGGGAGTCTGGTTGACCAGTAAGGTGACAGAGGCCTATCGGGAAAACTATACTGTTTTGCTCAAAAAGAATTTGGATGTTTTGCTTTATGGACACGATTACCACTGCCCCTCACGGGCCGAATAGCCTTATATAAAATGGTGTTATTTCTGCAATGGCTCTGTGTCTTACAGACCTTTCCCATATACCTTACTAACCAGGAGATGGTTCTCTTTCAGAAGAGTCAGGAAATTTCTCTGGCATAATAAAAGGCCTAGAGTCTCTATCTCAACTCTCTCTCCCTTTTGAGGCTTAAAACTGCCTAATTTGAGGCATTAAAATGAGGCTTGCATTGAGAGACATCTAGTGGACTGGATAAAACGAACAGCTCACTTTACCCCTATTGAACTGGAACAACAGTTGCTTGCGCCAACAAACCTATTGTACTATCTTCATACTGCACACCTTATGCGACTGATGACTACTGCAGCACACCCCATTGTAAAAACTATGCACCAAGGCTGGAAATGGATTTGTAAGCAGCTGAAACTTCCCTCATCTTCCACCATGTTGTTGCTCCCTCTCTGGGGTCTACACAAAATGAATAGTGTGACCAGCAAGGCTCTTTCACGAACAGGAGGACGGAATATCAAATGAAAATACTTCATTCTTATAATGCCCAACAGTACTGTGTTTCGGCCAAGTGCCTGCCTCAGGGGTCTTAAAATGGGTAACCAATGTATGTAGGCTTGAATATTTAAAACATTTGTCACTATGGGCAAGTTCTCCACTTTTTTTTCTCTCTTTTAAATAAATAGGCTCCACTGAACCAAAGCACTTTATCATAAAAACATACCAAATGAAAATTAAAAATAAATGGTGCAAAGTAAAGGAAGAAGAAACTTTCTTCAAAACATACAGTGAATGCAACCACAGCCACTTAAATTGAAAATGTGGACCGTCTTAAAATGTGATGAAATATAGGCACACGTATTGCTTTTACAGTTTTAGTAGATCTGGGCATTGTGGATGAAGTAAGCATTCTGAATCTGTTTGTGTCTGATTTCCACAATCAGGTCACTTTCTGGACGGAAGCAGCTTCTCATTTTACATTTGAGAACTATTAAATGAGAGAAGTTGGTTTCACATAAGTAAATTGAAGTAAAAGGAAGGAAGAAATTCTGTAAGAGCCATTTTTGTTAGCTGTAGGTATTCCCCTTTTTTGCATCTACCAACATAACATATCCCAGGCCCTTATTTTGCAGTGTTTCAGTGTGGCAGAGGGAATGTCCCTGAGTGCCCAGAGGCAACAATTGAATAAAAGTTGATTGAAAAAAAGTATTCCAAAATGGCTACACCTCCATACAGGCCTGCAGTCAGTCTGCCATACCCTGTCTCTCACACACACATCCCCCCTGCCCTCAGCCAGTTTGACTACCTCTCTCTCATGCGTGAATAGGAGTTACAAGTTCAACAGGCTGTTCTTGCACCTCAGCACATCAGTTACTGCAAAATGTCTAAAGCCCTGTCTGATGTTATGACAAACTAAAACTATATTAAGACATTTTGATAGCGCATCAGTAAGGCCAACACATAATCCTTCCACTGCAAAACACCATGCACAAACTTGTGCAAAAAAAAAAAGTTGGAACTTAACCATACCATAGCAGCGCTAATTCCCAGGATTCAAAGATCAACAAACTTATGCATGGAAAAATAGCACTGTAAATATTACACCACATTCTAAAACACTAATACACCACCTAGTGAGAAAACACAACAAATGGGATTGTTGTAAGATCTTCAAAGTACATGCTAGCAGAAGACCACACCCCGGTCCGTCAGCAAGACGCACACACACAAACACTCAACAAATATGAAACAGGGGACCAACAGATCAGTAAGAGACAGATGAAGGTAAAAAAAACAACTGGAAACCTCAAGAAGTCAGTCTCGGCATATATAGCAATACTAAATAGAAACTGAAATACAAGATATTAGAAATGTACATTTCCAATGACACACATTCCAGTTAATAAATTTCAGAATAAAATACTTTTTTCTACATTTTATTGCCTGAGCATTTTTTCCCCATTCGCTTTGTTTCCTTTTTGTCCTTCCCAGAGTTTGTTTTAACATGCCCAGAATGCTGCCGGTGGCGGCAGCACAGTGATTTCAGTCATTCAACCTTGAGGGCCTTCACTAGGTTGTGGCCCGCTTCTAAGGAAAGAGGAAGTTGCATCACTGGAGGCCAGGCATGGCCTAGTGAAGGCCCTTGAGGCTGGTGATTGAATCACTATGCTATGGACACAGGCAACGTTCTAGGCAAGTTAAAACAGAAGCTGGGAATGTACAGAAAGGGAAAGCTATTGTTTGTCCTGGGGAGGAGGGCACAAAAAAAGCAGAACTGCTGCTATTCCGGTGGGGGGGGGCGGGGCAAGGAAGGAGGATATTAGACCTGCACGCCGCCACATACCCCCTGCTAATGGTTCATGCACCACATGAACCATTGCTCTAGATTTTGATTATAAAACAGACTTTTTTTTCTGTGAGGACAAGCAGGATTTCTTCACATTAATGGGTGACATCCAGTGGAGCCTGGTGCAGCAAGTGCTCTCCAGAGTAGTTCTGGAAGCTTTTAGAAGCACCCCACAGTGTATTCACAAATCTTTCCTCCTGCTGTCATCACAGAGGACCAGCTGAGGCTGTGGAGGTTTTTTTTCCCGCAGAGCAGGACGACATATTTCTGTCCCTCCCCTCACTTCAAATCTGTTTTATTCTACCGTGTTTTGTGGTATTATTTGCCTCACTAAAGTTTTTGTACTTATCTTGCACAGTGCCAGTGCTCTTCCTCTCCTTTAATTTTTTCAGCACTTTTAAATGTTCTTTGTTTTTCTGTGGCTCATTAGGCCTTTAGCACAGTTGGGGACTTTTTCACCATTGAGCCATTTGATTTTGCCTCAGCTATTTTGCCTATATCTCAAAAACCTCCTAGTGGTTTCAAGAATGGTGCAGTGCAGCAGGATCATGTCCCTCATGGACACCCATAATTTGGACCCCACAGGTACAATCATAATCCCTCCTCTTGTAAACTATGTTCACTGATGTCAAGAAGGGGTGTTAAGAGGGGGTTTTTGGCACCGAGAAGACAATTCTGAGGAACAATATCTGAGGCATCAGTTTCAAGGGCTCTGGAGATACATTGAGAAGGCCGCCACTTTGGATATCGAGCTCAAGCAGCAGTCACGGGGATCAAGAATTCTCCAATGCCCTCCTGGATTTGTCACTTTCCTCGTCAATGCCGAGGGACTCCAAGGCCACAAAACATCAGCACTGATTCCCCTTCAAGGCACAGGTTTTGAGAGCACCTGTGGTATCGAGGTCATCAACACCTTCAAAGTGCTCCCAACATGAAGGCCACTCACCCTTCCAGGAACTGGACAGGGCATGGCAGCCTCCACTGAGCCAAGACCAGGTCACTCATATGGCCATGATGACTTCAAAGAACAGATCCATTCTGGCTGAACACCAGCCTTTATTCATGGCAGTTCTCAAGGAGTGGCTCATGGCCATGCTCAAGGAAGAGATGGGGAAGCCATTTGGCCCAGCAGGAGGGTATGGCATTGAGGGCATCAATGTCAACTGCTTAGGGAACTCCAACTCATCCTAGAGGTCCATGGACTGCCTGCAAGTACCACATTGACACTGAAGCCTCGAGGGGCCTTGGAGCCAATCTGCACCAAGCTGGTGTTGATATTCGGCTCCTCAGGAGGAAGCCTCCTCAAAGCATGGGATTCGCAGTGCCCTCAGCCTGGGTCTGATCAACCTGTCAGATGTGCAAGGCAGGCAAAGACTTGTCTCCTGGTGGGTACTTCTAGTAGTATGATTCTGTCCACTCCTGAGTGTCTGAGGAAGCACCCGAGGTCCTTTCAAGGGGAAAGGGGGGGGGGGTGTTCCTTGTTCTTCCCTCAGTCCCCTCCCCTCTACATGAAAGGAGCACATCTCCAGTGGAACTCACATTTTTTTAAAAAATTATCTTTATTAGAACCACACAATGGCAAGAATAATATCTGTAAAAAAAGATATAACAATACAGCATGGTAATTTTTCAAGTTTTATCCCCCACCCACCCTATTCCCCCCCCCCCCCCCCAATACATTCACTGCAAGAGATCAGACTGCACATGTTTCTGCAAATAGTATCAAAACAGAACCTTAGCATCCTCCTCCCTTCCCCCAAAGTTAATACTTTAAGTTATAGATTCAACAGATAGCTACTAGCACGGTGTGGAAAACGATCCCACACTGGGGAACAAATTTGTTGAAAAGACTTCCAGGCTCTATGAGATCGCCAGCTAGCATCCAGTCTCTCCATCTTCTTTAAATTGAAAATTTAATTCCTCCAAGCAGTAACTGATGGGGTTGCAGCCTGTCTCCAACACATCAAGACAATCTTTCTGGCAAAATAAAATGTCTTATGCAGCAGCTTAGGCCCCGATCTCAGACACAAGGAAACAAAGTTCGCGAACAACTGAATGTCTGCCCGGAGAGGCATGTGCCTACCCAATATTGCTGAAAGATGGGTCCACACCCATATCCAGAAAGGTCTTATTAAGGGGCATGTCCAGAACATGTGTACTAATGTAGCTGATTCAGCTCTACAATGCGGGCACTCTGCTGTTGTCGCAATTTGAGCCAAAAAGGCCTAATGAAGGGAAATGTACAAACGGAGGAAAAAACTTTTATATTGTTGTTCTTGAAAAGCTGGTGAACATATAAGGTGCTTCAAGTGTTTCATGAGCAATCACAGCTGATCATGCGTAATTCGTTCTTCTATCAATAAAGTGGAATTATTATTATTGTATCCATAACTACTGAACTGTATCTAAACGACATCCTTAACTTTATTACCCCTTTCCCTTCTCTGTAATTACTCACTGATCTCTCCTCCTTCCATGTACTTGATTGCTTTTGCCGGATTACTGTATGCCTTTTTTCAGACTGCCCGTGGATGGGAAAATGTGGGATATAAATGCTATAAATAAATAAATAAATAAATAAAGACCTGTTCCAAACATTGGTCAAAGCGTCATAATGAAAGGCAGGAGACAGATTGCATAAGCTGATCTGGTAAAGGGATAAATTGCTTTAGAAGTTTGGGATAAGAGCAAAGTTTCAGAAAGTAAGTCTACAGCATCTTCATTCAAGGTAGAAGCAACCAGTGCACGCACATAATGGCACACCTAATTGTAAGCAAGCCAGTTGCCAGATTGCAGACCCTTCCACCCCCCCCCCCCCAAAAAAAAAAAAAAAACTGTTCAAAGGACTTCATAAATCCTGCATCCATCACCAGGTTGCATACATAAATTAAACCATGACGTGACCAGCGTTTTAAATATAACTTGGTCTCATCAGGATCCAAGTCTGTTACCCCAGAGAGGGAAAAAGCCACAAAAGTGGAAGACTAAGGTCCACTACGTATAAAAGTCCACACAAAATAAGTAGTGCAACCAGCAAGGCTCTTCCAAGAACAATAGGATTTTAGGTAGAAAATTGAAACCTAGAACTTCCAGAGTAGCATCCTTAGAAATGCTGCCCATTCCACATGCACAATCCAAGACACAGGAAGAGCTCTGGAGTCTGAGTGTATGGATAATAAGACCATGGAACAGTAAGGAGTGAGGGAACTACACAACATACTGGGAAATGGGGAGCCCATTCCAGAAAGATGGGCTCCCTCATAACTAGGGTGGAACTACCAGGCTGCTGGCTTCGACATTTAAAAACGAGACAGAGTAGCTTTTTAAATCGGAACCAGGGGGAGGCCAACAGTCATCCAAGAGCATGTGATTCAGAACACGATATCTTTGAATATCAAAACAGGAAGTTAGGACATCCCTATAAAGAGGATGCAATAAAGGCAAAAGATGACCAGGTGCCTTTAAATAAACAGATTTGAAAGATTGCAAAATTATCAGCATCAACTGCTGAGTTGTTAGTAGAAAAAAATAACTGTTTGAAATGTCCATAAATAAATTCTAGAAGGCTACAAAATGGAAACATTAGACGAGAGGAAGACAATTTCAAATTAGGTTACTGTGCCAAAATCGACCAGAAATCCTTTTTTGGAGTGATTTTGGTTTCGGCTAAAAGTGTATTTGAATTTATGGGCATGTTTTTTGTTTTGCCAAAAGTGACCCTGTATTTTCAGTAGAAGCCGAAAATTTGTGTTTTGTCCCATTGTTTCCCTCCATTCCTCTTCCCAAGGAACAGAAGTTGCTATCCTTTCCAGACCACCTCCCGTCCCTCTCCAGAGTGCCTACCCCTACCTGCTCTCCCTTAGGCCATCTTAGCTCTGTTCCATGTGTGTGTGGAAGCTATTTTGCTTGGAGCTAAAACATGGTCTTTTATTATTTAAATAATTATATTAATTCTGGCTTGGATTCTATTTAGGCAATTGTAAAGTATTTCCAGGCTTTGTTGGGTATGATGCAGATGTAGCACTTTAACAAACCTGTGACACACAGAAGATGGATTTATGAGAGAGGAACCTGTGGTGATTGTTTCCAATTATTAGTAGGGAAATATTACAACTAAATGAAGTTTAAACATTAGAAAATACACTGAAGTGTATTGCTCGATTGTAATTTCTCAGAACATATGGTCCTTGCATTCACTAACATCAGTCTTTTTTTTATTCAGCATTGTGCATCAGGCCTGGTATAATGCCCACAGTGTAAACCAGGCGTCCGTACTATTTTACTCTTAGTTTTATAACTAAATACAAAATAGGGAAACATCCGATTGCTACCTTCTCTTGTTATTCGTGCACAGTTTGGGAAAGCATAAAATGCTAGCGATGATTTTTTTTTTTAAACATTCTCAAAAAGTTCCTCTCTCAGAGGATATGTAACTACATCTGCACTAACTTGGGAACCTAAACATGCCAGACTTGTTTGAAATCCTTGTTAAAATGGCTCTCCCAGTTGTCAGCCTGTGCTTGCAGTTCCTGGGAAAAGATTGTTTTCCTGGTTCCATCCTGAGACTGGAGGATAATCTCCTGTGGGTTTAGCAGAGGGCTGCAGTCTGCGACAATCCCTACCGGGCCTCACTGGTTCACATTCACACAACCAAACTTTAGTTTTTGGTTTCAGTTTAAACTTTGGCTGAAACCAGGCAAAGAGTTTCAGCTGCAGTTTTGGTCAAAAGCATTTAGACAGTTTTGGTGGCAGTTTTGGTTTCAGTCAACACTAAAAAAAGCAGTTTAGGGCAGCCCCTGAGACCTGGTGGAAGGAGGATAGCCAATTATAACTCACCTTGGGTGTTCTTTTTTAGTAAAGCATAGCATCAAATTGAAATAAAGTTGGGAATTGGAGAAGGAACCCCCCCCCCCCCCCCCCCCAGACATGCACACTCTTCCACACCACTCATCACAAACATTACCCCAGCAACACATAATACATAAGTACATAAGTAATGCCATACTGGGAAAAGATCAAAGGTCCATTGAGCCCAGCATCCTGTCCCCAACAGGGCCAATCCAGGTCAAGGGCACCTGGCAAGCTACCCAAACGTACAAACATTTTATACACGTTATTCCCGAAATTGTGGATTTTTCCCAAGTCCATTTAGTAGCGGTCTATGGACTTGTCCTTTAGGAAACCGTCCAACCCCTTTTTAAACTCTGCCAAGCTAACCACCTTCACTACATAGTAACATAGTAGATGACGGCAGAAAAAGACCTACATGGTCCATCCAGTCTGCCCAACAAGATAAACTCATATATGTATACCTTACCTTGATTTGTACCTGCCTTTTTCAGGGCACAGACCGTACAAGTCTGCCCAGCAGTATTTCCCGCCTCCCAACCACCAGTCCCGCCTCCCATCACCGGCTCTGGCACAGACCGTATAAGTCTGCCCTCTACTATCCTCGCCTCCCAACCACCAACCTCTCTTCCCCCACCTGCTCCGCCACCCAATTTCGGCTAAGCTTCTGAGGATCCATTCCTACTGCACAGGATTCTACGTTCTCTGGCAACAAATTCCAGAGTTTAATTACGTGTTGGGTGAAGAAAACTTTTCTACTATTTGTTTTAAATTTACTACATTGTAGTTTCATTGCATGCCCCCTAGTCCTAGTATTTTTGGAAAGCGTGAACAGACGCTTCACATCCATCTGTTCCACTCCACTCATTATTTTATACACTTCTATCATGTCTCCCCTCAGCCATCTCTTCTCCAAGCTGAAAAGCCCTAGCCTCCTTAGTCTTTCTTCATAGGGAAGTCGTCCCATCCCCGCTATCATTTTTGTCACCCTTAGCTCTATAAAGGTCTTTTAAGAGACTTCACCTAGAATACTGCATCCAGTCCAGGAAGCCATTATCTCCAAATGGATATAAATAATGGAGGCAATTCACAAAAAAGCTTCCAAAATGGTGCAAGGTCTATAAAAAAAGTCTTAAAGAAAAAAACTTGAGGAACGAAATATGTCTACCCTAGACGTAAAAAGAGACAAGAGGCGAAATGGTCTAGAACAAGAGGTCACTGATGAGGTTTCAATGGGATAGACTTGGGAACATGAGAAAATATTTCTTCAGAATGTCCAATGACACTGAAGTAGAAATGGACCTAGGCACACTAGGTGGACCATGAGATCGTTATCTGCCACCATATTCAATCCTATATAATAAAAAGCATCTCCAACATTCTGAAGCTGACTCTGTGACACTGTGGCAGTGTAGGGTTCGTAAGTCTGTAGTTCAGCGTTTCATTGGCTCTCACTGTCCTCGCCCTCATGTCGAGGAAACGGAATGCTGCATAGTTGCCAAGCAAACAAATGAGACATCACAGGAACGAAGAACCAATCAGACAGAACGGAACTTGGAGGAGGGAAGTGGAGTGGATTGAATCTCTAACAAACATAGTAGATGACGGCAGAAAAAGACCTGCACGGTCCATCCAGTCTGCCCAATCATATACAGGGAGGTACGAACATCAGTGGAAGCAAGTGCACAGAACGGAAGGGAAGGTAAAATTATGTATAATCATACCTGATAATTTTCTTTCCATTAATCATAGCTGATCAATCCATAGACTGGTGGGTTGTGTCCATCTACCAGCAGGTGGAGATAGAGAGCAAACTTTTGCCTCCCTATATGTGGTCATGTGCTGCCGGAAACTCCTCAGTATGTCGATATCAAAGCTCCATCCGCAGGACTCAGCACTTAGAGAATTACACCCACGAAGGGACACTCTGCCCAGCTCACCACCGCCGAAACGGGGGAGGGGAATTAACCCAGCTCATCCCCACACAAGTGGGGGAGGGGAATCCGTCCAGCTCATCCCCGCGGAGCGGGGGAGGGACACCACACCCGCCGATGCGGGGGGATCTGGCTTATCCTGCAACCGCAACCGCGGGAGGAGCTGACTGACCCTAACACCGCCGAAGCGGGAGGGGTACAAAGCTGCCCTACAGCCGCACGAAGCGGGAGGGAGTGCCGGCAGAATTTTAAGTCTCAATCCAGCCCCGTAAAACGGAGGGGAGAGGAATGCAGCAGCTCACTGTAACACAAACTCGTCTTAACTCTTGAAGAATCCAAGTGAAAAAACTTGAACACGAAGTCTTTCTGAAGTAACTGAAGACTAAACTTGAACCTGAAATGCAACCAGAACAAAAACAGTACAGATATCTGGGAGGGGCTATGGATTGATCAGCTATGATTAATGGAAAGAAAATTATCAGGTATGATTATACATAATTTTACCTTCCATATCATCAAGCTGATCAATCCATAGACTGGTGGGATGTACCGAAGCAGTACTCACCCAGGGCGGGACATTGAAATCCCTGACCTCAACACTGAAGCTCCAAACCGGGCCTCCGCCCGTGCAGCCACAGTCAAACGGTAATGCTTGGAGAATGTATGAGCCGAAGCCCAAGTTGCCGCCTTGCATATCTCTTCCAAGGAGACGGATCCGGCCTCTGCCATCGAGGCCGCCTGAGCCCTCGTGGAGTGAGCCTTCAGCTGGATAGGCGGCACCTTCCCCGCGGCCACATAAGCCGCTGCAATGGCTTCCTTGACCCATCTTGCCACTGTAGGCTTAGCAGCCTGCAGACCCTTACGAGGACCTGCAAACAGGACAAACAGATGATCCGATTTCCGGAAATCATTGGTCACTTCCAAGTATCTGATGATGACTCGTCTCACATCCAGATATTTAAGAGCAGAGTACTCCTCTGGGTAGTCCTCCCTACGAAAGGAAGGGAGACAGAGCTGCTGATTCACATGGAAGCGAGAAACAATCTTGGGCAGGAAGGGAGGCACTGTGCGAATAGTCACTCCTGCCTCAGTGAACTGCAGAAAAGGCTCTCGACATGAGAGCGCCTGGAGCTCGGAAACTCTTCTGGCTGAAGTGATAGCCACCAAAAAGACTGCTTTCAACGTCAGGTCTTTCAGAGATGCCCTCGACAAGGGTTCAAAAGGCGGCTTCTGCAATGCTCTTAGTACCAGGTTGAGATTCCACGCAGGCAACACTGAGTGCAGAGGAGGGCGCAGGTGATTAACTCCCTTGAGAAAGCGCACCACATCTGGCTGCGAAGCCAGGGAAGCACCCTTCAGGCGGCCCCTGAAGCAAGCCAGAGCCGCTACCTGGACTTTAAGGGAACTGAGCGACAGGCCTTTCTCCAGACCTTCTTGCAGGAACGCCAACACTGAAGAAATTGGAGCAGTGAAGGGAGAAAGTGAGCCTGCTTCACACCACGCTGCAAAGATACGCCAAACCCTGGCGTAAGCAGTAGAAGTAGAGCGCTTCCTCGCTCTCAGCATAGTGGCGATGACCTTGTCTGAGAAGCCCTTCTTCCTCAGACGCTGCCGCTCCATAGCCAGGCCGTAAGACCAAAGGGGGAGGGATCCTCCATCACCACGGGACCCTGATGTAACAGGCCCTGCTCCACTGGCAGCCGCAGAGGATCGTCGACTGAGAGCCTGATCAAGTCCGCATACCAGGGACGCCTGGGCCAATCCGGACCCACCAGGATTACCCTGCCGGGATGCTTTGCCACCCGGTCTAGCACCCTGCCCAACATGGGCCAGGGCGGGAACACATAGAGAAGCTCTTGTGTCGGCCACTGTTGGAGAAGAGCATCTACTCCCAGGGATCGAGGGTCCCGTCCTCTGCTGAAAAAGCGCGGCACTTGGCAATTGGCCGATGACGCCATCAGATCTAGGCTCGGCTGGCCCCAGCGCTTCGTGATGTCCAAGAACGCCTGAGCCGATAGCTGCCACTCTCCGGGCTCCAAGGTATGGCGACTGAGAAAGTCCGCCTTGACATTCATGACTCCGGCAATGTGGGCCGCTGAAAGCTGCTCCAGGTTCGCTTCCGCCCACTGGCAAAGATTCATAGCCTCCTTGGCTAGAGGGGCGCTCTTGGTACCTCCCTGGTGGTTGACATAGGCCACAGCCGTGGCATTGTCCGACAGGACCCGTACAGGCTTCAACACCAGTACCGGGATGAACTCCAAAAGCGCCAACCAAATGGCTCTGAGTTCCAGGAGGTTGATAGACCACTTTGCCTCTGCAGGAGACCAGAGCCCCTGCGCTGTCCTTCCCAAGCAGTGGGCTCCCCAGCCCGACAACGAGGCATCCGTCGTGACGACAATCCACTCTGGGGTCACCAGAGGCATTCCCGCAGACAACTTGTCTGTCTGCATCCACCAGCTCAGCGCCTTGCGCACTGCTGGGTCCAAGGGAAGGCGCATAGCATAATCCTCCGACATCGGAGTCCAGCGCTGCAGCAAAGAGTGTTGAAGTGGTCTCATATGAGCCCTGGCCCAGGGCACAACTTCCATCGTGGCCGTCATAGAGCCCAACAGCTGCACATAGTCCCAAGCCCGAAGGGGAGAGGCTACTAGGAACTGATCCACCTGAGCCTGAAGTTTGACAATCCGATTGTCTGGCAGGAACACTCTGCCCACTTGGGTGTCGAATCGAACTCCCAGGTACTCCAGGGACTGAGTCGGGCGCAGCTGGCTCTTCTCCCAGTTGATGATCCATCCCAGGGAGCTCAAAAGAGCAACTACCCGGTCCACAGCTTTGCCGCACTCTGCATAAGAGGGGGCTCGGATCAACCAGTCGTCCAGATAAGGATGGACTTGTACCCCTTCCTTTCGTAGGAAGGCCGCGATGACCACCATTACTTTGGAAAAGGTCCGCGGAGCAGTAGCCAACCCGAAAGGGAGGGCTCTGAACTGGAAGTGTCGTCCCAGGACTGCAAAACGCAGAAAGCGTTGATGAGGAGGCCAGATGGGAATATGCAGGTACGCTTCCTTGATGTCCAAGGATGCCAGGAACTCTCCTGCCTTCACTGCCGCTATAACAGAGCGGAGAGTCTCCATGCGAAAGTGCCGCACTTTCAAGGCCCGATTGACCCCTTTGAGGTCGAGGATAGGCCGGACAGAACCTCCTTTCTTTGGTACCACAAAGTAAATGGAGTAACGTCCCTTGCCAAGCTGACTTTCTGGCACCGGAACGACCGCGCCCAGGCGGATCAGATTGTCCAAGGTCTGCTGCACTGCCACAGCTTTGACCGGAGACTTGCAGGGAGAGAGTACAAACCCGTCTTTTAAGGGTCGGCAGAACTCTAGTTTGTAGCCGTCTCTGATGACTTCCAGCACCCACGCGTCTGAAGATATTGTGGTCCACTCGCCCAGAAACGAGGACAGCCGTCCTCCAATCTGCACTGGGGCGTGGACCAAGACCCCGTCATTGGGTACGAGACCCTGGGGGAGGACCGGAGGGAGCACCTCCGGGACGGCGGTCTCTGCGAAAGGAATGCTGCTTGGGGGAGAAATTCCTCTTGAAGGAAGAGGGGGCAGAGGAACCCGACTTGCCCGGGCGGTACCGACGGGCTTCCTGCAACCGTCCTCTGGAGGTACCGGGACGAGTACTAGCCCGAGCCCTGACCTCTGGTAATTTCTTGCCCTTAGACGTGCCGAGATCGGTCACGATTTTGTCCAGCTCGACCCCAAAGAGCAGCTTGCCTTTAAAAGGCAACCTAGCCAGGCGGGATTTAGAGGCGTGGTCAGCAGACCAATGTTTCAGCCAAAGCCACCGCCGCGCAGAGATTGTCTGAGCCATGCCTTTCGCTGAGGCCCTCAAGACATCATACAGCAAGTCTGCCAAATAGGCTAAGCCCGATTCCAGGGCCGGCCAATCAGCCCTCAAGGAATGATCCGAGGGGGAAGCCCGCTGCACCATAGTCAGGCACGCCCTGGCCACATAGGAGCCGCAAACTGAGGCCTGCAAACTTAAAGCAGCCGCCTGAAAGGACGACCTTAAGGCCGCCTCCAATCTTCTGTCTTGGGCGTCCTTTAGGGCCGTGCCACCTTCCACCGGCAACGCCGTTTTCTTAGTCACCGCAGTGATTAAAGAATCCACGGTAGGCCACAGATAGGCTTCACGTTCACTCACAGCCAAAGGATAGAGGCGGGACATAGCCCTAGCCACTTTAAGGCTCGCTTCTGGGACATCCCATTGAGCCGAAATTAAGGTGTGCATGGCATCATGCACGTGGAAGGTTCTAGGCGGGCGCTTCGTCCCCAGCATAATGGCAGAGCCAACAGGGGCTGAGGGAGAGACGTCCTCCGGAGAGGAAATCTTCAAAGTGTCCATGGCCTGTAACAACAGGTTGGGCAAATCCTCTGGGCTAAAAAGCCGCGCTGCAGAGGGGTCATCCGCTCCATCCGAGCGGGGATCCGTCTCCTCCAAGGAATCCGCAAAGGACCGTTGGGAGACCTCAGACACGCTGCCCTCATCTACATCGGAGGAGACAAATTCCTCCAAGGCCTGGGAATCAACCCGAGGGCGTTTACCTCTGGGAACCTCAACCTCTTTACCAGACGAGGGAGCAGGGGCAGCGTTGTGCATGAGGAAGGCCTGATGCAGCAGCAAAACAAACTCGGGGGAGAAACCCCCCAGACTGTGCACTTCCGCAGCCTGGGCAACAGCCCTAGACGCACCCTCAACCGGCGCTCGCAATAGCGGGGGAGAGACATGCTGCGCATCCAAAATGGCGTCCGGCGCGAAACTCCGCGAAGGAGCCGCGCGGGAAGAACGGCTCTTAACTTTAGCCGCTTCTGTGCCGTCGCCCAAATTAAGGGCGTTCATGGCATTAATGTCTCCAACCTCAAGGGCGGCCCAAGAAGAAGCCGTCCGAGCCGCGTGGCCGGCCAAGATGGCGGAGGCGAGGAGCGGGGGATGGGCGTTTATGGCGGGAAAACCCGCCACACCGGAGGAAGGACCGGGACATTCATCGGTCACGAAACTGTCACCCAACAAGGGCGAATCAGGCTTTAAGACCCCCGCATCCCCTCTAGAAGCGCTCAAGCGACCCGGGGAGCGACCCTTTGCGCCCTCGCCCTCCGACGCCATATGCCACGAGGAGAACAATCGGGGAACCCCCTGCCCGCTATAAAAAGGTAAAAATTACCTGCTGTCCGCTCCGAGTTGTAACGACCTGGTGTCCCAGTGAGTAGCTGCAATAGATGCTTAAATAAACGTCGAAATAAACGCCTTTAAGGACGTTCAAAATTTTTTTTTTTTTTTTTTTTTTTTTTAACGGAGCCAGCGGGAGGGGGGAGAAAAGGAGGGACCTGGCACCACCAGGTTTGCACTTGCTCAAAAGAGCCCTCAACCCCAGGCACTCAACAAAACCTAAAAATTAGGCTTGGAGGCCTAGCCAGAGCTGCTGCTGTGTGTGACCACCACCTGCTGAGATAGAGAACATACTGAGGAGTTTCCGGCAGCACATGACCACATATAGGGAGGCAAAAGTTTGCTCTCTATCTCCACCTGCTGGTAGATGGACACAACCCACCAGTCTATGGATTGATCAGCTTGATTATATGGAAGAAACATTTAATCACTTTGTCACTCACACACACACACAAGCACTTTGTGTAGCTCTCTCTTAAACTGTCTGTAAAACACACTGTCACTCTCAGTCTCTCACATGGGCAGCTGTATGTTGCATTCTCACGAGTAAGGAGCTCTTCTGATGCGATTGCTAAACTGATTGAAGGGCCTGAACAAGGAAAACTTTTACCAGATTGTAACACAGTTTACACAAAAAATATTGTATATAAAGAAATCTTACACATGTAAACAATTATATTCAGAATACAACCGTGGAAACATTAATGGCAGGAACTCATTACATTGCTAGCGCCCGTTTCATTGCGTTAAGAAACGGGCCTTTTTTACTAGTGTTTCTATGTATTCCTCTGTGTTTCCCTCCCTCCAGCTTCCTACGACTATCACTTGGTCCTTAAGCCTCTAGTTTCATAGAGGTGACCATCTTCTTGTAATAACCACATCTGTATTTTCTGACATGGAGCATTAATCAGGTATAACCGATTGAGAATGTAAACTAGGGAACAGGGAAATTTCACCATGCCAATTTACCTCCAAAGATTCTTGCAAATCTCCAATCACCACCATATCATCATCATCTTCATCACTCAATTGATCCTGAGTGCAGTAATGTGTGCTGTATGCAGAGTGTTCTTCTATTGCTGCCAGCCAGCCCTTAAGATACACACACAAAAAATATTAAAAGTAAATTTAATACCCCAATTTGCATTATGCTTTTTCACCAATATGCCATATGAACTTTACAGAGCATATTACAATAAATGATGTACAAACGTGAAGTATCCTCAACTAGACAAAAAATAAAGTACAATCCAAGTCTTCAAAATATGGTATGTACTGTATATTAGCTTAGCCATTACTCAACACAAATGTTGAAAAACAAAAGACCAAATTACTACAAAATGTGAAGTTGAGCTGCCATTACCTTTCAAAAAAATTATTTTGGGGGAGGTAGTCTAAGGGGTCAATTTCAAAATTATATCACTCTTTGTACTTATCGCTCACATTAACCTCACATTCTTATCTAGATAAATGGCAGAGATACCTAGGGCCATTAGACAGGGAAACGTTTTGGATCCCTTTATGGGAGTATTTAAATGCTCAATCTCCACTGTTTTGTTAACTAGAAAATTACAATTTATTTAGGGATTATATTACCCCTATCCCCCGGATTCTATATAGTGTGATTTAAGTTGCGTGTGCAAATCCAGTCACATTCTGGATTTGTACTCACAACTTAATTAGCTAACAAGCCAATCAGCACCGATAATTGCCAACTAAAGCAATTGACACTAACTGGTGTTAAGAGTTTACACACACAACTGTGGTAAGTGTATTCTGTAACCTGATGCAAGTAAATTCTAAAGCGCATAGTTGAAAAAAGGGGTGAGACCATAGGCATGGAATAGGTGGGTCGTGGGCATTTCTAAAAAGTATGCGAGTTATAGAATACACCCGGACCGCTCCTAATTTAGGCATAGGTATTTACACCAAGGTTTACTAAATTCCAGTCACGTGGACAGATGCTAAGCATATTCTATGAACCACACCAAAATTTAGGTGTAGTTTATATAATAAGCTTAAGCGTATTTTTTTCGTCTACAATTTTTTTTTTAGGGGTGATATATAGAAGCTAGCCCCATATGTCTTAATTTAGCCCTATATGTCTGACCTTTGCTGGAGGAACTGTGGACTAGTTGGATCTTTTTTTACATCTTTGGTGGGAATGTCATTCTATTCAAATTTTTTAGAAGAAAATTCAGTCTTTTTTTTTATGACAAGTTACAGGAATCCCTGTACCATTTAATTTGAGCTTTGTGTTACTGGGTCTTAATATTCAAACTACTTTCCTCCCTATATATAGATGTATGATAAATGGTCTATTGTTAAATGCTAGATCTGTTATAGCTAGGGCATAGACACATTCTACCCAGTCATCTCTCACAGAATGGCTTGATAAGGTTTGGATGATTTACAAGATGGAAAAATTAACATCTGAACTGAAAAATAAGGCAAAATTTGGTAAGGACTAGAATTCCTTTCTGCTTTGGATAACAAATATGTAGCTCGTTAGGGATTTTGATTTGTGCCTTTTTTCCTGTTAAACATAATTTCATTTTCTGTTCTATTTACTGCTAACATTATGTAGTGTTCTTGTGACTCAGACAGCTGTACCTATTCAAACTGAATAAGAAAGATTTGGAAGCAAAAAATAAATAAAAATAAAATAAATAAGGTGAGTGCCACTGGACTGGCAAGGATATTCATTTCTAAGGTTTTGCCAGAAAACGGTTTCACAATTGAAACAAAAGCACATAGACAGATACAAATGAGCACCAATTAAAAGTAATCAAAGCAGTTTACAAATTACAACTTTCCCCATAATTACAAATCCTCCAAGAAATTGATCTTTTACTAGAATAAGTTGGTGTAGTAGTCAAGCGAATCCACTTTTAAAGGTACAGAAAACAGAACAAAAAAATGATAGTTTTATTGGACTAAATAAATTTTTGACTAGCTTTCTAAGGCAATAAAATGTATTAAAATGTCAAAAATGTATTAAGGCCAATTAAAAAAGCTATAATTTTTATCTTCATTTGCTCTAGTTCTATTTGTCTTTCTATAGAACTTCCTTTAGACTGCAAGATACCGGGTTTCTCCTATTATTGCATAAATGCCACACTGAACGGATTCTGACCTTTAAATAAAATGTAATCTTAGGCACAGGGAATCTGTGTAAACACATAACAGCTGTTACATTATTATTTCAGTCAACGCCTTCTCTGCTTATCAGTTTTGATGCAGAGAAGGCATTTGACAGGGTTAATTGGGAATTTATGTTTGAAACTTTAAGGACCTATGGTTTCACAGGGACCTTCCTGGCAGCGGTATGGGCATACAGATTGGCGTAAATGGGGTTTATCCGGACCCTATTAATATAGCAAGAGGTATGAAGAAAGGTTGTTCCCTTTCCCCTCTTATTTGTATTATCCCCTGATTAGAGACATCTTGAACAATAAAGAGATAAAGGAATAATTTCCCAGCTGGATGCCCTTAAAGATATCTGCTTTTTCAGAACATTTTATTTCATATAGTGGATCCGGAAAGCTCTCTCCCCCGGTGTTTTGGAGAATTTCAAAGAATTGTTCAGGTTTTAGATTCAAACTTTCTAAATCAGAAGTATTGGCTTCACAGCCACAAACCATGCAAAGGGAGAGGTTGGAATGTTGGTTAAAATGGGCTCAGGAATCCTTTACTTACCTTGGTATACAGCGCTGTACCGATACCTCTCGCCTGTATCATCTAAATGTTTCAAACCTGTTGAATTCAAAGCACAGCTCCCAAAACTAGTCTGGGCTCCCTCTGTCCTTAATGGGTTGAATAAATCTATCCATATGATCATCTTCCTCCAAATGCCTATAACCTTTTGCAGACACTCCCACTATACTTGAAACAAAAGACCTTAGAAACCTTAATAGAGATGTGGCCTGCTCCTGTTGGGGCAGAAAGTCTAAATAAAATTTATATATTTACAAGGAAGATGTGGGGACTGGGCTTGCCCAATGTCAAAATATAATATGGCATGTTTTCTTAAACATTTGAGTGATAGATGCCAAGGTTGGGACAGTGCCTTATCTATTACATGGAAAAAAACCTGACCTTCCCTAAATATCTGAGAGACAGCAGTATAGTTTACCCTATTAAGGCTTTCTGGTAGAATATAACTAAGCTTTGGACTTTTGCTTCTACGAGCATTACCTTACTTCTAATATAAGGAAATGCAGATTTTCCACCTGTTTATATAACCCAAAAGTGATAGCTTGGAGAGAGCAGGGTATTACTTTATTGAAAATTATTAATAAGGGGAATTAAACATTATATGGTATTTGATGAAATATTAGACTTGGTGGATAGGTTCTCCCATCAGCAACTTACACATTATGTACAATCCCTGGATAACACACAGGTCAAAACAGATGTGGAATCTAAATTGACAATTTTGTTTGCCTCACCCTTAGATGGATCCTATTTATCTATTGCATATAAAATTGCTGGAATTTCAACCTGCTAAAGAGTTGATCAATTTAGTAACCAGGTGGACTGAGGACTTACACCAGACTATTATCCCATGGGATTTACTGAGGCTGATCCAGGCTATACCCTACTGGGTGAGCAATGCTGAACTATGAGAATGCCAATTTAGGTTGCTATACAGCGCATAATCTCCAAAGCAAGGTTATATAAGATGAATTGGGTAGAATCTCCTCATGTTTGAAATACCATGGAGAGCCTAATTCCTTCTTTCACGCATACTGGGGTCCCCAATAGAAAGAATTTATGGAGGGTCATAATTAGGTATTTGGAATGCATTATTCAACAGTCCATTGTATTCAACCCATAAGGAATTCTTTTGGGCCAAATGTCTTTAGGTGTTCAGGAAAATGGACATTGGATATGGACAATAAAATCCTGTGCATCAGATAAAAAAATGTGTCTTGCAATATCAGACCCAGGGGGAGCAACCGTCCTACTGGCATTGGCATAATAGACTGCATGAGCTCTTATTGATGGAAGTTATGGATATGCGTTTTGCCTTTAAACATCAACTATGCTTTTTCAGTATGGGACTCTTATAGTCAAGTCTCTTGCACCAAGGACAAATCCTGAATCAGTTAGGTGACTTCCCTATGCATACTGTCCGCACGATTCTTTCTGGATGATTTCAGTCCTATGTATTAACATATGCTTTGATGGCATCCAAAATGGGGGGGGAGGGAGGGAAGGAAGGGGATCAGAGGAGTGAAGCTTCTTTAGGATCATAGGGAGGCTATCAGAACTCAGAGTCCTCATTTATTTTGTTAGGTCAATATAGTAATGTTGGATAAAGATTGGAAAGGGGGAAGGGGAATACAGTAATTTGATTTGTAATAACAAAACTTTAAAAGACAAGTGCATTTTCTGATGTTTGTATTTTATGTTGTCAAATAAAATTGTTTTAATATTAAAGGGGCCCTTTTATTAAGCTGCGTTAGGCACTGATCTCTCCTACTTCCATGTACTTGATTGTTTGTGCCGGATTGATGTATGCCTTTTCAGACTGATGTAAGCCACATTGGGCCTGCCCGTGGTGGGAAAATGTGGGATATAAATGCTATAAATAAATATGCCTAACACAGCAAAACTAGCCTAATACAGGAAGCGCCAGTGTTTCATGTGATTTTTTTTTTTCTATCTGAATGCAGTAAGTGTGTGGTATTTATTTATTGATTTTTTGGAGGGGGCACGAGGGCAGAGAATGGGTGTGGATGTGCCAATCAGCTAGCGCGTTGGCATTACAGGGGATTGCACCGGCCCATGCAGTTCCAATCTCAAAATAGGTGCTGCAACCTCCCAAGGCAGTCACGTGAGTTTGCCGCAGGAAGTGTCAGAGACAATTTGACTGCGAACTTCTATTTTTGGCCAAACCCGATGCAGGCTGAATAGATTTCAGGCCAGTTTTGGCACCAAAGTCAAAACCAAAGTTTGGCTAGCCTCTACTTAAACAAAACAAAAAAAAGGTTTGGACAACTTTCAAAAAGTAGTCCATAAACAATTATTAAGATGGACTTAGGAAAATCCATTGCTTATTCCTGGGATAAAGCAGCATAACTAACTCTTTTGGGATCTTGCCAGGTACTTGTGACCTTAATTGGCCTCCATTGGAAATAGGTTACTAGGCTTGATGAACCTTTGGTCTACTCAGAATTGTTATGCTTATGCATTCTTGGTAGAACCTTCCCACCAAGATGCTGACCTTTAATTCAAATTCATGTATTTTACAGGATAAAGGTGAGAGAAATGATAAACAAAGTCCTCCATCCTAAAACTAGCATTTTTTAAAATGCTGCTCCCCATCATTGGTATAACATTGCTACATAAGGGCACCTTCATTGCAATTGGCTATTATATATTGCTGTCAGGCAAGAATGAGACAACCACACTAATGGAGGAAAGAGGGCAACGAAGTTGAAGAAATAAGGTGGCAGTAAACTGAGAAACTTGAAAGCCACGAGTATACCAAGGAAAGGAGAAACAAAAACAGATAAATTAAAGCACACACACATTTGGAATCTAGATCATTTCGAAGCAAATTGGGGTTTTTTTAAGCCAAACTATATATTTTTTTCAGCTATCAATTTGTTTTATTGGCCACATCTTTCTCACACCTCTTCCTTCTGAACTGCAGTATCCAGAACAGAAACAAATGCTATTCATGTTAACATTGCCATCTTGTGGGCAATTTATTAAATTTGCCATGCAAACAATTTTGGTTGCCACATTAATCCTTTTGGAAAATATACAAGGTCAAACAAGTTGAAGGTGACACATTGTTAATCCAATAAAAAGGTATCTCTGACCAACTTCCAAGAGTAATTCTCTCCATCAGATCAGTGAAGAAACTAGGTCAGATTCAAATCTAAGTTTTAAGTTGTCTGCAGAAGCTATTACTGCTCAGTAAAAGGGGGCAGGAGAGACAGCAGCAACTTCACAGTTGAAGGGCCTTACATCCGATTATGGGTGAGAAAGGCAATGTTTCTGAAAATAACACAAAATGAATCTGACCATCTTAATTTCCCATTTATGTATACTCAAAGTTTCCTTCAAGCACCTTGATTGTAAGGTCCATAATGGAGAGATGTTCACCCGCTAAGCCATCATTGCTTTTTTGCTCTAATGCCATATTCAGGTAGACTAAAACTTCGATTACTCTGCACAATTTAAATCCTTTGTAGCTGCATTATTTTTATTCACTAGCCTGATCTAAAAGGACAAATTAAATATATCTGTGATCTGCTTAGTAAAAATAGTTTGAGTTATCACCTACAAGTAAAAAGTGAGGATCCTAGAAGGGAATTATAGAAAGAGTAGAACCAAAAAAATATTTATCTTATACAATCCCAACTTAGAGTGCAATATAAATTGTACAGATTAAGATAAAACCAGTTTTACATGTGGAAATGGCCATTTACATCATGCACCAATAAGATGGTGCATGCATACGTATGCTACGTGTAGGTGTTCCCACGGGCATAGCTTGGACAGAGCTGAATGTATGCTAATATCTTATAAAATGTGGTTTTACACAGAGTACATGCACACATTTACACCAACTTTGGAGCAGGTGGTCATGTGCATTGGCACTACTGATGAAGGTTCTGGGAGTTTATATATATAAAGGCACATAGAAGCCTTTGCAATATGGACACAAAGTACTATCTTATTTGGGGGGGGGGGGGGAATGACACATACAAAAATAGTAGGATCAATGACTTTCTTTTCTTCACATACTGAGTCAAGACAACCAAGATAGTTACTATTATGATAGCTATTGAACAGAGGTCACCTACTCTTAAAAATGCACATAAGTGGCTATATCTTTTGTCCCACAGGTTTCAGCTTATAAAAAGACTCAGATCACTACATTTTACTTGATGGCATCAGAAAAACATAAAAAGAGAGAGTTCTGATATAAAACTATATATCACTCTTTCAAGGAATAGCTCAAATTTGTTCATAATTATTTCCTACATTATACATAGCATATAAACAAAATAAGCAGCAAAACAATTGTAAAGGAACAGAATTCTATCTTCATTACTAATGTGACCAATTCATTAGTCAATCACTAAATTTAGCTAAGCATAACTAATTATAAATATAATTATGTTATGTGTCCATTCTTAACCCTCTTAATTTAAGGTTTAATTTAGTTGATTTATAGAGAAAGTAGATCCCCTGATGAAGCAAGGAATTTTCCCTGCTGGAGACTGGGTTTGGATTCCCACCTGGTTCATTTGTAGAAAAAGTGGATCCCCTGATGAAGCCAATGCGAAACCCAGCTCTGTGTCGGGATCTGGGCGGGACCAAGAATTTTTTATTATTATTACTATTATTAGCATTTGTATAGTGCTACCAGATGCACGCAGTGCTGAACACCTGACACAGAGAGACAGTCCCTGCTCAATAGAGCTTACAATCTAAAATTACAGACAGACAAGACAATTAAGGGCAAGGGACGTACTGGGTGAGAAGGAACAAGGGGAGGGCAACTGAGTAGTGGTTAGGAGCCAAAAGCAGTGGTGAAAAGGTGGGTTTTCAGCATAGATTTGAAAACAGGTAGAGATGGCGCTAGACGTACAGGCTCAGGAAGTCTATTCCAGACATAAGGTGCCGCGAGGGAAAAGGAACAAAGTCTGGAGTTAGCAGTGGAAGAGAAGGGGGATGACAAGAGAGATTTGTCCAGTGAGCGGAGTTCACGGGGAGGAATGAAGGGAGAGATGAGAGTGGAGAGGTAATGGGGGGCTGCAGAATGGATGCATTTAAAGGTCAGTAAGAGAAGTTATAACACTTCCACTGTGGGATATATCATGAGAATTGGTGAAGGATTTCATTTAGAATTATAGCTGCTCCATCACAAGCATCATTTTAAGGTTGAAGAATGCCAGCCAGCCTAGATAGATAAGTACTTCTTTATGGTTACAGATTGAATTTTTACTGGAGTTTTGAATGTATGCTGGACTATCAATTTGGGAACTTTATACTGTGATGGCTCCCAATTCTAATCTCATGGTGCTATGACAGATGAATGAATCTTAGCACATTACACATATTTATACACTATTTCAACTTTTGTATGAAGGTTAAGAATGGATACAAGAAGGAGACGTATTTTCAAAGCACTCAGACTTACAAAGTTACCTAGTAACCTATGGAACTTTGTAAGGCTAAGTGCTTTGAAAATGAGCCCCATAATATGATTATATTTAAAATTCATTTTATGCTTATGTAAATTTAGTGATTGAATCATATAAGGCAAAAGTGTTGTGAATTCATATACTCCATTCAGTGATATTTTGTGACCAATTCATTAGTGCCAAAACAGCTAAAAATAACCTCTTAAGTACCTTAACGGGGCAAACCATGGAACCAGGGGCAGTGGAATAACTTTGGTTGGCGAGACCCATATAAACCAATCTGTGGCCCTGCCCCTAAGCTCCCTAGTTGTTAATGCTGTATTGGACACTTTTCTGTTACTTATGGGGAAAAATATTGACAAGTTAAAAAAAAAATCTGTACTCTTAGTAGTTTTCTCTCCAGAAGTCATAGCCCTAAACAGCTAGAACGACCAAGGTACTATAAAGAATCAAAAAAGGAAAAACAAAAAACTGGCAATGTCATTTTTTTGTCCAAATTACCATTAGTCATTGGTATATACCATTTTGATCCCTCCATTGATGTGTGTTACCTGAAGGGTTAATTCTTATATGTGCGGGATAAAACAGCCTCTTTTTTTTGGGGGGGGGGGGGGGGGGGGGGGGAAGGCTGACATTTCTACATATAAAACCATTTTTTAAAAATTCCTGACAAAAAAAAGTATTTTAACCTGTTGCTCGATGCAATTCATATTATGCATTGCAAACTCACCCAGTAGAATGTTCCTTCATAAGTAAACAACTTTGCCAGTAAATTGCCACAGATTTTCTTCTATTATAAACCTCTTTGTACAATTAATCGATCACCAGTTCACCAGTTTTATTCGGGCTGGAGATTTAAAGCCTGCCATCTGGCTTGTGATCACCTTGATAATACTCTATACGTTTTTATTTATCTTTTTTTTTTCAGGTGACAGTAGTATTCTTTGGTGATTTAGGGGCTCTTTTACTAAACATCAATAAAAACTGTAGTTACCATGGCTTAACAAGAGACTTTAAAAATCTGCAGCTACTGCATTGAATTTTACTTGGAGTTAGCATGGAAGCACTTCATCTATTTATGAAGCAGTAAGTGGTATTGTGCTAACTGTAAAAGCGCCAATTAGTGTGCAGTATTTGCAGCACGCTAATCACAAAATGCCTTCCATGCCCATTCTCCACCTATGACACACCCCAACACAAAAAGTACTTAACACATATTAACTCCAAAACCACCACAAAGCCTAATACAGTTCTGCACTCATAGTTACTGTGTGGTAAACCACACGTTAAGCATTTAGTGTATTTTACTAAGCCACACTAGCGATTCTTGGTGCAACAAATGCACGGCAGCCATTTCATTTTAAATAGACTGCGTTACATTTGCCACACAGGAATTGCTAGCATGGTTTAGTAAAAGAGGTACTTTCCTGAAACTCGCCCCAAGTCAAGTTTTCAAATGTTTGATGTATTTGTTTCTACTTTTAATGTAATGTATATGCTTAATATTATACTCTAAGGGGTTAGAATTTTATATAAGAGTTTTTGCACATTTTTGGTCCTACCCTTTCTTGATCTATCATCTACAACTTACAACATGTTTGTAATAGCACACACTACCAATCTATGTGCAGAGATGGTAATAAAGGAATGAAACAGAACATAAAAACAAAAAAACAAATCAAAACAAAAACTTATTTTACAATTACATTTGGCAGCAACATTTATACTAGTGAGAAACTGAAAATCTCTGGACTGACCAACATACAGAGAGTGGATAGTAAAAGCTGGGAATTGATGACATGACAACATACCTAAAAAGAAAACATGATTTATGTTTGCCTAGTTATTTCTCTTTTGAGACCTGCCCAAGAAAAGAAGTCCAACCAGAGCGACACAACTCAACTATCAGGGGGAATTATGGCAAAGTTTCTGTTGGTTTGGTCAGTTATTTTACTTAATCTTCAGCTATCCAATGCACATTGTTTCATCATTATCTTAAATATACTTTTTAAACAATAATGAATGTGCATGAAATACTTGAAAAATGTTCAATTTACACAGGCTTGATATACCAACTATCACACAGACAATGCAGCAATGCAGTTTATAATTATTCAAAATAAGCAGAGGGGACAAAAGAAAGCCACATTAAAAAAAAGTGTTTAAGCAAGTGCTAAAACTGACTAAAGAGCCATATTTTGACAAGCCTTTTGAAATTTTGTAACAGGGTACTCATTTTAATTCTAGTGGGATGGTGTTCCAGAGATTCAGTCCTGCATAACCAAAAGCTGTCTTGAAACTGATATCTAATCGTAGGCAGAAGAGAGGGAGCAGTTGCAGGAGGGTATTTTGTGAAGATTGTAGTTTTTATGAGGGTATAAGGAACCAAGAGATCTGAAATACAGCCAGGTACAGATGAAAGTACTCTGTATACCAGAATTAGCAATTTAAACTGAATGCGATAAAGGGAGCCAATGTTCCATGATCAGTAGAGGAGTTACATGCTCAAATTGATGAGCCTTGTGAAGTAATTTGACTTCTGTTGAGTGAACAATTTGCAAGCACTTAAGGGAAGATAGGGGAAGGCCTGAGAAAAGAGAATTACAGTAGTCTATGCGAGTGATGACTAAGTAAAGAATTAAGGTTTGAATATAGGACATGGGCAGATAGTGTCTGACCGATCGAATATACTGAAGGGAAGAAGAAAAAAAAAAAAAAAGATTGTACAACTAGCAATATGCTTATGAAAAGTCAGTTTCCTATCAAAAATCACAAGATCCTTACGCGTTAACAGTAATTGAAAGACTTCCCGAGCCTGTACGTCTAGCCCCGTCTTTGGAAGTTTTCAAATCCAGGCTAAAAGCCACCTCTTTAATGCTGCTTTTGACTCCTAACCACTACTCACTTGCCCTGTACCCTTTTATTCCCACCTCTAATTCCCTTACCTCTTAGTTGTTCTGTTTGCCTGTCCTATTTAGATTGTGAGCTCTTTGAGCAGGGACTGTCTCTTCATGTATGGTGTACAGCGCTGCATATGCCTTGTAGCGCTATAGAAGTGATAAGTAGTAGTAGTAGAAAGCCTATTTCACGGAAGTAGGAGCAGGACAAATGAGGCCATCCCTTGGACTGATCATATTTTAATCCTTTCTTTGAGAAAAAGTTTCTACAGCATAAATCCTTGGTTAGGAAAAATAAATAAAATGGTTTCTTATAGGCCTCCAGTTGGTACTCAAGTTTTTACTGATCAGTACATTTGATTAGAGAGACACTTTCTACCTTATTTCCTCTATTGGCTGGGGTCCCTCAAGGCTCCATTCTGATCCCCATTATTTTTAATATCTTTATTGTGCCCTTTGCTATGTTGATGCAAAATTTAGGTTTCACTTTTTATATATATGCAGATATACATAATTTATTAGCTCATGATCAGTGGAACACCTTTTTGTGATTCCCTCGTTTCTAAATTGCTTGATCTCACAAAAAACAGACGTTATTTGGTTTTCTAAGTTAAATTTTACTCCACCATCTTTTCCCAACATAAGGATTTTTCTATTCACCCTAGAAATGCTGTTCACTCCCTTGGTATAATGTTTGATGCTGCTCTTTTTGTCCTTATATTTCTTTGCTGACTCAGAAGATTTTCTTACGCATTACGGATGATCCATTTTATTAACACTTATTTGGAAAAAGCTGCTTTAAAAGATCTTATCCATGCCTTGGTCATGAACAACCTGGATTATTTAACTCTTGTTTTCACCAGCCTCCCCCAGAATACCATGATCCAGCAGTTAAAATTTGCTTCAAAACAGCATGGAGATTGTTTTATAAAGCAAGCTGTTTTGACCATGTAACACCTTTATCGACCGAGCAGCACTGGCTTCTGAGGTCAGTAGAATTCTGTTCATCCTCCTTTTAGCACACAAATCCTTTTATTCTGGACACCCTTTATATCTATTCAGCCATCTTATACCGTATCAACCATATACAGTTTTCAAGAATAATACAGTTTTCCCCGATTCCAGCCTCCTTATTGTTCCATCTTTTAGAAAACTGGTTCTTGAGTCATCACATGCATCTGCTTTTAGTTGCATGGCTCTATACTTTTGGTATCAGCTCCCTTGAAATCTATGCCCTGATCTATCCCATAATAGATTTAAATCTGCTTTGAAGTCTTGGTTGTTTAAAAAGACCTTGTTACTATAAACCTGTTTCATTGCTTGCTCCTCGTGTATTTGTTTTTTTGTTTTAATAGGTACTACTACTGTTACAGGTAAACGTTGTTGTGCTATTTATCTTTTCTCTCCCATGCATCATTGAGTATTGTCTTTTTGTTTCATTTTTATTGAATATGGCTTCTTCTCATTTTATGATTACTTTTGTGACCTTGCGGTCTAACACATTTTTACAAATAAATTATGCTAGCATTGCTCATTTTCTACTGTTTTAAGTTGCCCCAATCAGAACTAAGTTGATAGGTTCCTAAGTAAGTTGGGTTTTTTTGTTCATGCCAGAATTGACTACTGCAAGGCAGTGGCATTAAGTGTAAAGCAACAGAGGTGCTGAGAGAGTAAGATTCAATTTAAACTGTATACTAATTAGTAGGTGAGGTCAAACAGGCTCATAAGAAGAGTGGAATAAACTTTGCTTTGCACTGCTCAAATGAATTATTTAGCAGGTGAGGTAGTTGTCAGGGCTCAGTTCCATAAACTGTGTATGTCTGCCTTCTTTCTCCAGAAGAGCTTTACTTTTGGATCAATAGTTAATGGTATGTGTGATGTTTCTTTGTAGCTGGATTTAATGTGACTGGTTACTACTAGTCCGTTTTCATCTGTATTTAGACTAGTCAAACAGGAGGAACTGAAGATTAAGGGACAGCATTTGCTGGTTGAATCTTTGTCCTATTTCTTTAAGATAGTCAAACAGGAGGAACTGAAGATTAAGGGACAGCATTTGCTGGTTGAATCTTTGTCCTATTTCTTTAAGATAGTCAAAGAGGAGGAACTGAAGATTAAGAGACAGCATTTGCTGGTTGAGTCTTTGTCCTATTTCTTTAAGATGGGCAGGCAGGTTTTTTTCTACATGAATAACAGTTGATGAATGAATCACTGAAACATGATACAGTGTGATAAGGCCTGTGTTTAAAAAAAAGTGTTGATCGAAAATTTCAGCTGTAACCTCATACTGTCTTCTCTAGTATGAGTTTTCTGGAAGACATAGAACATAGAAAAATGAAGGCAGATAAAGCCCATATGGCCTATCAAGTCTGCCCATCTACGCCATCTACTATTCCTTCCTCTCCCTTTGAGATCATATCCCAAGTTTTCTTGAATTCAGATAGTCTTTGTCTCCACTACTTCCACTGTGGGGGCCATTCAACAAATTCACCACCCTTTCCGCGAAGAAGTATTTCCTCAAGTTACTCCTGAGTCTGTTTCCTTTCACCTCCATTCTATGCCCCCTCATGTCAGAACTTCCTTTCAATTGAAAGGTTCGCCTCTATGCGTTTATGCCACAAAGGTATATTAAACATCTACCATATCTCCCCTCTCTTCCAAAGAATGCATATTGAGATCTTCAAGCGTATGGGGCCAGACTTAGTGACAAAGTCCACTGTCCAACTGGACAGACTCAATCCTGTTTATATATTTTTGAAAATCCAGAACAGTACACAATACTCTAAAATGAGGTCTCAGAGGTTTATGCCATTCACAAGACATCTTAGAGATTTAAAGATTCAATACAGATGGAGACATCCCTTTGCTCTTGTGTTCTATAAAGATGGAAAGCTACATCAAATTAAATCTTTGGAGGAAGCACAAGAATTTTTCCCGGAGACAGCGACACCAGGGGAGAAATCAGGGACAAGCTCTGGGATGAGGCCCGGTTCTCACCTTCCCCCACCGAAGTGGCAGAGGGTGGGGAAGGGGCCCAGAAGATTACAGCGCCAACAATCAGCAAAACGAGTTACCTGAAGAAATAGCAAATGATACATACCTGTAGCAGGTGTTATCCGAGGACAGCAGGCTGATTGTTCTCACGACTGGGTTGACGTCCACGGCAGCCCCCACCAACCGGAACAAAACTTTGCGGGCGGTCCCGCACGCAGGGCACACCCACCGCGCATGCGCGGCCGTCTTCCCGCCCGTGCGCGACCGTTCCCGCTCAGTTGAATGACAAGCAAAAATGAGTAAAAACGCAACTCCAAAAGGGGAGGAGGGAGGGTAGGTGAGAACAATCAGCCTGCTGTCCTCGGAGAACACCTGCTACAGGTATGTATCATTCGCTTTCTCCGAGGACAAGCAGGCTGCTTGTTCTTACAACTGGGGTATCCCTAGCTCTCAGGCTCACTCAAAACAAGAACCCAGGTCAATTGAACCTCGCAACGGCAAGGGCATAACAGAAATTGACCTACGAAGAACAACTAACTGAGAGTGCAGCCTGACCAGAATAAATTCGGGTCCTGGAGGGTGGAGTTGGATTTAAACCCCAAACAGATTCTGCAGCACCAACTGCCCGAACCGACTGTCGTGTCGGGTATCCTGCTGGAGGCAGTAATGTGATGTGAATGTGTGGACAGATGACCACGTCGCAGCCTTGCAAATCTCTTCAATAGTGGCTGACTTCAAGTGGGCCACCGACGCTGCCATGGCTCTGACACTATGAGCCGTGACATAACCCTCAAGAGTCAGCCCAGCCTGGGCGTAAGTGAAGGAAATGCAATCTGCTAGCCAACTGGAGATGGTGCGTTTCCCGATAGCGACCCCTTTCCTATTGGGGTCGAAAGAAACAAACAATTGGGCGGACTGTCTGTGGGGCTGTGTCCGCTCCAGATAGAAGGCCAACGCTCGCTTGCAGTCCAATGTGTGCAACTGACGTTCAGCAGGGCGGGTATGCGGTCTGGGAAAGAATGTTGGCAAGACAATTGACTGGTTAAGATGGAACTCAGACACCACCTTTGGCAGGAACTTAGGGTGAGTGCGGAGCACTACTCTGTTATGATGAAATTTAGTATACGGAGCATGAGCTACCAGGGCTTGAAACTCACTGACCCTACGAGCTGAAGTAACTGCCACCAAGAAAATGACCTTCCAGGTCAAGTACTTCAGATGGCAGGAATTCAGTCGCTCAAAAGGAGGTTTCATCAGCTGGGTGAGGACGACGTTGAGATCCCATGACACTGCAGGAGGCTTGACAGGGGGCTTTGACAAAAGCAAGCCTCTCATGAATCGAACGACTAAAGGCTCTCCAGAGATGGCTTTACCCTCTACACGATGATGGTAAGCACTAATCGCACTAAGGTGATTCCTTACTGAGTTGGTCTTGAGACCAGACTCTGATAAGTGCAGAAGGTATTCAAGCAGGTTCTGTGCAGGACAAGAACGAGGTTCTAGGGCCTTGCTCTCACACCAAACGACAAACCTCCTCCACTTGAAAAAGTAACTCTTTTTAGTGGAATCCTTCCTAGAGGCAAGCAAGACACGGGAGACACCCTCAGACAGACCCAACGAAGCGAAGTCTACACCCTCAACATCCAGGCCGTGAGAGCCAGAGACTGAAGGTTGGGGTGCAGAAGCGCTCCGTCGTTCTGCGAAATGAGAGTCGGAAAACACTCCAATCTCCACGGTTCCTCGGAGGACAACTCCAGAAGAAGAGGGAACCAGATCTGGCGGGGCCAAAAAGGCGCTATCAGAATCATGGTGCCGTGGTCTTGCTTGAGCTTCAGTAAGGTCTTCCCCACCAAAGGTATGGGAGGATAAGCATACAGGAGGCCGGTCCCCCAATGGAAGAGAAAGGCATCCGACGCTAGTCTGCCGTGTGCCTGTAGTCTGGAACATAAAGGCAGCTTGTGGTTGGTCTGAGAGGCGAAAAGGTCCACCGAGGGAGTGCCCCACTCTCGGAAGATCTTGCGTACCACTCTGGAATGGAGCGACCACTCGTGCGGTTGCTTGACTCTGCTCAGTCTGTCGGCCAGACTGTTGTTTACACCTGCCAGGTATGTGGCTTGGAGAAGCATGCCGAACTGGCAGGCCCAACGCCACATCCCGACGGCTTCCTGACACAGGGGGCGAGATCCGGTGCCCCCCTGCTTGTTGATGTAATACATTGCAACCTGATTGTCTGTCCGAATGTGGATAATTTGACAGGACAGCCGATCTTTGAAAGCCTTCAGTGCGTTCCAGACCGCTCGGAGCTCCAGGAGGTTGATCTGAAGATCCTGTTCCTGGAGGGACCACAGTCCCTGGGTGTGAAGCCCATCGACATGAGCTCCCCACCCCAGGCGAGATGCATCCGTCAGCACTTTCGTGGGCTGTGGAATTTAGAATGGGCGTCCCAGGGTCAAATTGGTCCGAATGGTCCACCAGTGCAGTGAATTGCGGCAACTGATGGAGAGGCGGATGATATCTTCTAGATTCCCGGTGGCCTGGCACCACTGGGAAGCTAGGGTCCATTGAGCAGATCTCATGTGAAGACGAGCCATGGGAGTCACATGAACTGTGGAGGCCATATGACCTAGGAGTCTCAACATCTGCCGAACTGTGATCTGCTGAGACGCACTGGTCTGGGAAGCGAGGGACAGGAGGTTGTGGGCCCTCGCTTCGGGAAGAAAGGCCTGAGCCGTCTGAGAATTCAGCAGAGCTCCTATGAATTCCAGAGATTAGACTGGCTGGAGATGGGACTTTGGGTAATTTATCACAAACCCAAGCAGCTCCAGGAGGTGAATAGTGCACTGCATGGACTGGAGAGCTCCTGCCTCCGAGGTGTTCTTGACCAGCCAATCATCGAGATATGGGAACACGTGCACTCCCAGCTTGCGTAGATACGCCGCGACCACCACAAGGCACTTCGTGAACACCCGTGGGGCAGAGTCGAGCCCAAAGGGCAGCACACAATACTGAAAGTGCCGTGTCCCCAGGCGGAATCTGAGATACTGTCTGTGAGCTGGCAGTATCGGGATGTGAGTGTAAGCGTCCTTTAAATCCAAGGAACATAGCCAATCGTTTTTCTGAATCATTGGTAGAAGGGTGCCCAAGGAAAGCATCCTGAACTTCTCTTTGACCAGATATTTGTTCAGGCCTCTCAGGTCTAGGATGGGGCACATCCCCCCTGTTTTCTTTTCCACAAGGAAGTACCTGGAATAGAATCCCTGCCCGGGTGGCACGGGCTCGACCGCATTGGCGTGAGAAGGGCGGAGAGTTCCTCTGCAAGTACCTGCTTGTGCTGGGAGCTGAAGGATTGGGCTCCCGGAGGACAGTTTGGTGGAGGGGAGGCCAAATTCAGGGCGTATCCGTACTGCACTATTTGGAGAACCCACTGGTCGGAGGTTATTAGAGGCCACCTTTGGTGAAAAAGTTTTAACCTCCCCCTGGACTGGCAGATCGTCCGGCACGGACACTTTGATGGCGGCTATGTTCCCATGGATCCAGTCAAAAACCCGTCCCCGGTTTTTGCTGTGGAGGCGCCGGGGGCTGCTTAGGCGCACGCTGTTGACAGGAACGAGCACGCTGGGACTGTCACTGTGCCTGAGGAGGCCTTCGGGCTGCCTGGGTGTACCTACGCTTGTTGTAGGCGTAAGGCGCAGCCTGCCTGGCCCGGGAAAAACGTCCACCTGCTGAGGTGGATGCTGAAGGCGTCCGGTGGGAGAGCTTGTCGAGGGCGGTTTCCCGCTGATGTAGTTGGTCCACCAACTGCTCGACCTTCTCACCAAAAATATTATCCCCCCGGCAAGGGACATCGGCCAGCCGCTGCTGGGTGCGGTTGTCCAGGTCAGAGGCACGCAGCCATGAGAGCCTGCGCATCACTATACCTTGGGCCGCAGCACGAGGCGCCACATCACAGGTGTCATATATACCCCTGGACAGGAACTTTCTGCACACTTTCAGCTGCCTGACCACCTCCTGAAAAGGCCTGGACTGCTCCGGGGGGAGCTTGTCGACCAGGTCCGCCAGTTGCTTCACATTATTCCGCATGTGTATGCTCGTGTAGCGCTGGTACGACTGGATGCGGGTCACGAGCATTGAAGATTGGTAGGCCTTCCTCCCAAACAAGTCCAGAGTGCGAGACTCCCGCCCCGGGGGCGCCGAGGCGGTATCCCTCGAACTACGTGCCCTCTTGAGAGCAGAATCCATGACCGCCGAGTCATGAGGCAATTGAGGCCGCATTAACTCTGAGTCTGAGTGGATCCTGTATTGGGACTCCGCTTTCTTGGGGATGGTGGGATTAGATAAAGGTCTCAACCAGTTCCGAAGCAGTGTCTCTTTGAGGACATTGTGCAACGGTACCGTGGAGGATTCTCTAGGTGGTGATGGATAGTCGAGGACCTCGAGCATCTCGGCCCTCGGCTCATCCACAGAGACCACGGGGAAGGGAATGCAAATAGACATGTCCCTGACGAAGGAGGCAAAAGAGAGGCTCTCAGGTGGTGAGAGCTTCCTCTCTGGTGAAGGAGTGGTGTCGGAGGGAAGGCCCACAGACTCCTCTGAGGAGAAATATCTGGGGTCCTCCTCCTCCCCCCACGAGGCCTCTTCCTCGGTGTCGGACATGAACTCCTGTAGCTCAGACCTCAACCGGGCCCGGCTCGACTTCAAGGCACCGAGTCCTTGGTGGCGTCGTCGAGCGGTGGACTCCCGCGCCGGCAGGGATGAAGCTCCCTCCATCGACGGGGACTCCACCTGCGTGGCGGTCGAGACCAGCACCGCAAGCGGCGTCGAAGGCCTCGGCACCGGGCTAGAGCACACCGGTGCCTCCATCAACGGTGCCGAGGGCGCAAGCACCCCCGGCGCCGGCACAGTCTGGCGCATCAGCCCTTCCAGGATCCCCGGAAGGATGGCTCGGAGGCACTCGTCCAGGCCCGCTGTCGGGAAAGGCGAGGGGGCCGGTAGAGGTGTCGGTGCCGGAAGCTGTTCGGGTCCAGGAGACGGCACCGAAGTGCTGGTGCCCTGACGTAACGATACCTCTACCACCGAGGGGGAACGCTCCTCCCGGCGCTGCCGCTTCCTCGGCGTCAAATCATCCCTGGAGCCGGTAGTCACATGCGTCGTGGGCGACCGATGACTGTGCTTTTTTGCCTTTTTTCAGTGCCCGTCATCAGCGCTCGGCGGTACCGAAGAGGAGGAGGTAGATCCCCCTCGGCCTCGAGGGATCGGGTCCGACAGGGTTCGGTCCCGAGGGCCCTGGGTAGAGGGAGTGACCGGGGCCGATTGCCCACGCGGCCGCTCACCCCTGCCATCTCCGGAAGACCGGCGGGCCAATGGGACCTGTGCTCCTGGGGTCGGTGCCGTCAGTGCCGATTTCGTGGACATCGGTACCGGTACCGAAGATCCGGCCGTCGACACCGATGCCGTCGAAGTCGAGGGGCCGGCGCAAGTTCCAAAAAGACGGTCCCAAAAAACTTGCCTCGCCACCTGTGTCCGTTTCCGTAAACCAAGACACAAGGTGCACGTCTTGGTATCGTGCTCCGGCCTGAGGCACTGGAGGCACCAAGCGTGAGTGTCTGTCTGCGAGATATGCCGGCCGCACCGACCACACTTCTTAAATCCACTCGGGACCTTAGAGGACATCGACGGAAAAATCGCAACGGCGAAGTTAAAGTCGTCGATGGTGGCGGTAAAAATCACACCTCTAAAAATAAATCGACCACGTGGCCACAAGGCCGCAACGAGACGCCCCCGCTAAAAAGACGAGGGGGAAACAAAGTTGTCTCGTTTTTTTTTTTTTTTTTTTGAAACAAAATAAAACAGAGAAATAACGAAGAAAAGAAAAACAACGAAGAAGAAAAATCTCGCGGCAAAAGCGCGATCCGGTTTCCGGGGCTGACAGAGAGAGAGACGAACACGGCTCTCTCCAGCGCGGAAAAGAAAAGACTGAGCGGGAACGGTCGCGCACGGGCGGGAAGACGGCCGCGCCTGCGCGGTGGGCGTGCCCTGCGTGCGGGACCGCCCGCAAAGTTTTGTTCCGGTTGGTGCGGGTTGCCATGGACGTCAACCCAGTCGTGAGAACAAGCAGCCTGCTTGTCCTCGAAGAAATGGACGTTACTGTTGGTAAAGTTATTGAACATTAAGTAAGAGTTGTTTAAGAGGTTGGTTATAACAAGCCTCCATTGGGGCTCTGGACAAAAAGAGGTAGTTGGAATTGTTGCTGCTGCGGGGTGACCGGGATGGGACAGGTTGTACCTTCCTCCTAGATTAGGCATTCACTGGGATAGCAAGTGATGCCTATAATCCATAGAGTTGATATGGGAGGGGGGAGGGAGGTCCGAGAGGGGAGGGAGGGGGGGAGGGGAATAAGAGTGGCGTGGCATGGGATACAGGTGGGATATAGGATAATGCTTAATATGGCTGAGGAAATTAAAGGAATGATTTCTGTACGTTAAGATGAATGGGGGACATTAAATGTATGTTGCTAAACGTCAGGGGGCTGAATATACCTAGAAAACGACAACTGATGTTCCGGGAATTGCAAAGACATGGGGTGGACATAGGGCTGATACAGGAGACCCACTTAAAACCTAGATATGAACGCCTTTGCAAAACATAAGGCATATCCCCTTATTCACTTCGCCTCTAGTATTGATAATACGAAAAGTAAGGGTGTTCTTATAGCTTTTGGCAGGGGGAAATCCTGGGATATAAAATTTAAAAAAGTTATAAAAGACAAAGGCGGGCGATACCTGTTGATCGTCTTCACACTGATGGGACGAACATACACATTAGTGAACATATATAGTCCGAATACACAGCAAGGAGACTTCATTAAAGAAGTAGATCAAATACTAACCAGACACATAGAAGGATCCCTATTGTTGGGAGGAGACTTTAATCTCACACTGAATCCACAAGTAGATAATACGATACGTAGAATAAACTATGCAAAAAGCGATAGAAGACAGCTTCACGGGTTTATTACACGCTGGCAACTTCAAGATTACTGGCGTAGGGCCAATCCCACTCAGAGGGCCTACACATACTTCTCTACGGTCCATCAATCTGCATCTAGAGTAGATATGTGGCTGGGAGATGCTTCATTGTTGGGAGCAATTGGAGAACACTCTATTCTACCGAGGACCTGGTCAGACCATTCCCCGGTGCTTCTGCGGCTCCGGGGCATAGGTCCGCCCGGTGTACGGCGACAGTGGCGCCTAGATAACGCACTGCTGTCAGATCCAGCGAACATAGCTCAGATAGAACAACATATCAGAGAATATATCCAGTTCAACGATAATAAGGAAGTTTCCCCAACAGTGGTGTGGGAGGGATTCAAAGCAGTGCTTCGGGGCCACTTAATAGCCTTGCGCTCTAAGCGATGGAAAGAGAGATGTGCGAAAGATAATGCTTTGCGCAGGCAGCTAGCGCAAGTAGAGAAGCAGTTGCAAGAGGGGACAGCCCAAAACCCGTTACGTCTAAGGGGACAGGCGTATGAGCTGTGCACACAATTGCATGAGCTTGAGCTGGCTGACATAGCAGAAAAATTACGAGTGTGTCAAATGCACTTTGAATTTGGCAATAAAGCCAGCCGGTGGGACCAAAGCTTGAGAGACAGGGAAGGCCGAAGGCGCTTCGCTGCCGCTGCCGACGCACGCCGCCTTAACCCCGACTGAGGAGGTACGCTTTTTAAATTTTAGGAGGAGGGGGGTTCCTGGTGCTGGGA